>NW_009276934.1:163507-225952 GCF_000150675.1 Verticillium dahliae VdLs.17
GAATGTACCTACGAACGGGCGACAGGCCTCAGGCGAAGCCGATCGGGACCCAGAGATTTCAGAACCCGTTAAAATGAATCCCCCCCCTGACTGCGATTTGCTGCAGCCTTATTCGAGGATGTGGCGGGATGGACGGATGGGGGCTTCAGGCGTCGCTGGGTGGACGAAAGCACGCTAAAAGGGCAGCGATTGGTACACTGCGAGGTAAGGTAGGCCGGGAGTACGTGTCTGCGCAATGCGTTGCCTGGAGTCGCCAGTGCGGTACTTCCTGGATACCTCGGGCTTCGGCCGGAGGTGTATCTTCTTTTGCCTGGCGGGCAAAGTTCGCGAGTAATGCGATGCACGCGTCCTTACAGTCGACGTGGTTATTTGTCGCTGTGAGAGGGGAAACTGAGGAATGAGGGGATAACTAGACTCTCGGTAGGAAACATTGGTGCATGAAACGAAGAACGAGCGTCCTTATGCCTTTACGTGGTGAGGGGCGAGAGACTCCGGGCCTGTCAGGATCACGGTGCGGTGTTGATTAAGAAGTCAATGTGACAGGGGTAGGTGGAGTGTGATAGTGAAGGGGAAGGGGAAAGGGAAGGGGAAGTTGGCCAGTGATGGTGGTGACAAGCGCGCAGATGGCAACGTGAACGGGAGGCCTGGGCGTACAGTACAGGACTGACTTGAGGAAGAAGCAAGCGCTCTGCTTTACATCTGACCCCCTCGAATCTGTAGACAAGAAAGAGCCCATTTGCCTACCCAGGTCCCAGGGCCACTGCCATCGCGCCTTGCCTTGCCTGACTGACGGACGGACCTGCCTTGAACCGTCACTTGTCACCTCGCGTCCTCCCGTCCTCTGGACCGTCCTCTGAAGAAGGAACGTCTGACGAGAAGAAAATGGAGGGGGCTGAACGCTGGAACAAGGCGGCAGAAGGAACAATCTGCCATACCTACTCCAGGTAGGTACCTTATTACATGTACCTAGGCAAGAAGGCAGGCACTACCGCCAGCGCGTTGCTGGACTGGACGGGACGTGACGTGACGTGACGTGACGGCACAAGCATCGTTGGGGGGAGAGACGGAAAGGGCGGCCTGATGCCTGGACTGACGCAGTTGGCAGCAAGTAACAAGAAACGAGAAGGGGACGGAATGGAAGGAAGCAAGGGTCCTGGCCCCAAACCCCCGGTGCTGTCCCCTTGCTTATGCATGGAAATGCACAAGTCCAGTGGTGAGTGTTTGTAAAAGTGGGGCAATGGGACAGCATAAACCTTGCATAATCTCGCTCGGTGCCACGTCAAAGCTGGCGCGCTACATGTATGTGGCGTGGCTGCATGTACCTCTCGAGGCGATCCGTTCTTCTAGCCCGTCGATAGAACTGGGCTTTCCCCAGTACCTGCGAGGTATCCCAGGCTTGAGTTGGCTTTCCACCTTCAATCCAATCCCTGCACCGAATAGATCATCGAGCCCCCAAGAAGCTCAAGCGAGGCTGGCCAGCGATGGCAATGACGAGCCCTGAGTCCGCGTGCCCAAAGGCAAATGGAGCTGGCCAAGCTATCAGTTGGACAGCAATGAGCAGTTAGTTACCTGGCGTTAGAGGCTTTCGCCTGTTTCGACGTTTTGCTTTTACTCAGCGCCCGGGTCGAATGCCCAGGTTCATTAGGGCCCAGCACTCAGCTCCTCATCCCCAGGCACTAACTCAGGAACACGGCAGGATTCGGCGCCATCCCCTTCCGTCCGGTCCCTGCCTGCTGCTCGCTGGGCTTGGCCGCACAGCAACAGGCAGGAGAAGTACCTGATCGGCACAAAAAAGGCCATGAGACGGGATGACTGGGCGGGACGATGGCCCAAGAGTCGATCAAGTTCGACAATCGGGGGCGGACTTGCGATTTCAATTGGACTTCATCTCTTCTTCCACAAGTGTACTCCGGGCTGATTGCTTCTCGTCTCTCGCAGATGCCTGGGACAGTCCGCACTTTACCCCGAGGGCCCTGTCTCTCTGTCTATATGGAAGATGTCTTGGCGGGCGACTCGATTGCAATGCACTGTGTGTGCAGAATGCCAACCCACGATGGTGCTCGACGAACATGGCAGACGCCGCCCGCTCATGATGAAACAACACCAGAGCCTGCCGCAAAAGAAAGAGGAGGGGAAAGGGGGCGTGCTCAGACGCCAACCGCACGCTTCTAGCTTCAACCTCCATTGAGACCTTTGCCGATTCGACGCCCCCAACAGGTTCACGGCGCGCTCTGAGACTTGGATGAATCCTCCGTCATCACTCGGCCGGTTCAACGTGACTCGTACGTGACCCACGCCACACCATCCGCACTGGAATGTTGCTTCAATTTTCCATCGACCTGTCCGAGGCCACTCTGATGACACACTGGTCCTCAATCAACCCTCTCGCATGTTGCAGCACTCTTGCAAGAGAAGAGGAAAATTCTGGTAGAGGCGAGCCTGCTAGGAAACCGTTGGTACCGACCGAACTGGTGGGCGCAACTGCCCGAGATCAGATGGACTGGATCGATCCTGTTGGCGGCCCTTGAAGCCCCGTTTGCCGACCGCACACCACGGAAGAAACACTGGGGGCGCATGCAAGTTCCCGCAGTCAGTAGCATCACTGGGACGGGTCAGCGTGCTGGGAGCTGGAAGCCCTGTCCACCTACGTGTACCTTACCTTGGGGGCCAGATCCAAGGGGTGCATCAGGGGGCTTCCTTTGTGCCAGTGTGGCAACGCAACCATCGCAACCTGTCCACTTCCTTTCCCTGGGTCTTCCGATGCCAATTGGCAGCCTCTTTTGCCTTCCGCCTCTACTGCTGCTCCTCGTGTTCCGAAGCGATGAGCCCAGTCGGACGCCGCCCACCCTACGGCGTCCCCCAGCACTCGAGACGAATCTCGACACTATTGCTAATGGACGCGCGATACCCCGAATGTCCATCACACCCGAGACGGCCCCAGAGGCACCGCGCTATCGCGCGCCGGATCGTCCCCGACTTGTCCTGCTGGAATGACAACCATGGGTCTGTGGGACTCACTTGTTCAGACTATGCTGACCAAGGTTGGCGCACAGGGGCAAATGGGCACCGGCTGCGGGCTCGAGCCGCCCTCCCGTTCCTCTTCACCCCACCTGGCGCACCGCTGATCTCAAACAAGCTCTTGTTGCTCACCCCAGCTCCCCAATGGGAAAGGGAGCTTCCGCAGCTTGCCAGACGTTTCATAGAAACCAGGCTTGATAGCCTCTGCTTCGTAACCCCTCGCTGACATTTGTCCATGGCCCCGCCAACAGGGACCCTCTGTCAGAAAGTCTCGACGCATCCATGTCGGGAAGCATGAATTGCGATATTGCTAGCGCGGCTTGGGCAAATAGCTGTCGAACAATAGCGTGAGGCCAAGTCCCACCAAAGTCATGACCCAAACGTAAGGTTCCAGAATTCAGGGTCCTTTCGACGGTCATCGCCGTCCGATCCCGCGGCATGGCTGGAGATCAGCGAGGGGGCTTCACTCGCAACCCACGTCGGGGTGTAGGAAATGCCGCCTCAGTACTTCCGCAGGCTGATCCGGGGCTGCTGGATAGCGGCAACCGGCGTGAGCAAGGTTTGACAGCCGTCTAGCTCATGGTCGCAGGCTGGACGGTCGCAGGCTGGACGGTCGCCCGAGCTGCGTCTTGGCATGGACGTTCCTGCATCCCCGCGTGCGACCTACAGGGAGTTTTCCGAACTTGGGCCTTGGTGATCTTCGTCATGTGATGTTGTCTTGTTCGTGTCGGTCGAACTGTGAGAATCGCCATTTGTTCACTTGCTCTGTCTCGGTGCTCTGTCTCGGTGAATTGGGCGGGCAGTGTCCAGCTTTGGTGTGTCGAGCGAACGAGGTGTCTATCGAGGTGTGTGCATCACTCACTGCCTTATGTCGCACTGGCAATCCGACCAACCAACCTTCGATACGAGGTATCCCTGTACACTGATGTCCTGTTCCGCAAAGTGTCTGCAATCTGATACCTCTCGACTAGAATAATGTGAGGCGTGAGGTTTTCACATCATGACGCAGGCGTCAGTGTTATGCAGAGAGCATCTTGTTGGTTGGCAGGCGTACCGACTACTTAGAGAGCTCAGGTTCGATCCCTCAGCGGCTCCGGCGGCCCGGTCGAGCGCGATCAAGATTGCCATGTTCCTGTTGGTGATGCCTCCACTATATTGTTTGGATGCACGTATGTCAGCCTCGTGACTGTGCGAACCCGAAGCGAGGCCGAATGAGAACGACGGGCGTGCTCCTGGAGTACTCCAACGGAAGGAGCTACGTCACTCGGAGCGGTGAGTGAACGCAATATCAGTGGTGAGTTCTGAGCGGTTCGGATTCCGACACATCACATCGTGACTTCCGATGCTGTCTTTCACCGTGCTCGCATGTCCGTGTGGTTTTCGGTGAGCCATTTTGAGTCAAATGTCATGTTTTGCCCTCGGATGACTTCAATCCTCGGCCAACATGTGTTCCCAACGCTGGATATGCCTGTATTGAGCGGCAGCAGGTGCTTTATATATTGGCAAAGCATACATATTGCCCTCAGTAGTGGTATGTCCTCGGCGCTGAAAGTGCCGAGTGAATCCTTATTGATCCTGAACTTCTGTTGAGCATGTGATTGAAGAGACCGCGAAGACAGCAGTCTATTCCAAATATCAATCTCTCAAACTAGGTGGCTCTGTGTTCGACCTCGTAACGATATCTGACGCACAGAGACGGTGGTGAGAGATCAAGGGAACTGGCAGTGGGTCTTCGAAAGTTCATGTTGTGTTGCTTTTCATACCTTTCCTACCATACCCCGAGGGCCTGAGAAGGGATTATTCGTGCGGAAAATCCCTTACTGAAATAATGTGTACGATCGAAACTCTATGGATATCAATGGAAAGACAAAGGCCAGTTAGCAACTGGGCGGGAAGGCACGTTTCTATCCATGTGCTCCTGCCCTGGGTGGTCAGTACATTCACTGTCTTAATCAGAATCAGAAGAGGCAGTTCCTTCCTTCCGAGGCCTTCTTAGGCAACATTGACTGCCGTTGTTCGAACCCATGATTCACCCGCCTGTCAATGCAACGACCTGGTACCTACATCAGGTATCTGACCCCACACGAATACTTAACGGACACCACACCTTCAACCTGTTGTTTCCAAAGACCACCGAATCTCGTTCTGGTCTCGCGCATCACCGATAAACTCGAACTACCGAGTCCTAGCCAAAACATCTCGCAGGCCTGCTATACCTCTCCCAGGCCACGGTATTGGACTCCGTGGACGACGTGGGCAAGATGACAAGAGGTAACAACTCTCAAAGTGGCCGGTATGTATATATCGTTGTGATCACGAAATACTTCCCGACATGTTTAATGGATCAACAGGTTCCCGGGAAACGGAAGCAATCCTACCCAGATGCAGAGGTCCGGTCCTACGTCGTGAGTATTCCTTGGCCAGAGACTGTGTGCGTACATCAGCTAATCAACTACTCGTATTGCAGATTTCGCTGTGATGTCGGCGGAGAATGGAAACCTCTCGATGGCTTTTCGAAGAGATTCCAGAAAATTTCTTTAAAGCCCAAATTTGATCCAGCCAGGAGCGGCATGATCTGCCGCGTTCACAGCGGCGAGCCTGCTCTCGAAGCCAAATGCAACGGACCATGCGGCCGAGTTCTCCCATTGAATTCGTTTTCCAAATCCAGTCGCTCCAAGGGAGTTCATGTAAGTCTAGTCTCGTTCTCGATGCCCATGAGTCTTTTATCTTACATGGGATATTTTTGCATAGCTCTGTATCCAGTGCCAAAGCTGGATCAGCACCCAAGATGCCGAGGACGGCAGAACCCCCATTGCTGCCCCATCTCATGAACGAGATTTCGACGAACAAATCAATGGCGTTCGCTTGCCTCTGGTCCCTGATCTCTATGCCGAGTATGCAGGCCTTGACGAAGACGACGACTACGATGAAGAGGTAGGCGAGCATGCGCGTTGGACCATACTCATAATCTAACAATCGCCTCAGCTCATCGGTCCTACAAGTGGCATGGCAGCGAATTCTTTCCGTTACGGACTATCGGAAGCGTCCTCATGTCTGGAAGATACGGCATCTGTCGCCGCAATCACTGCCAAAACGTCATCGCTCGAGTGTAGGGACCGGCTAGCACCCCCCCACCTCTGGAGCGGTCGAGCACGCGGTGGTGCTCCCAGTGATGGTAAAGGAATCTCCGCAGCAACAAGTGACTGGGTGCCTCCGCATCTGCGAGGTGCCCGGCCACTTTCGCCAAAGTTGGAAGATGCTCCTGCCGTGCCTGCCACTTACGATGCAGTTCATGACATGTCAAACACCCGCGACCAGTGGGCCCAAGGTGTTAAGGCCAGAGATCAAGTCAGTAGTCTCATGGCCTTCTCGGAAATGGGGCCGTCTAGACATCGAAACTCGGCCGCACTTCAGGAGAATTGTCCCTCGGACCAGTCAACAGCGTACTCTTCTAACGAGTATTACAAGTCCAAGAGAGACCTGAAGAACGCCCAATTCCCGGCTCAGCTCGGCCGGGTACTTCGCTCTGAAACTTCTATCGGGCCTCACAAACATAGAACCTCTTCGCCAAGTGCTGTCGGGCAGACATCCCGTAGAGACAAATGGGGAAAGGCAAGTGAGAGCAGACTCAAGGCTTCGGACCTACAGAGTATTTCGACAGCGACAACATTCAGACAGGAGCAGGCGAACCAGCCGATGTACAATGCCTGGGACCATACTGGAGCTCGCCACACGCGGCCCAGACCCCCTCCTTCCACAATTGATGGAACGGACTCGGTTTTCGAGGCCGTCGCAGCTCAGGAGTGCCCAACCCCGTTCATGGGTGGGTTTGCGAGGGGATTTGTGAGTTTGTCACCTTGGCCTTTTCCTTTTTGTGCTAACCAGATGTAGGCTGCGCAAAGAAACCTGAACGGCCAAGATGATTCTGATGATGATTTTCAGAATGCCTTGCGCACGATGAAACTTGCGGAGCAGAAGATCGTCTACAATTTTGACTGCGAGCACTCGGACGACGAAGATGTTATGTGATTTGGGATTTGAGAGTGGAAGGGAGCACGGCACATCATATGAGGCTCAGACGGTGACGGGTGAAGATGTGGCAGTTTAATGCCGAACACCGCCAGGCATGAGTGATTCTGACTGCGAAGGCCAACAGCCTCGAGTGATTTGCTAGCTATGAAGAACGACGACGGATCGTACCTGGATTGGAAGGGGAAATGAGACGGCGGCCAGTAGCAAAGCAAAGCATCCTTGATTGCACACGACAGCAGCATTGGCAATGTGATATAAGTGACTTGAATTGCAAAAACGCCACACTCCATGTACGAACATCGTCGTGACGATGCTCGAGAACCCCGTACAGCAGCTTCCGACGGCGCGTTGCCCTCTCCCAGCTATCCTATTCTTTTCTGTTGCCAATGACATCGCCGTGGCAGCCATCAGCGAGCGGCCCTTTCAGCTCCGGTCGTCCGGAGCGTTTCAATGCTCGAGATTGTAGTATTGGCGACCAATCAGGCCACCTTCAAATCTCCACCTGTAACCCTCGAGCCGCGAGGTTCTGTTCAGTGTAAAGTAGTCGTACGCACTTCCTCCCTCCCTCCGCCCGCGATAATCGGCAGTGTTGCTCCTTCTCTCCTCCCCCCATCGCCCCCCCCATTCCCCTTTACCCCCCTCCTGTTGTGATGCACTGTTTATGGTATAGAAGTGACATGATGTTTTCATGATGTAATGGAACCCCGGTGCAGGGATGTTAGCTGTCGCCCTCATCCCCCCCCCGCCCCCAGCCCAGCCCCTTGTAACCGTATGCGAGGTTCTAGGTAAAGAAGGAGATGCAATTGATTTTCTTCGACACCCGGATAAAAAAAAAGGGAACAAGCCTGGGATTCACCGCACAAGGCCGAAAAGCGCAAGGAATCATTGGTACAGCGTACGGGATGGTTGCTGCCGGGACGTTATGCGTCCTCCCTTTTGTAGCCAATCTAGGCGAGAGTGACCACGAGGGGAAGGGAGGCATTACAGCTCCGAGGCGTCGCTCCGAAAGTATCCAAAGTCGCCGCTGCTGGTGGAGGCGTCGCTGTGGCGGTTGAGCAGGTCCTGGGCGTCGCCGACCTGGCGGCGCTCGGTGATCTCCAGGTCCTTGAGCCTCTTGTGGATGCGGTACCGGGCGAGCAGCGGCAGCGTCAATCCTCGGGAGGCGGCGGAGGGGCGGCCGTCCCTCATGACTGCTGATTGCTATTGGAGGGGCTCCGAGGAGGAAGAGAGGCGGTTCAGGTGAAGGTAGACGTCTGTGCCGTATCTGTGGGAGTGTTAGCACTGACCTGATGCGGAAAGGGCGATGGAGGGAATGAGGGACGGAGAGGAGAGGAGAGAGAGAGAGAGAAGGTGAGGAGAAAGAGAAGAAGAGAAAAAAAAAACGAACCCCTCCATGCTGATCAGCTTAAGGTCACCACCAAAGTAGCGAGCGTAGAGACGCGAAATGGGCAGTCCGTAGCCGAAACCGGCCATGGGGGCCTTGAAGTCGTTCTTATCAAAGTCTGGGTCGAGGTTGGGCGTGCTGTCGACAGTGGTGTACATGTAGGTCCAGACGAGGGGGATGGCGCTGCGAGGGATGCCGCCGCCTTCGTCGGTGATCTTGATGGTGATATCCTCCTTGCCCTCGGCGACGATGACCTTTGTCACCGGGAACTCCTGCTTGTCCTGGCCGTGTGTCTCGACGACGGCACGCAGCGAGTTCTTGAGGGTCTCGAAAAGCATGTGCGAAAGATGTCCGGGGACGTACATAAAGTTGATGTTGGGGTTGCAGACGAGCTGAATCTTGGGGGCTTCGAAGAGGCCGTAGTGGTCCTCACAGACGAACCGGGCGTTCTCGATGGCCTCTTGCGCGAGATCCTGGATGTTGCATTTCGTGCAGATGATGCCGACGTAAGTGGGGTCGCGATGGTGGCTCTGGTCCGTCAGAGCAATGTGCTGGCCGATGAGCATGCGGATTCCGATTCGGGACATGTAGAAGCGATCTAGGAAAGACTGAATGTTGTGGTCGATTTGCATGCGCTGTCGCTTGCGCTTGTACTCGAGGATGCCCTGGGCCATGGTCGTCACGACACCATCGTGACGCCTCTTGATGTTGTGCAGCGTCTTGGCGAACCGTTCGTTGTACAGGCGAAGCTCGGCGGGCCAGTTGCCCGAGTCGTCGACCATGGCAAAGTATCTCCTCGCGGCGGCGGACGCCTTCTTGCCGTTGCCATTGCCGTTGCCGTTGCCGTTGGAGTGCGAGATGGAGCTGTACTGGCCGTCTTCGATGCTGGGGTTTCTCGTTGTCTCGGAGAGCATGGCGGATGTCCTGCCAAACTTTTTGCCGGGCTTCATGAGCCGTTCTCGCACTTCTTTGCCGAGATCGGGTCGCGCGAGAGTTGTGAGCTCCTAAAGGAAATGGAAGAGGCAAGTTAGTTTCTGGTTTCTCTCGGTTTTTTTTTTCTTGGGATCGGGCCAGCGCAGCATACCTCGAACGACTGCGCGTACCAGTCATGAACCTTTCGGACCGACGGCATCTCGTTGAGGCCATCGGGCAGCTCGTCGAGTTCTTGCACACGATGGGCGAGGCGAATGGGGAGTTCCTCCGCTAGGAACTGCGAGGCGCGGAAGAGGGTACCTGCATGCGACGGACCAGTGATCAGCAAGGAGCGACGGCTGAGAAGGTGTTGTGGGTGGGGGAGGGGAGAGCTGCGAGGCGCATGAGGCTCGGGACAGACGCACCGGTGGAGGGCTTCTCGCCAAATTGGACCATCTGGCGCAAGCTGACGCCGGTAGCAGGAAAGCTGGCATAGTGCTTGATGGTGTTCATCAACCCCTCGGTCTTCTTCCACGACATGATGGGCGGTTCAGGGCTGGCCCAGCGAAATGCGAGGATGGCGCGTGCTCATGAACTTTTCGGGTCGGCGGCGGCGGCGGCGGCGGCGATGACGACGGTGGTTGCGGCCGGCCAGGTGGGACGACGCGATCAATTGACGGCTCGAGTGGTGTCTGTGACGAATCTGACACAAGGCCTTGGTGTCTGGAAAACGGCGGTGGTAATGTGGTGCGGTGCGAGGTGGTACGAGGCTTGGTTGCTTGGTTGAGGTCGGGCTGACCCCGCGGTTCGGTCAAGAGGACGGGCGCCTTTACCGAGGCTTTATGACGCAGGACATGGAACGAGGCTCCGAGGCGCGTCACAGGCGGGCGGGCGGGCGGGCGAGAGCAAGACAAATGATGGAGAGAATGGGTGATAAGAGATCAGCAACAGGACAGCAAAACCAATTGGGGACAACCGGAAACGATTCGCACAATGTGAAGGAGAGAAGCAATGTTGATGTGATGGAGCAGGTTGAAGTTCAGGAAAGACGGTCTGGAAGGGCTGGAGGTCTGGAGGTCTGGAGGTCTGGTCCGGCTGGATGGTGACTGTGACTTGGGTTTAGGGTGGACTTTGTCTGGTGACCAACCACCACAGCTGCAGGAGCTTCGGCCATGGACCTTGGGCTTTGGGCCTTGGGCCTTGGGCCTTGGGCGCAAGCTGCGCTACCATTTCCTGCGCTGTGAGGTCAGGTCGATCCACTATACTGGACCGAAGCCCCCTGTGCATACACCTAATTAGGTGCCCAAGGTACCTAGGTTGCAGAATGGACCGTGACGTGTGACGCGACCTTCGTTGTCGAGCGCATGCGGCGGGTCAAACAAAAGGGAGTACATGGTAAGTAAGCAGCATGTCTCTACTGTATGCCTTATCGAGGCACCTTACCCATTGAAGGGATATACGTGACAACCATCCTGGCGAGGTCTCCTGCGCGTGCCTGTTTGCCGGATGCAGATACAGATGGCACGCTCGCGCAAGTTTCGCCCGAGGCAGGGTCCATCCACGTCAAGTTGGACCTTGACCTCTGCCCATGGGAACGACCAACGTGCATCAGAGACGGAACAACTCGGAGCACTCTGGACGGAATCCCAATGTAGGCTGATGCCGTCACTTTTAAAAAGCCGAGGGTCAGACAGCTAGTAGTAGCCAGCAGCCAGCAGCCAGCCGCCAGCCGCCAGCAAAAGGCCAGCAGGAGATGCAGAAAAAGGTACTTGAGCTCTGGCCGGACTGGGGAAGCACCGGGGAAGCACTAGCCACAGAAAGAGGGGCACCTGGGACCCGTTCAGAATCACCAATGGGAAGCTCTCCATTGGCCATGCATCACATGCTCACATGCAACTCTGCCGCGACACACAAGGCCCAAGAGCCACAGTTACAGAGCAGCAGCACAGCAGCAGCAGGAGCCGCGCCACACTTTGCGCCCCAGCCTTCTGGTTCCTCACCTTCCAGCCTCCCTCCCTCTCTCTCTCTCTCTGAATGTCACCCACCGCTTTTGTGAGAAAAAAAGCCTAGAACAACGACAACGACGGACGAGTATTTTCAACTGACGGAACCCCTTCACATCACCCCACCGGGACATTTCGGAGCCTACAAAGCAAAGACCTGTTTCCATACCCGTCCAACACCACTTCCCTCGGCTCCGCGTCCAGAAGCCGACGCTGACGCCAACGCCAACGCCAACGCCAACGTCTAACCCCCCAAATCCCATACCCAGCAAAAAGCGGGAACCACCAAGCAAATCCGAACGGTGCCGGGCGCCCTAGCACCTCCACGGCCGATGCGCCGTCCCATCCATCACCCCCTTCTCGGGCACACTCGGACATGTTGTCGGATA
The DNA here is from genome assembly GCF_000150675.1 of Verticillium dahliae VdLs.17. NCBI lineage: Eukaryota > Fungi > Ascomycota > Sordariomycetes > Glomerellales > Plectosphaerellaceae > Verticillium > Verticillium dahliae. The sequence continues at coordinate 175,246 of NW_009276934.1, forward strand.
CTGCCATCTCCGACACGGGACTTGGGCTGGGCCTACGCTACCTCGACCTCAAAGAGGCTGATGATGACCACGACGACGTTCCGCTTGGTGTCCACGTCGTCCATGATGAGAATGATGAAGAGACGACGCTGGGCAAACCCCCTCGGAGAAAAGATGCCTCGACACCGCCACCTCACATCTCATCGCCGTCCATCCCTTCGCCCATGAGCCTGGGTCATCTCGGCATCGTGCCACTGACGCCACTGGGGAAACAGCTCGCCGCCTCGCTGGGCAGGACCCCAGAGACGCCGCTGAGAGGTTCTGACAGGGATGCATCGAGTGATCACGGCAGCGGCCCACGGGTTGCGGCTGACGAGGAGCTCACTCAGGGATCCAAGGCGCAGCTTATCCAGCGCCTCACCGCGCTCACGCAGAAGCTCGTTCAGGGCAGTGACGTTCCTGACCAGATCACCCTTGACCTCCTACTCCGGCGCGTTGATGAGATTGATCGTGTCGTCGATGGTCATCCTCCCAGCGCGCCCTTCCGACCGCATCTCACATGCCGGCCCACTGGTAGTATCGACGAACGAGGCAGCTTCTTCGGTTCGCCCTCCTCGTCGTGGATGCACTCTCGCTACTCGAGCCTCTCTCTGTCCGTGAGAGCTGAGCGCCCCAAACGCCCGAACCTGTCGTGAAGAAGCCAGACGTCGACTCATTCAAGATTGCCTCCGAGGCCGAGAAGCTCACCGCTGAACTCGACACACTCGTGACGAACCTCAAGGCTCGGCAGGAAGAATCAGAGGTGAGCAGGCCCCCCTGCCTCTATACCTATACCTCGACCTCGGCCCACATACTAACAGAACCCCAAAGCACATCCATGATCTCCTCGTCACCCGCGCCGAGCGTGCCGCCCAGCGCATCATCTTCCTCCAGTCCCGCGTCCAGGACCTGGAGGCCGAGCTGCACGACTCCGACACGGACCTCTCACACCTCCGTCTCGGCCTCAAGGCCATCGAGGTCCAGTGCCCGCGCGACTTCCTCGCCACCCACGCCGCCGTCGAGCTCGCCCAAAGCATCGCCAACTGGAAGGCCGACTATGCCGCCCTCAAGCAGCGGCGCGCCGCCCGCCGCATCGCCGCCACGCCTGGTGCGTCATCCACCCTCGGAACGCCGGCGCGGGATTACGCTTCCCACCATGCCGCCACGCCGTCGTATCAGAGTTCGATTGCGCCGTCGTACCAGACGTCCATCGCACCATCGTACGAGAGCCCCATCGCGCCCTCGCCCTACCAGAGCACCGCCGGCCCCTCGCCCCTCTCCCAAACCTCTGCCTCCCTCGTCACCCCTACCCGCGACACCTTTAGTCGCTCCAGTAGTGGCGGCGGCGGCGGCTTTCCTTTCGGCACCGCCTTCACACCCCCACACCCGGCCGCCGCAGAAGCACCGCCCGAGACGCCGAGGAGCGACGCCTCGTCGACCGCCACGCCAGAGAGCTACACCCCCAGCGTAGCCGCCTCGTCGTCGCGCACCTCAGCGCGCTCGGTGCGCGTGCGCAAGCTGGCGAGGCTCAACGGGACGCCGAGACGGAAGCTGGAGTATGGGGGCCACGGCGGCGGCTACCGCGAGCGGTACTGACCGCTCGCTGACCCCATCTCCTGCGAGCTGACTGTGATGGATGTTTTGACCTTGCGAGGCGCCAGTCTCTTCAAGTGCACCCTTGCCGTCGGTTGTACGGCTTTCACCCAAACTGTGTCGAGATAAGGCGCAGCACATGCATGAATGATCGGTCGGGGGGGGGGGGGGGGCTTGGGGAACCGTAGACGATGATCTCCCTCCAGGCTTGCACGACGTAATGACCCGGGCCGCGAAACGATCACGACGAATATTGATGACGATGATACCTCTCTGCATGGCGGTTTTCTGTACACCCCCTTTTTTATTTTGCAGCCTGCTTTTCTGATCCTTCAATAGCCTTGGTTTCTTTTTTTTTTTGCATCGCGTAAGCGGCTGTAGCGAGCGAGCCAGATGGCTCCCTTCAAGTTTAGCACAATCGGGCATCCATGGGAGATTGAGAATCAGGAGTTGCGTTCCCGTCACATGTGTTGGTCAACAGTTTCAGCATCATGACAACAGAGTAGCGACTAAAAATTAGATTAAGCATTAAACAAAGGGAACACGATGATACAGATCGCTGATAAATCCTCCCACCTCCTTCCGGGGTATACTCTGTTCCTATCATATCGTACAACTCGTCGAACGCAGCGAGGCGTTTGTTTTGGCTTCAACTCTCGGATCGAAAAAAACTGATCATCCAGACGCACAGCGCGGTCGTGCACTCTCCCGCAGCAAACAGACGAAGTGCGGGAAAGCGACGCGGAGACCAAAGCCACACTCTAATCGGACTCTCGAGGACCCCGTCAAACACCCCTTTGCAGCAGAAAGTGCTCCGGGGTGAAGAGTAGACATACGCTCCGTCGGCTGTGCGGCCATGGAAGCCGCCGTCCCTCGGCAGCAACAAGTGCGTCGGGACAGAGGCAGTCATAATCGTCTCTTCGTGCGAGGGTCGAACCGTGCAAACGCTCAAGCCCTGGACGACGGGACGGGCACCTCATCCATGGGCTGCCCGTCCGAGACGACGAGCTGCCTGTACGGCGGCGTCGGGGCGTCGACGTTCATGAGCAGACACCTGCGGCCAAAGTAGGTGAGCTCGGCGACGCCAAACTTGAAGAACTCCTTGACGGGCACGTCAAAGACGCCGTCGAGCTCCTCGAGCGTCTTCTCCTTGGTCTCGCGGACAAAGAAGAGGGTCAGGAAGAAGCCGACAAGATTCCACGCGGCGTACCAGCTGAAGGCGCCGGTCGACGTGAATGCCTTGCGCAGCATGGGAAATGTGAAAGCCAGGACAAAGTTGAAGAACCAGGTCGTGGCGGTGGCAATGGACATGCCGAGAGAGCGAACGTCGAGAGGGTAGACCTCGGCAGAGTAGGTAAAAGGAACGGGGCCAGCGCCCGGGGAGTAGACAATGGCGAAGAGATATGTACCAATGGTGACGCAGGCAATCTTGACCTCGCGCGATGGGAAGTAGAAGGAGAACGATGTCCAGAGAAGACAAGCGAACATCATGGGAAAGGTAATGAGCAGGAGGCGGCGACGGCCAAACTTGTCAATGGTGAAGATGGCGGGGATGGCACCGAGCCAGTTGAGCGTGCCCCAGCCAAGAGACACGGCGAGGGAGGTGGGGACGGAGAAGCCTTCATGGATGAAAATCTCGGCCGAGTAGTAGGCAATGATGTTGACACCGCAGAACTACGACGCTGCGATTAGCTCGATGGTCTGGAGAAACTGCCATGTGAAGAGTACGCACCTGCTGCATGAACATGACGACCTCGGAAGCCATCATGGCGTTCCTGTTGCGGCGGACCTTGAACAGCTTGGCGAGCTTGTTGCCAGAGTTGCCAACCTTGCGAGCTTCGACCTCGAGCAGGGCGTTGGCGTAGAACAGATCGCGAGCAGCCTGGACCTTTGTCATGCGCATCTTGCACATGGCCTGGTAGGCCTTCATGTGCTTTCCCTTGCGCATGTAGTGGCGAGGAGACTCGGGGCACAGGAAGGCGAGGGCGCAGACGATGAGGGCGGGGACGGTGGTGGAGCCAAGCATGAGACGCCACTTGAGGTTCTCATCAGCGACTTGGTAAAAGGCGAGATCGACAGCGAATCCGACCCTGTTTCGTGTGAGCAAATGTCTCCTATTTCCCTGCTGTGGCCTGGGACGGTCTTACATGATACCAAAGGCAGTCCACATCTGCCACTGCATGGTGAGGGCACCTCGAAGCCGTGGAGGCGCACACTCGGCGGCGTACATGGGCGTCGTGGCTGACTTGGGACCGATACCGAGACCGAGGACGAGACGAACAGCAAACATGGTCTTCCAGTCGTTGGTGAGAGCCTGGCCCATACAGGCGGCCGCGGAGATGAGACAAGAGAGGAAAATGGTACCGCGGCGACCGAACCAGTTGTTCAAGGGGGCGGTCAGCCAGCAACCGAGAAGGGCACAGCACAAATACGGGGCGCCGTTGGTCAGGCCGAGGATCAGGGCGTCGCGTAGTTTGTCCTTGTTCGCGATGCCGAAGGCCTCCTTGTAGAAGACCTGAGCGCCGTTGACGGTGGTCTCATCCATACCCTGGACGGCGGCACAGAGGGAGCAGACTTTCATCATCGTCAGTGGGGGGGTTTCCAGATGGATGGTGGGTGGTGAGGGGTGCCGGCTTACCAAAAACGACGAACCAAAGCTTGGTTGGGATGGACTTCCATTTCTGGGTAATCTCTTTCCCAGCAGATTCGCGCTCAATATCAGTCAATCCCTCGATCGTCTGATAGTCCTCGGGGTAACCCGCAAGAACGGCACCAAGACGGAAGGCCCGTACGTCCTCCTCATCAGTGATGCCATGCGATGTACAATACGTGTAACCCATGTTGGATAGCTTCTCAGCATCGAAGCCGGCTAGGGGGTTGCCGACTCGACGGCTGGCCTGCATCTGCAGCTCATCCTCACTGAGCTCCTCAGCGTGTGACTTGATGGTGGCCTGGGGCTTCTCGCCCTCCGAATCTGATGAGGGAGCCATGATGAAGGGTAAGGGTAAGGTGTGTATGGGGGGGGGAAGCTATGGGTTAGTGGGGATCCGGACAGAGGAGATAGGCGAAAGCCTCGGGGTCAAACGAAAGTTGATGAGAACGAGAAGAAGATACGATCCGCCTAAAGAAGAAGGCCAGATAAGACGAGAGGCAGCAGACGACGAGGTCATTATATGGGAGCAACCATGACGGACATACATGGAGGCTTCGACGCCCCCAGCATAGACTTTTGGTTACCATGGGGATCCTGATGCGGGGCAGAGCATCCGCACGAGAACGTTGGGTAGAGGTCAAGCAGAGGGAGGCGGACATGCACCTGTGCCGCCTCGCTCGTTTGCGGAAAGCCAAGCAAGCCTCTCCAAGGGTGTGGCTGTGGGATGAATGCTCTCCGATAACGCTCTGAGGGTGCAAGCAGTCGAGACGGGTTGCGCGGGGAGATTAAATATGGACTAACATCGAAGATCGGCCAGGTGAAGCTGGGGTGGACGGGGGGGTAGGCAGTACGCATGAGGCTAGCAGATGGATTCTAGAGCCGTTCTGGTGTCTCGGTAGGGAAGGCCTGGGGGCGGTTCCGGTAGTCGAGGGACCGTAGCGTCGGCATAGGTGCCTGGGATGGAGCTCTGGGGTGGCCATGATGGCAAGGTTGGCGGGGCTTGGGACGTCAGACAGGTTGTGCGTGGTCAGGTCATAGAGAGGATGGCGATGATGGGAAAGGTAGTCGTCAGGGTTGAGACCAGGGTTAGAGAGTGCATCTGAGACATCCACATTCCGAGGGGTGCCAGAGCCCAATCACAAGGGCCCTTGTCGGCAGTGGGTCCTCCCGCAGGTGTCAGTGAAGAGCCGCAGTGCCGCCGGCGTCCATTCCTCTCTTGGCATCAACCGACTTCATCTCCAGAACGACCATCCTCCAGGGCCGTCGTGTTCCTCCTGCTTGCGTCTCTCGAGCTTTGGGAGTGACCATGATTTGAAATTACGGGGGATTCCCCATCAACCCTCCACCTGTCCTGGAGAACGTGGATGATCCATTTGATGTCGACACAGTCCAGACAACCTCCACCGAAGCCGTTCGTCGCCGTGGTCAACGACCGTCAACGTCAGAAGGCCTGCCTCGATCAGCACAATGCCATGCCTCATCTCCACTGCAGATTGCAGACATGCCCATGAAGACAAGCATATCCGCCGGCATGCGACAGCCAAAACCATCGCAGTGGCGCACAGTCCGCTGGATGCTTGCATTGTATGTTGCCGGGGAGCCAGCCACCTGGTCGTATCGAAACCCAACAATCAGCCTCTGGGCACCTAAGCCATTCGAGAAGTCTGTTTCCCAGCAAAGAGACTTGCCACGTCCTCACTTCCGGACATTGAAGGTGACACTGGTCGGCAAGTCTGGATCATCTCGGTCCAGTTCCCAGCTGCCAAGGCCGCCTACCGGGTGTCTCGACTCGTTGGTGCCAGATAATATCCCGCTTTAGGCGAACAGGAAGGCATCACGATCTCCAATGCTGCCTCAAACCACTCCGAAAGGTGCTCTGGTCATGACGGCTCGATCCGTATGGCTAGCAAGCTTTCCACAGCATCCGATACCAGCGAATCAGGCTGATCAGCTTCCCCGACTTGTCGCCCAGACACCCCGCAGCCGCCGTCTTAACTTGACAGCTTTTCCCCGAATCCCCGGCCCTTGCGGCTCTCGGTCTCGAGCTAAAGCTGCGGGAAATAAAATCTGTCCCGACAGTGTAGCCGACCGTACAAGCTCTTGCACTCACGACCCCTCATCCCTAACGCGGTCATCGGCAGCACGAACCAGACCAGCTGCGCCTACCGCCCTCATCAGCTGCAATGACCCCCACGCTGACATGAAAATGGCACTGGGGATCATCCGAGCCATCTTCCCGTTCCCGTTCCGAAACGGACGCAACCGTGCTAGCTCGAGTGAGTACTACACTCTGTCCACCGAGGAGGCATCCGCCTAGCCTCCCTTCTGGCATATCACCATCTGTCCTTTGAGATCCCCCGCAAAATGAACTGAACCCTCGTTGGACCCATGCAGAGTCGTGCCCTCATGCTCTCTCGTCACTCTTGAGACAACCCTTTGTCGGAAGACATCAGCGAAGCCGCAACGATGAGACCATGTGACTCTCCATCCTGCACCAAGATCAGACAATTCGGGTGGAGAACAAGAGCCGCCCCTGAATCTCCAGGATTGTTTCCTCCGCGAGGCTTTCACTCCGCACCCGCCACATATGCCATGAATCATCTTAAGGCAAGCCCTCGGGACTGGCGGGACCGTCCCAGTGATCCACTCATGAACCTTGTGCGGCCCCATGCAATGCGGAATTTCATCGCCCCGCGGAGGACGTCCCTCTTTGCACCAATGGCGGGGTGCCTGTCACTTCCTGGGGAATCTAAATTCAGGGGAGGAGAACGATCAAGCCACCAGCGCAAGTAATTCTTGACGCCGACAACAAGGTTTCACGATTCAAGCCTTTGGTCGGTTACCGCAGTCTCCAGATCGACCGTGCGACTTGGTTAAATTCAGTGACCATGATGGCCAAGGCCATAACATTACCAAACGCGGGAGACCGGGAAATAAAATCCAGTGGGCTTCCAACGAGTAGAGATGAAGTACCCTCGGTGAGGAGAACATACACCAGGTGCATTGGTCATGGTTTCCCGATTATGAGATCTTCAATATGGACGTCAACAGTGAATGCACTGAGCAGACTCCCAACGATAATCTACGAGACCTTCTTACGTGCTCAGAACCTCCCTCGACGTCCTGCGTCACGTCTTCCTTTTCCATCTTGGTACAAATTTCCCCCGTTTGGCTCGCTAAGAACAAGACTTTTCCTCTCCCTCTCCCTCTCCCTTTCCCTGTCCCGACGATAATCGTCATTCCGCTCGATTTCACGCGAGACAATCCCTGTGTCCCCCTTTCTCACAAGGTTCATTGCATCCGCAAACCTATCCATGTTGGGCACGCTTGCACTGCACCGATCCGCCGCCACGGGACTTTTGGCCCGCGTACTGTGCCGCCCTACTGGCGGTGGTGGCAGTGTGACGAAACTTGGCTGCGCCGTGCTGACGCCTGATGCATCGGAGTTTGCTCGCCCCCAAAGTCGCCCCTGTCCTGGACCTGACCCATGGGCGATAACAGGAGTCATCTCGCAACTCCTCGCCGCAGGCAGCGGTGACGAGACGTCATGATCCTCTAGACAGTCTAGCAACGCCTCATCTAGCAGTCGGCGTACCTTCTTATCATGTGTTGCAGGCAACAGGTTTCTCGGCAGCGTATATGGGAGACACTCCTGTGCGCCATCAGGACCTATGATTTTTAGAGGGGCAAGATCGGGCAGCAGAAGGCCAAAACGGCGAGACTCCTGGTCCGGATAGGCCAAAATGTTAATGGTCATCCACTTGACAAACCCCATTCTCGTCAGACCTGGGATTGTGGGATGAGCCTGAGGAACTGCTTGGGAGAGGGAATAGGGGCAATCAAGATCCTGGTACAGATATTGAGTGCGTTCAAAAGTCGTATTCTTGCAAGGCTTGAAAGCATCTGCCCTAGTTAGGAGGCTGTCCAGCTTCAAGAAGGAGCGTGATCGAGCAGGCGATGGAAAGCATACCCTGTAAAGGAAACTCCTCATTCTCGATGCGATACTTGGCATAAAAGTTCTGCATCTTGTCTGGTGTGATCAGGTCTGTGCCGGGGATGCCAAACGCGTCGATCTTAAAAATCAGCACACATCCACTTTGACGTCTTGTAGAAAAAGGTATCTCTCACCACCCGGCATGCCAGACTATGTAAGGCCTGCCCCAAGCGTTGCGTTGAGTACCCCTCGGCATCAAATAGTACCCCCCAGGTCTTGCCTTCCGAAACAACGCCAGCGGTTTGTATGGCTGAGGTGGCCCTTGTCTCCCCTGTCCCGCAGACTCGTGGCTGGGCATGTATGATGGGCGGTACACGACTGCGGAAGCGCACAGTCGGGCGCTTGGGGAGGACTTCTGCAGTAGTAAAGCGAGGAGAGGTGCTCTGAGGGGATGGAATTTGGGAGGTAGAAACAACAGAAGGCGGAGGACTGGGGTAAGCGGTGCCGAACATGGAATTCATGAGAGCGGACGGCGTGATACCGGGCGAGGGTGCCGGATCCATGGATTTGAGGTGACCAGCAACTGATTCGTTAGTTTCAGCATGTCTAAGGGTCGAATGCTGCCCTGCTAGGAACAGCCTGCTAGGAACAGGAATAAAAACTCACTTTCCTGTTTGATCATGGTGCGTAATTCATCCATAAACCTGGGCGTTATGCCCGTCATGTCGTGACGTGGCTGAGCCGATGGAGTGATCAGACTGACAGAGCTGTGGGACATCGCAGGCGAGGCGGGTGTCTGCGGAGTCTTTGGCATTTCGCTGCCCAGCTTGTCATGGGCATCGCTTTCGAACGATGCTTCGGACGGTGCGGGCGAGAGTTCTAGATCAGGTACTCGCATGTCGTCCCCATCTTCGGCGACATCTTCAACCTGCGGTGGCGGCGGTTGCCGTCCCATTGTGGTATTCACCAGTGATCTCACTGCCCTATGTCTGGCACCAGCACCAGCGGCACTCGTGATGATGCTTGACATGACGACCATGAATTCTGAACACTATGCGGCAACAAAAGTGAGTAAGGTCGCAGACGTGGGCAACATATGAATGTGCAAGAGAGCTTCAGCGTGGTAAATCGCACGTCGGGCGCGGAAGCACTTATACCACATCGAGGTCCCATCAATGTAGATATCTTGCTCCAGGCAAACACCATGACAGCAGCGACAGCCAGTCGTCACCATGTCCATCCCGACCACTCAAAAGCCTCGTCAAGATGACGGCTCGATAACACAGGCCGGCCACGAGGGAACATATCTGCTGGCAAAAGAGACGCAGAAAATATGCAAAGGCGCTGCATGGTGGCACTTTACCAGGCTCTAGGCCAAAGAGGTCGGGCGATGATGGGTGCACACACTCGGTATTGGTGCGGTCGCCTCGCGCTTGCGCTGTGGCACTGACACAACAGGACAATCCTCCAGCCTTAACCACCTAACAAAAGAGGAGATAATTGATGGCCATTGCAACGACATGATGCGTCGGGTACCGACGAAAAGCACAACGGGACCAACGGCAGATTCGCACCGGATACTAGGTAGGGGAAAGCATGTCGGCTCGCGCAGCCGCATGGCCATGCCCATGGTCGTGGGCGCAAATAACGTCGGCCTCGTGTTGCCCCTCGGTACATCGGATGAGACTTCAGCCCCCTCTTATGAGTCTGGAGATACCAAATTTCGCGTCGGATAGTCTTCTGATCACTGATCAACCTGGAAGAGCCAGCGTATGACCCTTCAATCGTTCTTGTGGGGTGAAAGACAGAATGAAGACTGCGTGATGGTCCTGCAGTTGGGCCTCACGTAGGTAGACGATATACACAAGAAGAGAGGGAGGATGGGAAGGAAATGCCCGAGACATGAGGAAAGACAAGCCCACGAGTTCGGGTAACCACCCTCTGTGGATGCGCATGCCTCTGAGGCGAGACAGGTGGTACGGACCATACCTGCCCACCAGTGGGCACTTTGAACATGATTGCTGGGAAGTATCTGCCAGGAGGGTGTTGCTGTCGTGACACCCATTGGGCACCCAGGCATAGCCTGCCAGCCCCTTGCCACCAGACAAGGCAACCACATGCGGTTCGCAACTGCTGCCTCTCTGGAGGTCGCCAGCCCACTCCTCATGCTGCGGTACAAGGTTGGCGTACCGTCCTGTCTGACGAGGAAACTTGCCGGCTTTCACTGGGAGCTCTCCCGGCATATTTTGTCCAACGAGCGCACCTCACCATGCTGACCGGTGCGCCTTCGGATCCGTTCCCCGGCCGATGATGGCGCGACAATGTAGGCGATGCCCCCTTTTCCGGTGGAGGGTCGGAAGCAATCCTCAACGTGCCATCGCCGGGTGCGCGCTCCGTCAGAGATCGATCAACACGGGCGTCGTCGGTTGACGCATAAGACGAGAATATGCCCACCAACAGCCGTTACTCTGGAACAGTTTCTGCGAACGAGCACTCGTCGGCAGATCCTCGTGCGATGCCAGCGCTGCTCATCACGCCACAATGATCTTCTCCAGCGTCAATCACACAGATATCTCGAGAACAAGCTTGGACGAATGCACAAATCACGGCTTCGCCAAGATGATGGCCGAGAAGGCCCGACATGGGACGGCATATGTGACGGAAATCAAATACAGTAACAAGACTTGTTGTTGTAATAACGCATCCCTCGCTCCTGCTGCCAAAGTCCAAAGTAAATGCCAATCAGACGCCCACCACATGTGTGTATCCCTCTGGTTCTGGGTCCTTCTTGTTCTGCCCCGCCTTCATGCCTTGTACAGCAGATCCAGGAAGCCATTGACGAGGTCCACGACAACGCTCTTATTCGGCAGCGACCCGGCCACACCGTACAGCGCCGCCGAGTCGCCCTTAGCCGTACCCTTGGCGCCCTTGCCCTCGACAATCCTCACCCTCTCCTTCTCCCGCTCCGCCTCGACAACAGCCTCCAGATCCGCCATGAGCTTCTCCCAAACCTTGGTGATCGGCAGTGTAACTGCCACGTGAATCGCCGGCGGGTTCTGCAGAGCGTTGAGGTGCCATCCCTTGGCGCTCATCGCGTCCGCAATGTCGTAGATGTCCAGGTTGCGCGCCGTGAACGCCATGACCGACACAAGCGGCCTTCCCACAATTTCGAGCTCGCTCTCCAGCGCCGGCACCTCGTGGATCCTCTCAATCATCTTCTTAGTTGTGCCTACAATCTTCACACACGCGTCCACGTAACCAGCCTCGCCAGTCTTCATCAAACTCGTCCAGCAGCCTGCAATGAGGGCGCCAGGTCGCGAGCCTGCCATTCCAGGCGAGCCATAGACACCGCCAGACCAGTCTGGTGAAACGTAGTACTGGTACTTGCGCAGCGCGGCTGTGCGGTACAGAACTGTTGAGTTGCCCTTGGGCGCAAATCCGTACTTGTGCGTGTCGCAGCTGATACTCGTGACGCCCTTGAGTCGGAAGTCGAACAGCTCAGTCTCGAATCCGGCCTTGTCCAGGAACGGCACCAAAAACGATCCCAGACAGCAGTCGACATGCAGGCAGATCTTCTTGCGGAGGGCCAGCTTTGACAGCGCCGTAATGTCATCGATGATGCCGTGGGGGAAGTTGGGTGCCGATCCTACGATGAGGATGGTATTGCTCGTGATGAGGCGGGCAACGGCCTTGATGTCCACCTGGTGCGATGGTGCCGGGCATGGCACAAACTGAGCCTTGATTTTGAAGTAGTCGCATGCCTTGCGGAAAGCTGGGTGTGCGGTTTCGCCGAGAATCCTGAAGTATTCCTGTTAGTCGCCAATTACGAATAGCCGAGGTGGAGGTTGGGTATGGGACATACATTTCAGGCTCGGTAATGCCCTTCTCGTGGTAGCCCCTCTGTCGCGCGCTCAGGCATGCCGAGAGGATACTGTCTGTACCACCGCTGGTTGAAACGCCGGCGGCGCCGGGGGGCGCGTTGAACATGGCGAGGACCATGGCGACAACCTCGGCCTCCATCTTCCGGACACCGGGGAAGACGTCCGGGTGGATCGGGTTGGCGACAGTGAATTTGCCGTACGCCTCCGTCTGTAGCTTGATCAAGTCTTCCTCGCCATGGTAGACGGCGCCGGACACGTATCCATCCTCCCAGCGCGTATGGTCCATGTTCGCAAGTGTGTCGAGCTCGGTGCGGATGACGTCGTCGGAAAGACCCTCCTTGGGAAGGGTCAGGTAGCGGGTGAGATTTGTCGGCACCATCTTGCCCTGCAGCTTGCTCAAGCTCTCATTGACCTGCTTCTGCACCTGGCCGCGCACGCCGGGGGCGCGTAAGAAGTAGCCATATAGGACCCTGCGCAGCGTGGAGTAGAACTCCACGACAGAGCCGATCAGGCCGCGGCCCTTCAGCTTCCAGAAGGTCTTGCGGGTCCATCGAACAACGAAGAAGAAGAAGACAATGTTTCGAAGACTACAGGAAAGAAACAGAACTGTCAGCAAATGCAGTCGAATGGGGAGGTTTTGCAAAAACGCCCAGTCGTGTGGCACAACGAGAATCACTGACTTACAGATCGAGGTTCAGGATAAGGAAGGGGTTCGTTTGGCGGGACTTCTTAACATGGTTGAAGCCATCCCGAAGGCTCACGGGCATGCGCGAGCTGCCAGGCATCTTGGGGGGAAAACAAAAAGCTCGAGACACTAACTCAATCGAAAAAAATATACAGGGTGGCGACGATGGTGTCTGGTGGTACAATTAGAAATGTCGGGGCGGATGCGACGGGCACGGCCTTGGACTTTAAGCTCCCCCAAGACCTCGAACCCCAAAGTCGATGGAAGGCGAGAACAGCGACCCAAGCCTACCCAAAAATGGTGGGGCATGGCCATTACTTGGATATTTTGGCCCTTCACATGCCCCGGCCTTGCAGCGCCGTCAGTGGGGTCGTACAGGGGTTCTCCTCCCCAAACCTCCCCCCAACGTCCCTCTAGCGAGCCGAGGCCTTGCCGTTTTGGATGCTGGCTGACCTCATTTGGCTGCACCGCGCTGCACCGCGCTGCACCGCGCTGCAACCTCAGTGCCGCTTTCACAGCTCCGCGCGCCTCGATTCAGTGCCCGTCTCCACCCCGTTGAACATGACCAGACTGCGGACCTTCCAATCTGGTGGTTATCTTGTCAAGTCCGTAGGTCGCTCGCTGTGCAGGTGCGGGGGTGTGAAGTGGCTGTCACACAGGTTGGGGGCCTGCCTTGCCATGCAGTAGGCATCGACTGACTTTCGGAGTTGCCGCCGATTGGCTCATTGTCATGATGACCTCAGTGAGCTGTCGAGGGCTAACGTGGAACAAGAGATTAAGAGTGCGCAGGCCGGCATGTCAGTGCCGAAGGATTTGCAGCTCTCTCCTTACTCTCAGGCCTGGAAAAAGCGTTGTATGCACATTGTACCTAATAAGGTGCCCTGGGTGAGCTTGCCATTGCGAAGACCAAAGATCGGGGTCAAACCATTACCTCAACACCAGAAGATTCCAAGCCACCTAGGTATGTACCATCTAATGCAACACCAAGAACTACAACCATACAGGCCTCGAGGCCGTCGACGATGCTTCTTTCTCTAGGCTCTCGCATCACCTGAATGCACGAAATAGCAAAGAAACGCCGTCGTCCACAATCCTTACACCCCAGCTCGCAAGTTGATGCCAAAACACTGCCAGTGAAAACGCCGCCAAAAGACATTGCGCACCCCTCGCTTCCGTGCCCGCGTCAGTCCATCTCATTTATAAGCCGCGAATGCCTCTTCCCATTGTGTCTTGAAGCTAGCGAGCTCGTTCTCACAGCTTCTCTCGCCTGTCGGCGTGCAACCCGTCGCTCGAACGACGTAGTCGCCTGGCTTATAGAGTTCCTGTGCCTTGTCGTAGCGATTGTAGGCATTGATGGTCCTCTGCGGCACTAAGGCCAGCTTCGCGAGGATCGTCCCGTGCCACTGAACGAGGTGTTCCTACGCACAGCGAGTCAGTCATGTTTGCCTGTCAACCCCGCCCTTCTCGCTGAGAAGACTTACCAGCGCGTGGCCCTCGGCCTTTTGGAAGTTGTAGGTCTGGTACATCGGGTCGAACCAGGTCTCGAGGAAGAACCGTGTCCAAACCCCGTTGCGCACAACCCAACTGCCCGCCGATAGGCCCTCACGGTCCTGCGTCACCACAAAGTTGACATCCTTGCCTCGCAGTCGAGTACTTGTCTTGATGATGCTGTCGGGCGGAACGACGGGTTCGTTCTTGATCATGACTGCGTCGAGCGTTGCGCCGTTCATGATGCGCTCCTCAAGCGTCTTGCTCGGATCCATAATGTAGCCATCTTGCTCGAGATACCAGACGTAGCGACACTCGGGAAACTTGGTCATGGCGTGACGGACGGCGAGAATCTTGGACCATGACGAAGGGGAATACTCGTCGAGGGGGTAGTCGCCCACATTCGCGATCAGGGTTTCGTAACCTGTGAGAAATTCTTTTAGTCGACCGCCTCGAATCCGACAGGTGGCAATGGCCTGGGAATCATGTTCCTACCGTGAAACGCGGCGTACCGCTCCCTGTTCTCCCGAATGGTCTGCACATACGCCTTGCCGTACGTCGGCTCGTCCAGTACCGTCACCAGCACCACCGGCGGACTCCCTGACGGCTCCCAGGCCACCGTGCTACGCGTGCCAAAAAGTTTGGATATGATCCATAATGTGCTCACGACAACAAGCGCCACAATCGCCACGGCTCGAATGCGACTCCGCCGCACCGACGGCAGTTTTGAAGTCCGCGGGCGGAAGGGCGCGGGGTTCGAGCTTTTCCGCGGGGGATAGGCGAAATGCATTGTACGCGTGTGTCGCCGGGGAAGCCGCGACCAAAGGCCGAGTCCAGGAGATCGACTGGCTGAGCCAGAGTACAATCTTCAAGGAATCACACTTGCGTTGCAGCAGCGGCGTGATGTACCGGGCGGATAACGTAGGCGGACAAAGCCGAGAGGGGATGCGCTCGATTGAGGTCGGGGCGACAGGTGCGCAAGGGTTGGAGACCGCTGAGTCGAGACCCGGGGGGTTGGTAGATGAGATTGATCGAGGCGCCGTGTTCGGTCAGACGGAATACATCGTGTCTTAAGCGTGGAAGATTCCCCGAAGAATTACGTTAAGGTTTAATTGTCAAATGCAACTCGTTGAAGCCAAGACCTCGAATTGAAGATTCGGGATCGGCAGCAATGCATACATGGTGACCAGGGTGTGCCCACACCTGATAGATAACTGTCCCGTTTAGAGCGATGCCAATCATCACCAAAATTGGCGGCAAGCTGATCATGTTGAGTGAGTACTACGACCACGCATCAAGGCTATTGGGGTACAAGACAAAGTGTATAAGTGAGATTGAAGATATTCCAGTCCGTCGTTAAGCTTTTGAGAATGTATCAGCTGAGGCCAGCAGTGATCACGAGTCTGGCTGGTATGCCATGATCACCACAGAAGGCGAGGAGCAAAGCTCCAAAGAACAAAGCTCTGGAACAGTGCTCGTCATCGAGGCTGATCGTCTTCTGCAGTTCAGGATTGGAAGGGACCAAAACGGCCGCTTCCAGAGAACAAGCATTGACTCAATCTTTGCACACAGACTAGTTGACACGATGTGGAAGAGAAACTTCGAGGCAACTTAAGAGTGTGCAATGCAGGCTATCAGCGGTAGTTGCCGGGTTGGACCATACAAACACGCCTTTTCCGATACGCGCCGCTGTCACCATGCTCACGATC
Organism: Verticillium dahliae VdLs.17; assembly: GCF_000150675.1. Taxonomy (NCBI): domain Eukaryota; kingdom Fungi; phylum Ascomycota; class Sordariomycetes; order Glomerellales; family Plectosphaerellaceae; genus Verticillium; species Verticillium dahliae. Next base: position 191,207 of record NW_009276934.1, read on the forward strand.
ATGACACATCGTCTTCCTGTGCAGCGCACCAAGTTAGTCCTCATCATCGTCTTCGTTACCCACATCCAGTACACTGTCGCCAGCTCGCTGGAGGACCATATGGCTCAGTGAGTTTACAGCCTTCCAAACGGTGTAGATGAAAGTCATAGCCCCGATCATGACGAGGGCCCAGCTGATACCTTCGCTCCGGGTACGACCGCCTCCCCCGCGACGGCCCCCTCCACCCATGATGCCGCTGGCTCGCATGTTCCACCATTGCCATGGCGACATGGCAATGAGATACTTCAAGAAGCCGACGATACCAAGAGAAAGGAAGCCCTTGACGAAGTGCTCGTACCATGTTCCATCTCCAGGAACGTGTACAGGCTCTGGAGGGCGCCCAAAATCGTCAAATGAGCCAACGACAGTTTCTGCAATGGTCCCGACCGGATCAGCCCAGAGGTTGAAGATGGGATCTGCCACGAAACCCAGCAAAAAAACCGAAAACACAAACACAAAAGCCGTGAGGCTGATTTGCGCAGTACCGCTCTGAAGCCGTGTGCCCCAGGATAGCCGACTCAGCTTGTATTGGTACTTGCATGTTGGGCACGTGAAGAAGTTTGGGGACCGCCTTGTCTGGTCTGCGGTTCTCCAGGCTCGCAGGCAGGCCTCATGAACGTACTTCTGTGATCCTTTGCACTTGCAGGGCGATATCAGGCGACCCAAGCCGTCTGCAGACATGTACACAGGCTTGGCGCCGGATCCCATCATGCCGCCTAAAGTGCTTGTGTTGCCAGGGCTGGGCCATGTAGGATTGCACTCTTCAAGACATATGCGACAACTCCGCGGACCATAGTGTCGTTGACGCGGCTGTGGTTGTGGTTGCGGGTGCGACTCAAAATCCGCTCTTCTTTGATGAGGCTCTGTGTGCTGAGACTCGTTTTGGTTTGGAGACTGGCCATCATGATCGTTCGCAGTACTGGCACTCGGGACGTCGTCGGGCCAAGTCCACTGAGCAGAAGAAGAGTCCATTCTAAGGTTTGAACAGCTTCGGGTAGTGGCGTGGATCTGTAATCGATCTCAAGGCTCGGTGTGGGATGAAGGTGTTCAGGTGCAGGCTGGGGCGGAATACCAAGCGTGGTCAGAAGCTCATCAACGTGATATGGTGGCTGAGAGAGAGCAAGCCTATCAGACAGTGTCCACCATAACGTGGTGTTGAGGGAGAAGAAAAACTAGAGGTCAGGAAAACGTGTCTTTTCGTAACTGGGTAGGGGAGAGAAACTAACTACCCGAGAAGGGCAGAGGAGGACGTCGTCCTTACGATTGATAGAGGAGAGAAGAATGGAAGAACCTCGCAGAAGCAAAAGAAAGATTCCTACCTTTACTGTCTAACCTGTTGCCCCAAGCTCCTCTCCCCGCAATGGGGCTGGTCGCCAATCATATGAGCTAAAAGAATGACATAATCAGACTTTCTCTCTCTCTTGCGCGGCGGTCACGTGAAGAAAGCACGGACCAGATTAGAGCAGAGCCTGGGGCTGTCAGTATGCTGGAGCTTGACGCGGCGCGAGTTGCCTAGGAGGGAAGCAAGAGCTACAGCCTACGACAGTGATCCGTGCGAAGCTCGAACAGCCTCACCACATTCAATTCCGTTGCGAAGGCCCCATCAACCGAACCAAAACCACTCACTCGTCACTTCACAAACATTATCACGCCATGGCTGACCGATACTCCTTCTCGCTAACGACCTTCTCGCCCAGGTAGGCATCCTGTCGTGGTTCATCGGAGCTCCTATACTAACCTCATCCAGCGGCAAGCTGGTACAAATTGGTATACCCTTGCCTCATCCGCAACAGCGCCTTGATTGCAAGCTCGAAAGCTGACACTTATCAGAGTATGCCCTCAACGCCGTCAACCAGGGTGTCACCGCCCTAGGAATCAAAGGCAAGCCACCCCGCCTTCTCAGTCGAAGCTGGTCGATCACTTGCTAACCCTTTAAAGCGACAAATGGCATCGTCCTCGCCACCGAAAAGAAGTCCTCGTCACCGCTAGCCGACCCCAGCTCGCTGTCTAAGATCAGTCTCGTCACCCCAAACATCGGCATGGTCTACTCTGGCATGGGCCCCGATTACAGAGTGCTCGTTGACAAGGCACGCAAAGTGTCGCACACTGGCTACAAGCGCATCTACAACGAGTACCCCCCGACACGGATATTGGTTCAGGATGTCGCCAAGGTTATGCAGGAGGCTACTCAATCTGGCGGTGTTCGGCCGTACGGCGTCAGCCTGCTGATTGCCGGCTGGGATGAGGGCATCCTGCCCGAGGATGAGGAGAAGGAGGCTGCGGAAGGCGAGGAGAAGAAGCCAAGCGGCAAGACTGGCGGTATTCTGAAGGGCGGGCCCATGCTGTACCAGGTTGACCCGTCTGGCAGCTACTTCCCTTGGAAGGCGACTGCCATTGGCAAGAGTGCGACGTCGGCGAAGACGTTCCTCGAGAAGCGGTACACAGAGGGGCTGGAACTCGAAGACGCAGTGCACATTGCCCTTCTGACCCTCAAGGAGACAATCGAGGGAGAAATGAGCGGCGAGACGATCGAGATTGGTGAGTACAAGCAGCATTGGCCTCGGTGAAGTCGATATACTAACAACTGCCAGGCATCGTTGGTCCTCCAGCGGATCATCTGCTGGGAATTGAGGGCGTTGAGGGCGCCACTGGTCCTCGTTTCAGGAAGCTTACACCCCAGGAGATTGAGGATTATCTGACGAACCTTTGAATGCACAATAGCGGATAATGACCGTCATCACCGTGTAACATAGCAGCAATAGAGGGATGTGAGGGGGCTTGGGATTCTTTAGCCTTCATGCAAAAGACTCTGTCATGATGACTCATGGAGACACTGGCATCTTCGGCATTTTTTTGTCGCCTGTAGTGTTTGTCTTCCTTGGATGGTGTGTGACTTGACAATGTGCATGCGAAACCTCGTCGCCCTGACAGCTTTGAGGTACCTACCTTAGGTAACAAGGTACGTTGCCAACGGCAATGTGAGGTATCCGCCCAGTTATTTACCTACCTCCCTTAGGTACCTAAGCTTGCTAAGGTACCTACCTCCCTTCCTACCTACCTTGCCTGACGTGACAGCTTGTGAAGTCCGCGGCACCCTGCATGGTGTCGAATTGTCATGATTCTATTGCAGTTCTCATTTGAGTGTTTGCGATGCGCCAGGATCTGCCACTCAGGGGCCGAGAAGCCATTTCTTGCATACCTACTTATCTGAGCTGGTCTCGCCAGCCAGAATCTGGTGGGCCTCCTGCAGGCCACTCACTCCATCGCCTGCGCCAACGATATTTGTCTGCCCCTCAAAATCATCGTCACCAGCCTTGCCTCTTCATCTTCCAACCGCCATTACCTCCCCCATACGCGTCCTGCCAAAGAATCATAACTGGCTAAAACATAAGACGGGACTGGTCATCCGCTGAACCATTCCGAGCTATGTGTCCTGATTGACCCATCTCGGCTTATTCGCTCTCAAATACGACTGCAATCGCGTGTGGCTTGGAAACCGTGGAATACCATCCTCATATTGTCAGCACCTGTAGCGATACAGCACAATGCTTGACGATTCGGAATCATTTTCCGCTTCTTTGCGGAGCAGCGGATGTCCAATTGACGATGACTTGACTCCAGAACCAACGTCCGAATCACGCGACTCAACCTCCCTACCGTATGGCCTTCAGGACGACATCGGCCCCCTTGCTGCCACCCCGAGCCAGTCGAGTAACGTCACAATCAATGCACGGGCATACCAGTTGGAGATGCTGGCGGAAAGTAGGAAGAGGAATATCATTCTAGCTGTGCGAACCTTCCCTCTTGCGCCAGTCAACCTCGATTGACACCTCCATAGATGGACACAGGCAGTGGCAAGACCCAAGTGTACGTTCCCTGCAAGCCGAACCTGATTATTGATACTGATTTTCCCAGTGCCGTCCTCCGAATTCGAGCAGAGCTAGAAGAAGGGGCTTCAGACAAGGTTTGACAAACTCCACTTGGTAGCTTCGCAATCACTTACAGGGTTTTAGCTTGTATGGTTCGTGGCTCACAATGTTGAGCTTTGCGCTCAGCAGCATTCTGTACTGCAGTCTCAGATTCCTGCAGTTCAGACCAAGCTGCTTCTTGGCAGCGATAATGTTGATTCATGGTCCAACCAAGAGACTTGGAACGCTGTGCTTCTCAACGTCAAAATTGTGGTGTCAACCCCTCAAGTTCTCTGCGATGCCTTGAGCCACGGCTTTGTCCAGATGGGTTCATTATCCTTGCTTGTCTTTGATGAAGGTATTCAATCAGCGCAGTTTATCAAGTGTTCTTGCCCTAACAACGGTGTAGCGCATCACTCTACGGGTAAAAGCGCTGAGAGAATGATCATGATGAATTTCTATCATCCACGCAAACAATCGGCACTATCTGTTCCCCACGTCCTGGGACTGACCGCAAGCCCCATAATGCGATCTAGGCTCGAAGGCCTTGAGGCACTGGAACAGACACTGGACTCGGTTTGCGTTACGCCCAGATTGCACCGAGATGACTTAATGACCCATGTCAAAAGGCCCACCGTCTGTTATGTCCATTACGAAACGACAGATGCTAAGGATGAGCCCAAGCCGGTCAGCATTTCAAGTCTTCGCGAAGCATGCAGAAATATGGACATCAGGCAAGATCCATACGTTATCTGTCTAAGAGACAAAGGCACTGATCGAGCACGACGTGAGCTCATCAAGGTCCTTACAAGCCATAAAACAGATTCGCAACAGCAAATGAAGTCTTTCTTCAATCAAAGCTTGCGAGTCCTGCGAGATCTCGGGCCCTGGGCGGCCGAGTACTACATTTGGAAGGTTGTTACAGATTTTCTGGCAATCATTGAAGCAAGAGATCACCGCATGAATCAACGGAATACCGAAGAAAAGCAGTATCTGGCCAACATCCTTCGACAAATCAGTATCAGCGAGCCGCCAGTCAGCATGTTGAGTGCTCATAACACGTCGAACAAAGTAATGGTGCTCATGGAATACTTGTCATCTAAAGCTACCGATGGTACTGTCGGGATCATATTTGTCAAAGAGCGATCAACTGCGGCGATGCTTGCACACGTGATTGAGTCGCATCCACTGACACAGAATAGGCACTCGAGCGTTGGGGTTGTTGTTGGTGCTTCCACTCATCTGGTAAGGAAGAAAGACATGTGGGATCTGTCTCGAGCAGCCCACGAGACAGAGCCCCTTCTTCAGTTCAGATCTGGCCACCTCAATTTGCTCATCGCCACGAGTGTGCTTGAAGAGGGCATCGACGTTCCTGCCTGCAACCTCGTGATCTGTTTTGATGAGCCCGAGAATCTCAAAGCCTTTGTCCAGCGGCGCGGCCGAGCCCGGAAGAAGGATTCTAGCCTCGTGGTTCTTCTCCCCGGGACAGACCACGTGCCTCAGGACTGGGAAAGCATGGAAGCGACAATGAGGACACACTACGAGAGAGAACAGCGCGAAATACAAATCATGGAGCAGATCGAAGCATCCGAGTCTGCAAAGTACGAAGAGTACGTTGTCGAGAGTACTAATGCCAGACTCGACTTCGAGAACGCCAAAGCGCATCTCAGCAACTTTTGTGGGCAGCTCTCTCCCGGGGAGTTTATAGACAAGAGGCCCGAATACATACCCCGTGTGGTAGACAACGGAGTACCTCCATCTCTGAGGGTCACGGTACTGTTGCCAAGCTATGTTCCAGCTGCCGTCCGCCATGCTGAGAGTCGTCGAAGCTGGAAGTCGGAGCATCAGGCCTCAAAGGATGCCGCTTTTCAGGCATACGTGGCTCTTTACAAAGCGGGACTGGTCAATGAACACATGCTTCCACTCACGGTAAAAGATATCGTACCCGCAAACGAACCTCGAGTAGCAACCTTGCAGGTCAATGGCCTCTTGAATGTCTGGCTTGGTATTGCCCAGGCCTGGATCACGAGCACTGAAACCTGGTTAACTCCAGTGCACCTCCGAGACGCGACGGGATTGACGCGAGGAACGTATATCATGAGAATGCCGGTAGCATTGCCGGCACTGCCTTCCACGCCGGTGTACTTCGATCGCGAAGGACCATGGCTTCTGGATTTTGGCCCACAAGAACGAAAGGAGAATCTTGAAATGCCTGATCATACTTCAGTGCTGCTTGCACTCCACTTTGGCCATCACTGGTCTATTGCTCATGGTCAGCAGCAGGTTATCAGCTTCGCTTCACAAGATGGCGAACTGAATATCAGGCAATTAAGTGCACGGGGTTTCACAACCGCAGATGCCGACCGAGAGGAAATGCTGTACCTGGTACGGGACGAGTCAGGATGCCCGTATGTGTACGACCACTTTCTAAATGGCAAGCCGTCACTTGAACTTGTTCAACGACCTTTCCGGCGCATCGGGGACTCTCCAGGCTTTCAAGACGCACCCAGTAACATCCCCTACTTGGCTCTCAGAAAGTGGCCGCGGTACCTGGCCCTCTTGCACCAACAGAAGGTCAACGATCTACTGCCACAGGCGACAAACAAGAAGCCATATGCTAGGGTTTATCCGGCACCGTGGGCGAAAGTCGACACGATTCCATTAGATCATGCTTACTTTGGGGCGTTGATCCCTTTCATTTCACACATTGTCGAGGTTCGACTGGTTGCAGAACAGCTTTCCTCGAGCCTACTTCGTGACCTCAATTTCTCAGATCCCTCTCTTGTCCTGGCGGCCATTAGCACTAAGGGTTCCTTGGAAGCCACAAACTACGAGCGCCTTGAGCTTTTGGGTGACTCTATCCTCAAGCTTTGCACCACGGCCAATGCCGCCGCTCTGCGTGCGTTCGCCCTCCTTGCACTCTGTCATACGTTGCCGCAGCTGACACTAGCTTAGACTCTGACTGGCCGGAGGGCTACTTATCATGCCTGAAAGATGGCTTAGTGTCGAACTCGAGATTGTGTAGGGCTGCACTGGATGCTGGCCTTGACAAATTTGTTCTAACTGAAAACTTCACTTGTCGCACGTGGCGCCCTATCTACGTCAACGACATGATGGAAAAGGGTGCTCGCGACTCAGGACCCCGTATCATGTCGACGAAGACGCTCGCCGATATTGTGGAAGCACTCATAGGGGCCGCATACATTGACGGTGGCCTCCCAAAGGCACTTGGGTGCATTTCGATCTTCCTGAGGGAGCTCGATTGGAAACCGTTGCCAGCTTGCCAGGAGATCCTTTACAGTTTGGCGTCCCCTGATGTGCCTTTGCCGCCAATGCTTGTTCCGCTGGAGGACCTGATCGGCTACACGTTTACGAAGAAGAGTCTCCTGATCGAAGCGATCACACATGCCTCCTTCACTGTCGGGCATGTAAATGGCTGCCTCGAACGTCTTGAATTCTTGGCGATGCCATTCTGGACGACATTGTGGTGTCCCATCTGTTTCCCCTCAACCTTTCGCACGACAGGATGCATCTCCTCAAGACTGCTTCGGTCAACGGCGATCTTCTAGGCTTCCTTGCACTCGAGTGCCATGCCGAGGAAGACGAGGTGATCATTGATATCGATTTTTCTCCTTCCGATACGGACTTCAATCCTCAAAATTCCGCCGGGGTGGAACAGAAGCTCAAACAGACACGCCGGAAAATCCCCCTTTGGAAGTTTATGCGCCACTCCTCAATAGAGGTTGTGCAGCAGCAGACCAAAGCTGCCAGCGTTCATGCCGATCTCCGAGGACAGATCATGCACGCTCTGGAACATGGGTCAAGCTACCCCTGGTCTCTTCTCGCCCGTTTACATCCCGCAAAGTTCTTCTCCGACATGGTCGAAGCTGTACTGGGTGCCGTCTGGGTCGATTCGGGCGACATGGGCGCGTGCATTCGTGTGGCGGAACGACTGGGCATTCTGCCTGTGCTCTCCCGACTGGCAAAGGAGGACGTTCATGTGCTGCATCCGAAGCAAGAGCTGGGAGAGATCGCTGGTCCCCGGACAGTCAAATATCTCCTCACTTTGCCCGAGGACGCAGCCGGCCTGCAAAGTGCAACAAGAAAATATGCCTGCAAGGTCATGGTCGGGGATCGCTGTGTTGCAGAGGTGGATGACGGGGTCGCTCGAGATGAGGTTGAGACAAAGGCTGCAGAGGTTGCGGTACAGACCTTGAAGAATGAACAGGCTGACGCGAAACAAGTAGCAGAACACTAAATTGGCAGAGTTCTTAGGTTCTGACTTGATGATAATGATGATGATTACTCTCATGTACATCGATGACATAGACGCCCTTGATTCAAGCAGAAAAGACCAGCCCGTACACGCAACGTTAACTCGCGGTAAGCTGAAGAGATCGCTACTGCTGTGGGTATACCGAAAAGAAAACGCCTTACAAAATCTTTAGAAGTATCATCAAAGCACACATCAAGACAAGACAAACTTGAACATGATTGTCTAGTCGTCATCTTCGGTGAGGTCCACTGCCCTCGCCCCGTTCGCTGTTCTGGTATATTTCCACTCGCGCTGGGATGGCGGCATGGTCAGGTCGACTTCATCCCTCTCACGCTTGACGGAGGGCTTTTTCTCGGTCTTCGCCACAGCTTGGTTCTCTTCTTTGACTTGGGTCGGCTCCTGTGCCACGTCAGCTTACTGCTTGGCATGCGATGCTCCCCAAGACAACGCAGGAGGCTCCGTCATTTGTGCAGATAAGTAAGTCGTCGATGAGACTTACATGTAATGAGTGGAGATGTTCAGCTGCTAACCGCCTGACCTGCTCGGTCGACATGCCCTCGAGAACTTGCAGTTCTGGATCGGGTGATGGAGTGCGGGGAAGGATCAACTCCTGCTGAAGAGCCCCTTGATCCCATGTCAGCGACGTTTAAAGTTCCAATGTCCTGTGTCGTGGAGATACCCACTTCGAGATCGATATTTGAAGTTGATCACAGCAAAGGGTTGACGGCCGAGCACATAGTCGACCATGACATGGCGGCTCGCCGGCAAATCCGCCCCGTGAGAGAATCTCCCAAATCTCAGTCCTCAGTTCGCTGAAACATGCGTTGAAAAGACTCACGACGTGCCATGGGAGATGGCTTTGCCCTTTAGGGATTTCTCAGCCAGCTCCGACGTACTGGTAGGAATCGTTGAATCAGGCCTCTGCGCCATCGTATGGCCTATGTCGACACCAGTGAAGAAGCGAAGCTGTATGAGTCCCAAATGCTTCGCTGCCTCAAGGTCACTCGCAATGCGCGCCGTATCCGTGTCGTCCACTGGAGCTGAATTAGTCTCGAAAAGGACGGCATCGACGCGGCCGCCCTGACCGCCAGGCGAGGGCCCCATCACGGGTGTGGCAACAGTGGAGTTCGTCACATACCTGTCGACACGGCAGAGAAGACCAGCTTGAGAAGATGGACATATCCAGGACGAGAGCGCGACTCGACTTTCTTGCCGTCAAACTGGAGCCTGTCAATAGGTGCCCGGCCTGGCCGAACTGAGGAGCACTTGGAAGCAACATGTTTTCCGTCTACGAAGAGCTCCCCGATGACAGTGTCGCACGGCGGTGGAGCATGCTGGGTGACCTCTCTACTCAGATGGGCCTGAACGGTGAAGGATGCATTATCGATGGATTCGATGTACTTGAAGACCTGGTATCTAGCCGGCATGTCGTTCACTTCCCGGGAGGACACGTCGTCGTCGTTGTAAGCCTCTGCTCTCTGGCCGTTGACTTCGACCCAGGCGTCGATGCCTGGGACCTCACGATCGATGGGCATGGTCCCAACGTGTGATTCCAAGTCTTTGGTCGTCTGAATGATCTCGAAGTATCTCAGCGGTGGATACGGCAAGGCGGAACGAGAAGGACGTAATTGACAAGCGCTGATGAGGAACCGTAGGCTTCTTTAAGGTAAGTATAACCTGTCATCCAAGACGCACCTTGGGCACCACGTTTTTGATGGGCGGGGTTCTCAGGCGCCCCTCACCGTGCGGCCAGGCAACCAACAACGTCTTCGCTCAGTGCTGTGTGTACAGTACACCTAAGGTAAGGTAGGTAACTAGGTACCAGGGAGACCTGATCAGCGCACCACATAGGTACCTAGGTACGTAGGTAAGAGGGAAGCCGGATAGATAAGGCACCCGCACATCCCTCAGTCGCAGTACACAAACCACCAACAATCGCCTTCTGGGCGCTGTGGTCCAAGATGGCCTGGACTTCACTGGTACATTGTCAGATGTGCAGCGAATCAGCATGGCAATGCCACAGGATGTCCGGGCATTGTACATGGCGGTCATGCCATTCTGTGACAGCCAATCATGTCTTGGACGTCTCTAGAGCCTCAACAACGCACTTGTCGCTGCGAGCATCTGCCATCAACGACGTAGGAACAATTACGCAGCAACGTCAACAAACCCGGCTCACACACTCTCGCAGCTTTGAATGGGAGGGTTCACATTACCTGAGGTAGAAGCCAAGCAGCCATCATGCAGCACATATAGACGATTGGTTATAGTTTTTGAGCCGCGGTCATCGCGACCAGCATTCTTGCACTTATCCCCTACTCCCCCCTACCTGCATCGTGAAGAACGGCACACGAAGCGTTGCTTGTAGGTAGGCATCACATGAATAGCATGTCCCCTCTGGCCTCAAGCAACCCTGTGAACATCTTCAAACGCCTGATTCGATGGTATCTCAACATCTTCCATCGTCTTGTGATGGAATTCCTCTTGCCGCACACTCTTTGAAAAAAACTCCGAAAAAAAAGAACGCATCGAAGCCATGGTAGGCCCCGGGGCCGAGGAAGACTGTAAAAAGCCAAGCCGACCCGAATACAACACTAAAATTCTCACAGTGCTTGTTTTCTGTTAGCTTAGGTGTCCGACGTCATTATTTTTTGGCGAATACAATTGCTCGTTGCACACACCTGTCGAAGAAAACAACATAGTCTGGTGGCCGCCTTCACTCGTCGGTCAAGTCAATGACAGGTATCGAGGGGTCCATGCGAAAGATCTTTTTAGGTCGACCTCCTTCAACCTCCTCATTCAGACTGTATACGTCGTCAATGTGACGTTTGCCGCTGCGCCGCGCCGCCTCGTTAGTCCCCAAATTCGTCAGGGGCTCGCGTTGTCTATCATGGTCTCGCTGGAATGCCAGTCAGTATTGTTCAGCAGGCTTTTGTGCTTGACCTGGTCTATTCCCCCCTGACAAACCTTCATCTGTATCAGCTTTACGCGAGCTAGACGTTCAATTTCGTGCTGTGGTAGTGACTCCATCTTCGGAACTGCGTCATCGTAGTCGGGGGGAGGAGTTCGTTGCACGACTCCTTCCTGTTTGAGGCCCTCTAGGGGGAAAAGAGTCAATTGAAGCTTCATGGATGTCGTGTTGCAACTTACCCATAGAGCGGTACTTGAATAGGTAAGACACCACCGGGCGGCCACGATCCACGATCCGAGTCCGAGGACGCCTTCCACCCCCATGGCCAGTAATGTCCTCCGTTATGGCATAGCTATGAAGTCTTTAGCAACGAAAGACTGTCCAGCAAGACAATGCCACTGACGATGTGCTGTGCGAGAGTGCTCTTCCTTTCAGAGCTTCTTCGGAGATCTCGGAATATGGATACCCGCTGGTACTCATCCTGTGATCCGTCTGCTTATACGTGTTGTCGCGACCGTCTTGCTGTCGGTCTCTGGTACTGGAGACAAAACCTGTAAATTCCACCCACCGAACAACTATCTCAATGGTCCCAAGCGCCTTTGACAGAGCGATTTCTTCAGGGGATGTCTCATCGATGACTAAATACAGGTCAGGTCTGGAAGTCACCAACTTGAGGATGGTGCGGCTACACTTACCGGTGGCGAGCGACGAGAACACAAACCTTCGAAGCTCTTTCTGGTAAGGGTCACGCCCGGGTCCTTTCGCGCCAATGAACTGTGTAGTATATGTGTAGCTTCTACCGTTGCGACGCAGGTTGCAAGCCTTCACGTTTCGCTTGCCCATGTGACTGCCATCGACGAGAAGTTGAAATTCTAGGCAGAATTCATCATAAATCCACTCGTCCAGGGAAGGATCATCATCCACTGAAATGACAATCTCGAAGCCATTGTCGTCCTTGCTTTCGATGAAGGTGGACATCTCTCGCTGCGCGCGGCCATCGGTCGACCCTTTGTAACCGAGGTGGGGGCTGGGGTCAGGGTACTCGTAGGCATCTCCATAGTCCCCCATAAGACCTGAGGGTATGTTTCATCAGCTCATGAAGTTGTTGAGGGCACTGTTGTCTCGCCACTTACGAACAGCAACATTGATGCTCGGTAACTCTTGGTGTCTCATCTTGTCGTCTGATTCGCGTTCACAACGTGTAAGAGAACTTGGGCATCAGGAACTGATTCGAATCTTGCAGAGGGAGACTTGGATGTCCAAAGATGCGTGGCTCAGAGTTAATGCGGCAGTAGAGAACAAGCAAGAGAGAGGAACAATCCCTTGTAGTAGGTTATGTGCCGAGAAACCCAAGGTTGAGGTTCGTTAGGTGGACCTTGCAAGTCTGAAGGCACAGAAACTAGGTACCTAGGCTGCAGAAGCTGTCTTCCAGATGCCAGGTGAAAGAGCTCGAAGGCAGCAGCTTCTGGTGGTTCCTTCCCAGAAGCTCAGATAGGCAGCTCGCTGTACCTGCCTATGTACCTACCACCTATATGTACCTACCTTACCTTAGGTACCTCATATGAACCAAATACGTGCTCAGTACACCTGCCCTGTTTCGCACCTATCTAGGTACCCAACTTACCTGCGTCAGAGGTTAGACGACTGGATGAATTTTGCATATTTTCTCTTTGGGAACCTCATATGGGTGTTGGACGTCGAGGTAGCTTTCCAGGCTCGGCATGTCGTAAGCAAATTCTCACGATCTTCCTGTCGTTCTATACTGCTTCTGTCCGGTATTGATGTAGCCCGCCCTACAGACCACATCAAGCAAAGAAGAGGGCCACGTGCACAGAGCCTCCAGCCACCCGTACAAACATGACAAGCTTCTTTTTGTGTTCCACACATCAAAGTCAACGGAAGTCTGGTGTGGGTCATTGTGCCAGAAGATCGGCGGTTAGTCTACAGTACCTCGAGGTACGGTATGCAGCAATCGCCGAGGCAGAGCAGCGCGATGCCGACTTTTATGGCCCATTCTGATGGTCTTCTGGAGCATTCAACTACCGAAGGTTCTGGTCATACGGACGGTATGTGGCCTGCTGCCGTTTGTCCGGCCGGTGGCTTGTCAACCAAGCCGAAAGGGATTAGTGATTTTACGCGATGTCCAAGCTCCATGTGGTCGCCCCGCAAACCCCAGCATTTGAGCCCAAGGTTCAGTGGATGAGACAATCCTGCCCCTCATCTTGATGTCTGCTGATCGTTCGCTTCCTCGATTGGGCGGCAATGACACAATTGGTAACGCCGATTTGGAATCCATGCGTCAGTTGACCAGTGTTTCCTCTGACCCGACATGCTTAAAGTATGGCCATGCCCTCCGGCTGATGTCCAATGCTGCCCAAGCCTCACAGTTCCCACGCGCAGCACAAGACCAGTGATCGGAACCTCCTTGGGAGGGAAGAACGCCCTGGTACTCTTATCAGAGAATATCGGCCCGTGGCCTCCATACTGCCCTTTTTCTCTATCCCCAAGGACACCGACTTCGCAATGCCCCTGAGCGACCAGTCTCTCGACCGGCTTCGAGCCTTAGTGGATGTTTCGGTAGCCGATCAGAAGAAAGGCATCCCTGGGGTTACAGTCGTTGTTGTTGGCAGGGATGGAAAGGATCTCTTTGCACATTCGGCTGGCAAACAGGGAATCACGTCCGAGCAGCCCATGACTCTTGATAACATCTTCTGGATAGCCTCATGCACCAAAATGCTGACAGGTGTGGCGTGTATGCAACTGGTGGAACAAGGTCTCTTCTCACTGGATGATGGAGATCAAATCGAAAATCTCTGTCCCGAGTTGAAGGACCTCAAGGTTCTGAGATCTAACGGTGTGCTGGAGGACAAGAAGAACCGCATTACCTTACGTATGCTTTTGAGCCATACCGCAGGCTTCGGCTACACATTCTTTAACGAAAGGCTGAGAGACTGGTCTTTCCCCGCAGGAATTGACGAGTTCTCGGGCCGCATAGAGGATGTCACGCAGCCGCTCTTGTTCCAGCCAGGAGAGGGATGGGAGTATGGTGTAAGTTGTTGATCCCCTTCGTGCCTAGACCCCTTTCCCTAGGTAGTCACTCTGACCAATGCCCAGGTCGGTATCGACTGGGCTGGTATCGCCCTTGAACGCCGCACAGGGGATACTCTGAACAACTACCTACAGAGGCATGTGTTTCAGCCACTTGGCCTGAATAACATATCGATGTTTCCAAACGAAGACATGCGGGCCAAGTTGGCACACATGCATGCACGAGATCCGGACGGCACCCTTCGACCTAGAGATCACCTGCTGCGCCGCCCACTCGTGGTGGACTTGGACAACGAAAAAGAGATAGCGTCAGTCTTCAACAGTGGCGGCGCTGGTCTGTTTGCGAAGCCTCAAGAATACACCAGTAAGCGCTTGAAAAATCCGCTGTTACTCGCCTCTTGCGCAATAGACTGGCCTTGCACCTGACGGCTGACTTTTCTTGCCAGAGGTTCTCGCTGTTCTCCTCAATAATGGGACCTGCCCCATAACCGGCTCCCAGATACTCCGTAAAAGAAACGGTTGATGAGATGTTCCGGAACCAGGTCTCCTCATTCCCCGACTACGCTCGACAAGGCATTCCCGCGTCGAAACCCGATCTCACGAACCCGGTCTCAGAACTCTACCCTATCCAGGATAATGCACCACAGGGTTGGGGGTTGACTTTCATGCAACCAAACAGCAGCGCCACTGGTCGATCGTCAACAACTGTGCAGTGGGCTGGCCTTGCCAACCTCTGGTGGTGGTGTGATAGGGAGAGAGGGGTGGCAGGATTTGTTTGCACTCAGATTCTTCCGTTTGCTGATGGCCCAGTCCTCAACTTGTGGGCTCAGATTGAGGTCGAAGTGTACAAAGCGCTGTCTCAGTAGCTGTCTGCCCTGAGTTACAAGTGTCGGAAGCCAGGGTTGCTTAGTAGGGCCCGGCGGTGGCCATGTGCTCGACGCGTTGGTTGTGCAGTTCTCGCGAGGCGTAGAAACACTGTTGATGCCGATTCTGGTACCGTGAAAATGACGGAAAATCACTTCCAAAGGATGATGAGCGGTTCGTGATACTGCTTGTTCCATGTATGCTGTGCTCCCGATGCAGTCAGCCTACCTAGGTAGCTGAGTCATCGATGCCCCTGAGAACGTGAACTAAGCTGGTCTCGGCCTAGGAACCCTTGCAACTGGCTGGGCTCCGCTACCCTCCGCCCCCAGCCAGTCACTACGTCTCTCGAAGCCTCAACCTCGACCTGTCACCTTGGAGCATGACGTTCGCTCCAGCTCTCATCAACCACGAGGACGCCTTGTACCAACCCCAAACAACCAACGGCGACAATGGTGCAAGCTGGCCATGCCATAGGACCTAGCTGATCGATATCCTTCCGATCTCTCCTCATTGTCCTCGGCAAGACCCAACGCGCGCCACAATGGTCTCGGACAGCTCCAGCAACATCCGCGTCTTCATTCGCTGGGACGACCAGACTGTCTTTGCTGGCGAGGAGATCAAGTGCACCATCACCTTCAAGAACGTTGCTGCCGATCCCAGTCAACATAAGCAGACCCAACGGCAGGCAAACGTCGCCGATCGTCCCAGATATGCCACCCCGCTGCATCGTGGGAAGCCCATCACCGGCTCGACCCCACCGACCCCGTCAACTGCTGGTCCCTCTCGCGGCCACCGTTCTACCCTTTCCCTGAGTGCACCGGCCGCCTTCTCAAGGAGCCGTTCTGGCTCGATTGTATGGCCACAACCCCCACCGCATCCTCCAAAATCTAGCGACGACCAGGGCAACACTCATCGACGGTCCATCTCCATCGTCTCCATTGGATCGGCCAACACAGCTCCTGATGATGCGCAAAGCAACGCGTTGTTCGCCAGGGCACAGAGGCCCGGGAGGGGGCATGCGCGGGCTCACAGCTTGCACATTATGCCCCGGGCTGGCCTCGGGATCTCTGGACCTCCGTCAGGTATTGCTTCCTCCCATTGTTGTCAGTGAACAAACGCCTGACCACTTGACAGCATCACCACGGCAGGTCAGCTCTCCGATGTTCAAATCTACACATATGTCCGATCGACACCCCCGGTCTCCAGGTCCATCAACCTTGCCAAATACTCCCGCCATCGGCGGCCCTTTCCGACTGTCACGGTCACCTTCTAGTAATATGCCCGAATTCAAGTTTCCCATGGCGCCCTCGCCATTATCCGAGTCTCACAACAGCCCATTGAATCCCACTGACGACAGCTTTCTGAGCCCCAAGAACGAATCAATATCGGCATTCCGGACGAAGGACAGCTCCCATGGGGCTCCTGACCACGCACACATGCATGCGACCACCCCAGCAATGCGAATCCTTTCGTCGACAAGCATGGGAGGGACACCAAGAAGTAGCGGGGAGTTCTACGCGGCGAGCAATCACTCATCGGAAACGCTCATCTCAGAGTACCCCGCCCACCAGCAACCGCTCCGTGGTCAGCACCAGCCAAGGCCGTCATATCTCAGACGAAGTTCCAATTTCAGCTCACAACAACAACAACAACAACAACAACAACCGAAAGGACCCGAGACCATCATGATGGCATATGCTCAGGTTCAAGGTTCCTTCACCCTGGACGGTTCACTCATCAACCTGGCGCCTTTTGAGCAAGTTAAGCGAAAAGCTGTTCTTGGTGGACAGGGGGGCGGCGTGATTGGCGTCGAGACTTCTTCCAGGCGCGACAGCGGTCTTCTTCGCAGCTTCGGATGGGGGAGCATAAGCAGCTCCCTTGGCGACCTTCTCGGGACCGGTGAGCTCAGCAGCATGAAAGACATGCGTGGCATCGCGAGCTCCAAGTCTGTGCCGCTCCTCTCTACGCCGCAATCTATCCTGTTCGTTGACATGCAGCTCGCGCCAGGGGAGAGCAAGGCCTTTGAATACGCCTTCCAATTGCCCAGAGGCCTGCCGCCATCCCACAAGGGCAAGGCCGTTAAGATTTCATACACGCTCGTCATCGGCACACAGAGGGCTGGCGGCACTAAAGAGCAACAGATACGCAAGGTTGAGGTACCCTTTAGGGTGCTGGGCGGCGTCAACAGCCACGGCGAGATTCTAGGTTACGATCTTATGAACCCTTATGTCATCCTGCGCGACCAAGCAGTCATTACACCCCTTGATAAAATAACACCAAGTAACCGAAACAAAGCTCAATCGACGAGACCTGAATCTTCTCTAAACGATTTCATCACATATGTCGACGACTTATTGAACAGACCACGCTACGGCAGCCATACAGGACTACTCTCTCCGACGGCTGTGCCAAGCTCCAGGCGACCGTCAGCGTATGAAGACGCAACAACGGCCAAGGACGCTATCAATCTTGCCATCCTTCGCAGCACCCACGCATCTGAGGGCGGGCAAAGCCCCAACCGCTTTGAGATTGCGCGAAATGGTCAGCGCGTCGGCGTTGTGACACTTACGAGGGCTGCATATCGCATCGGCGAGGCGGTGACTATGGTGGTCGATTTCTCCAACGCCGACGTGCCTTGCTACGCTCTCCACTGTGCGCTCGAATCGGCTGAACGAATTGCTGATTCGCAACTTGCCCTCCGGTCGGAGGCTTCGGTCCATCGCGTCACACGCAAGGTGTATGCATCTTCCTCTGATACAGCACTCTACGGCCGCAGACTCGTCTTCACGCCAACCATTCCCATCAACGCTACCCCAGAGTTCGTGACATCGGGTGTCGCTCTCGAGTGGAAGATCCGTGTCGAGTTTGTTGTGCCTAGCGCTACCACCCAACAGACCAAAAAGACTCCCGTTGCGGAGCCCGAGTCTGAAGACGCCAGCGCGCCTCTGGTAGGAAACAGCGCCGCAAGTGGTAACACGAACCCAAGTCGCAACCACCCACTTCTTGAGGAGATATCGCGTGATGAGCGTGGGGGCCTCGTTCTTGTTGCAGTGGAGAACCTGGCCTGTGAGAGCTTCGAGGTTGCGGTTCCGTTGCGCGTGTATGGCGCTTTCGCTACGGGCCTCGAAAAGCTGGAAAGGGACGAAGCGTCAGAAGAGGGCCTTGCAGTCTAACTCAGGGTTCCCTGTTGGCATTGGTCGGGTAGCGAGGGTTCTGGGGGCATCATGCGGTAAGCGTCCGTTGCAGCACTGGAGCGTCCATATTACGCTGTATAAACCATCATCACATGGGTGAAAGACGGCAGAAAGTGAATTTGAACATATCGTACCTACCTACATAAGTCAGGTCAGCATTATCTAGCGTCTCTGAACAGTTTCTATTGAGTTTCAACAATCTACATCATAGACAGTCAGTTGCGGTCACTTCTTCGTCCCCGGTCACACCAATCGTTAGGTAGGTAGGTACCTTACCTTAGCTACCTCGATTGTGGTGAGGCTTGGTACACCACTGACTCAGAAGCACGGACCATGAGCGGTAGTCTCAAGCTCCGACCCCGATCCGACCCCCGATCATACACCTGTCATGCGAGTCGACTTTTTTTTTGGCCGTCTGAAGAAAGTCGTCTTCCACTCATCACGACCAACAACGGCATCATCCAACATGGCTTGTGCATGCCGCATATCGTCTTTACAACTCTTCGTGCGGGGGCTCACTCAAGTCCACAACGCCGGTTTCCTCGCGCCGCGCAATTTTCAACGAGCCCCGACACTGCAATCCTCGTCTGCTTGGCGAGTTGCCTTCTCGACGACCCCCCTTTCCAGAAGCGATGCTGCGGAGAAGCCGGCGGAGGATGGACAGGCCGTCGCCACGAACCAAGCCGATGACCCTTCCTCATCAGCAGCGCCTACGTCCTCGGACAGCACGAGCGACTTGACGTGGACGATAGAACCGTCCGCCGATGCGAAGGACACCTCCCAGGGCTCGCCAAAACCCAGATCCGTCAAACCCAAACGAAAATCAAGAAAGGCAGGAGGGTTCGAGACGGAGGGCAAAACAAAATTGACCGAAGGCTCCATGGCACCATCGAACAAGCCGTCCTCTGGCGCAAAGAGAGCGGCGGGCGCGAACGAGGCCGACCCAGCGCAGGCGCCCCCGCCGCAACACCGCCGCGAAAACTGGCAGCTCCAGAAAGACGCCCTCAAGAAGAAGTTCCCCGAGGGCTGGCGTCCGATGAAGCGGCTGTCGCCCGACGCCGTGGCGGGCATCCGCGCGCTGCACGCGCAGTTCCCCGAGGAGTACACGACGGCCAGGCTTGTGGAGAAGTTTGAGATCTCGCCCGAGGCGGTGCGGCGCATCCTCAAGAGCAAGTGGCAGCCGTCGCCGCAGGAGGAGGAGGAGCGGCAGACGCGGTGGTTCCGGCGCGGCAAGGATGTGTGGGCGCGCTACGCGGAGCTCGGCATGAAGCCGCCGCAGAAGTGGCGGGCCGAGGGCGTGACGCGTGACCCGACGTACCACGAGAAGAGGCAGGCCGCCATTGCGCGGCGCAAGGAGGAGGAGGCCAAGGAGGCTGCGGGCGCGAGGCTGCAGCGGAAGATGGGCGGGGGGTTCCTGTGAGTTCCGGGTCGGCGGCTCTTGTCTCAGCCAAAGGGGGGTGTGCCGCAGCGGGCTGTCGGCGTGTAAGATCAGCAATGCCTGTGCAACATGTACCACCACATCACTACTTCGGTGCCCCTTAAATAGCAGTGTACCAAATCTCCAAGTGTCTCGTCTCGGGGCAGCGTACCCGTCAAATCTGGTCGGTGAGACGGTCGAGGCAGCAGGACGCAACGGTGTGGGGTTAGTCCCAAGGCTAGGTATACTCGAACTGAGATGATCGTTATCAGCGCGGACAGAATGGTACGGGTCAGCCGCAGAGACGAGTGCCTGTTTCGGGGCGTCGCGTCGGAGTGCCGAAGTATCGACCTTGCACAGCGAAGCATGGGCCAGCGATTTTCATCACGTTGCCAGGGTCCCCAGCAATAGCTCATCTTACGCGTGTTCGCTTTGGGACAGTCTGGTAGCCGAGCAGGGGAAGAAGACTAAAAAGGGGGCCAGTCGCGCTCGTCAACTGAATCGCAGGGAGTATTCATGACTGATACCGACTCGAACGGCATGACAAGTCGCCTTGAAGTTGACCCTTCCCTCTGTCGTCTCGCGAGACCAAAGTCTTCCTGTGACGAGGTGCCTCGCAGCATTTGTTTGGGTGGCCGCATGTAACTGAAGAGTGGTTGTCAGAACGACCAGTAGCCTGCCGAGAGGGGGGCCCCTTAGCTCTTAGGTCGCTGAGGCGCACTGCAGTGATTGGCCTGTGCTTGTTGGAGAGCTGGGTTTCTAGGTCAACCCTGGCAAGCGTTGCACTGGCGTTGCACCCCCAAGGACACCTACAGTGGAGCTGCCCTGTGCGCCCCGTGCATCCGACCTCGACGGTGGACCAACAGCGAGCTGTCCATGGACAGGGCCCCTGTCGTCACCCTGCCACACCTCCTCCACCTGCCTACCATCTCTCTTTTTCTGCCTGGGAGCGCCTGCTTCAGTGATCCGTGACCTTTTCACCACCAAACGCTCGGCCTCACTCTTTGGTCGCGATAGCTGCAAAATTTACACCAGGGATTTGAAATCTCTTGATGTCGCTGTAAGTTATCGACCGCCCCAGCAGAATTCCACTCGTTTGATGGATGCTAACGATTGCGTCTGGTTTGGCAGCTTTACATCCTATTGGGCAGGCGGCTCTTTGACTTACACCGCCCTCACTGTCTTTGTTCTCGACCAGCTACGCTTGCCCACTTAGCCGACCGACCTCTCGTTTTGTTCGTTACAACTACCCCGGCGACGCCATCTTGATCGACTTGTCGCTTATCTTTTGTGCCTCGAGCTCGACAACACGTCGACCACCAATCCTATCCGCCAATTGCCTCGCCCCGGAGCACTCAATGGCGACATGATGCACGCAACACCCACGAACCGCCTCAGATTGACCCCCTCCAATTCGCCTTTCCTCCAGCGCCCCTCGCGCTCCCCTCTGCGCGGCCGCCAGTATCATGAGTCCCGACTTGCGCTGAAAAGGGTCATCGGCACCACGTGTGCCTCGCCCACCGGCTTCGACACTGTTCAGTCCTCCTTCGCCTACATCGCCGGCGGTGCCGTCGTTGTCGTTGATGTCGATGGCGAGCAATACTCGCAGCGTTTCTACCGAGCACGGCCGACAACACTGCCCATCTACAGCACTTCTTCCTCTTCTTACGCTCCCTCCACACCAACATCCACACCCAAGGCCAACGACAGTAGGAACCGCGTGGCCCTGGGTATTCGCGACTCCTCCTACGGAACCCTTGACTGGTCGGAATCTCCCACATCGCGGACCTGGACCAGCCGCGAGCGAATCAAGGCCGCCACATGTCTTGCCCTAAGCCGCGACGGCAAATACCTGGCCGTTGGCGAAACCGGTTATGCCCCCCGCGTCCTCATCTTTAGTCTCGAGGACAGCTCCTCCGACGTTCCTCTCGTCTCCATCAGCGAGCACGGCTTCGGCGTCAAGGCCGTAGCTTGGTCCGCCGACACCCGCTGGCTCGCCTCTCTCGGTGCCGCCAACGATGGCTTTCTCTATCTATGGAAGATTGACACCAGGACTGGGGCAGCCAAGCTTCACCAGCAGAACAGGTGCACCTCGAATATCAGGGGAATGGTCTGGATGGGGAACAGCCTTGTGACTCTCGGCGTTCGTCACATCAAGGTCTGGAAGGTCGACGAAGGATCTTCAGTCTCTCCGACGAAGCAGAAGTTTTCCGGAGAAGGGTCGACAGCCTCTCCCTCGTCGCGGAGGACGTTACCGGGCCGAAACGTCTTGCTGGGGCCACTCCTCGAGGAAACATTTACGTGTGCCGCCGTGGTGGACGACAACAAAATCATCATCTGCTCTGAAGGAGGCGACGTCTGCATAGTCGACGACGATGGGAAGCAAATGAAGCTGATGGGCTGCGTCAACCTCGGCTTTCCGATCCGCTCCATCACCATCCGACATGCTACTGCTTACGTCGGCGGCAAGGCCGGCCAGTTTGCTACTCTCAGCGTTCGCTCGGTCCTCGACTGTCTGACAGACTGTGTGTTGACCAAAAGCCAATCACCGACCGGCTTAGTGGCCATGGGTTTCTTGATTGAAAATATGGTCACCATTGACAAGAAGCACCATATTGACGTTTGGAGTTCTAGTTACCTCCCGGGCCAGACGGAGGAGGACCTGTCACACATCCAGATCCCTGGTCACGGCAATCAAATATTGGGTATTCAGTCGTTGCCCAGGCCCAATCACCAAAATGCAGCCTTTCTCACCTGGTCCGGTTCGGGAAGCGTGCTGTTCTGGGACATGGACGGAAAAATCAAGGCTTCCTTTGATGTGCCTATCGAGCAGACCATTCCCGAGGAAGAGGGCGACCCTGTTAATCAGCTGAGTGTTGTTCGCACGACCAAGGCTGGCAAGCTGCTTATTGCCGGCGACAAGCTTGGTGTGCTCAGAGTCATCGACTTGACAACAAATGAGTTTCTCCTGGAAACAAAAGCTCACTCGGCAGATTGTCTGGGCGTCGCCCTGCACGAAGACGACTCAAGAGTCCTGTTGGCATCCTACGCTAGGGATCGGACTGTCCAGCTCTTCCTCCGATCGTCAGCTGGAACGATTGAGCACATGCAAACTCTCGATTCTCCTGCCAAGGTTGTCAAGGTTGTTATGCCGTCAGAAAGCCGGATAATTACTTGCTCTCTGGACCGGTCCATGCAGATCTACGATATCGTCAGTAAAGACGACAACCCGGACGCCATCGCTGCCCTCAACACACGAAACATTGCTCTGAAGGCATCGCCTACCTCCATCGTGCTCGGGCCTGGGGATAAGACTGCCTTTGTCGCCATGCTTGATCGTTCTGTCTGCCAGTACGACTTGAGCAGCGGCAAGCAAGTTTCATCCTTCCGTTGCGTCGATGAAGGAGGTGTTGAGGCCGCCATCCTTGACTCCTTGGTTGCGGGAACATGCCCCGGTAAGGAGACGGGGTTCATCCTTGGGCTTTCCAACACGGACAAGTCGGTCAGACTCTACGACACCCAGACTGGCTATTTCCTCGACCGCGAATGGGGACACACCGAGGCAATCAACGGCGTTGCTCTTGTCGAGGACGATGATGGAGGACAAAGCATCATCAGCGTGGGATCAGACGGAACCATGATGCTGTGGACTATGGATCTGCAGGAGCCTTCGCCCGTGTCGATGAGTAGGGATCCATCGCCGGTCAAGCTCGAAGCTGCATCCTCACGTCCTCCACTTCGGCGCGTCTTATCCAAGGCAGAGCTTGCCGAGTTTTCGCGCCCGTCGCCGTTGGGTGGGCGTCGTTCTCCACCACGAACGGTTCAGAGACGTTCTTCCAAGTACGGCCTGTCCGTACACAACACCAGCACGCCGAAGGGCCTTGCGCAGAGTAGCGCCGCTGCTACCATTGCCGAGGACACTCCTTCTCGTCGGCCATCCTCTGGCGACAGGTCCAGCAGCCCGCCCATCAGCCCCAAGGCCCCTCGGGTGACGAGACGCCCTTCCCTTCCAGCTCTTAGCGTGAGCTCCCGTAAGAAAAGCTCGCCGAGTCTCCGGGGCAGCAGCGGGGGTGGCTTTGGGTCGCTCAACATGGCAACAGAGCAGACGTGCCGCACATTACGGGCATACCGCAAGAAGCTCGCTTCGACAGAGCCGATAGGTCACGAAGTGCTCTCGGAACTGGACACGGAGCTGCGTCTCACCGCAGCCGCACTCGGAGACAGGGCTATTAGGAGCAAAGCCATGGATGAGTCTGTCATCAGCGGCCTGCTTGACCAATACGAAGAGCGTCTCGCGTCCATGTTGGACGAAAAGCTCCGCATCACCTTCCAGCCCATCCAAAAGGGCAAAGCGAAAGAAGTTCTCACCCCGCTCGAGTCTCCGGCTGAGGTTGACGCCGAGCTGGAGAGGCCAAGCACAGCCAGTGGGGAGTCGAATTCGACATTATAACTGAACACATCAACGGTCACCGGTCACACTGATCGAATACTTATTTTTTGGCTTTCATGGCACCTTGTCTTTGTTAATTTTCTTTTCTCTTGGAGTTCTTGGGTACTGCCGGCGTTAAGGGTCTCGTTCCAACAAATGTCGGAGAGGGCGCTGCTAGCATGCATAAGGGGCAAAGCAGACATACACATACATACACACACACACAGCACATAGCTGACATGCTTCTCCGGAGCCGAGAAGCGGATCATATTCTAGAGATACCACCGCCGCCACCGGGATGGAGCAAGGGCGCATAGGGCTTCGACGGCGTTTTTCTTTTCCTTTTCCTAATTCTGGCCCGGGAGATGCAAGGTGGGCAGATGGTGCGGTTTCAGTCACTCGTGGGAGGACCAGCCGCTTCATGCCATGAGCAGAGCGTAACCCTCTGTCTGGAGTAAATTGATTTCGGGCGTTCCATGGAGCCTTTCTGTTCAGACTCAAGCAATGTGACATCTGGTGACTCGCTCGAGCCCTTTGGTACCCTCGATGCCACCACACAAACGGATTCTTGAACCGTACAACATCAAGCAGCAGTAGTGTGCCCGACAGCGAGCCGTACCCCCTCGGACTAGGCCTCAGGTTCCTTCTCCCCTTCACTGAGTGGACCCAAAGACATGATGGACAGCAGCTTACCCTTTTGCTCCCAAAGTCGAATAACTGTATCTCTCCGTGATCGTTGCTTGCACACCATCTCGCGCTCACCGGCAGTCATCATGGCCCTGCGCAAATGAGCCAAGCACGAAATGACATCATTTGCGGCCCTGAGACACAAGAAGATGCAGGGCCCAGCGCGCCAGCTCGCCGGCGGACAGCTGTGAGGGACCGCAGGCCCCGAGACCCCTGGGCGCTGAAACGGGATGCCAAGATCCCGAACTAGCGCTGGGTTGTCTCAACAGCTTCAACGACACCAAACGTGGTCGCTCACTTCCCGGATTCCTCCCCTCGACATCCCGCAATCATCATACCCACCTTTTCCCTACCTTACTTATTGGGTAGCTGGATCTCTCAGGAGCTCTCTCAGCATCTGGAAACAGCAGCCACACCATCACACCATTGCCCTTCAAGACGGGACCGTCACGCCACTCGTCATCATGGCGGCCACTCCATCAAGCATCACGCTCCGCTCGCCCTCCAAATACACCAGCTCAACCACACCCGCGCAGTCCTCCTCCTCCCCTAGTCCACCAACGCTCGACTGGCTCCACCGCACCTGGACCGTAACGCACTCAACCCTCACCATGTGGCGCACAGCCCGCAACGTCCGCATCACCTACAAGCCCCTCCCCAGCTCAGCCGCCGGCGCCCCGCGCCTCGACGACCTCGTCGAGTACGAGCCCACGGGCGCGTCGACGCCCAGGCTCAAGACGGTCGCCGGCGTCGACACGGCCGCCGGCGCCGACACGACGGCCTGGGACTGGCGCGGCAGCGGCCTGCTGTTCTTCGTCTCGTCGCACTGGGAGGTGCTCGGGTGCGGCGAGCGGCCGCTGCCCGGCGGGGGCGTCGAGAGGTGGGCTGTCACGTGGTTTGCGCCGACGCTGTTCACGAAGGAGGGTGTTGACGTTTACTGTGATCGCAGCGAGGGCATCAGCGAGGAGGCGTATGCTGAGGTGCTGGCTGCGCTGAGGGGGCTGGAGGCTAGGGCTGTTGTGGACTTGGTCGAGGCGGATATGCGCCCCGTGGAGATTCGACTGCCGTGGCTGGAGGGGGGGCAGTCATGACGGAGGCGTGATGGCTTTGCGGCGTGCTTGGTGACGACAGAATTTGTATATTGGCCCATTCTGACATGCGCAGGGGTGTCTTTGGACGGTAGCTTGATACTGAGATCAGGGACGAACATTGATGCTGAGCCATGGACCTTCCAGAATTCAGTTGAGCGAGTTCTTCTCTTGACTTTTAGCCATTCATCATACCACCCCAATATTTCAACAGTGTTGTTGAGATCCAATTGTCTGGCATCCGTATGTCATGAGCAGCTGCCTGGTGAGCTAATCGAGTTCTACAACAACTTCGCGGCTTGAGGGACTTTGACCATCCTTCGCTAAACAGAAACAATGTACGTATCGATACAATATCTTCCTATTCGATATGGGCTCATACAGATTGTCCTCGTAAGGATATGCGACATTGTATCGTTAATCATCTGTGCGAACCTCGTAAATCCCTGCCTTCCTGGCCCCATTTGTGACCGCCAACCACCCAGACTCTTCATGATTGACAGTTAATCTGATACAGGCCATGGAATCAACATGCTCATCATCGAATTCCATGGGGATATCCGCTTCCTCCTCCCATGCTGCATGCTTGGTTTCCTGATTGGCATGCATATGCTGGTTTTTCAATTGCGTACGATCAGCAACGCGGTAAACAGTAGACGCCTTCTCCTGTGTGACATGTGCTGGGAGACCAATTGCGGCTTCCTGAGGGGCGATTGCCCGAGGGGGGATGCTCAACACCAGTCGTCCGGCTCTTCGCAACATCGGAGGGATGCACGCTTGCCACAACCAGAAGTAAAGCTTCCTCAAGACGATGTGCCATGCCCTCTTCGCGAAGCCACATACGTGTGACCAGGTGTACCAGCCTGTGAACGCTAAGGTAGCCGGGGTTTTCTTCAACGACTAGGCTGAATGCCTTGAGGCGCCCCAGCGCCTTCGTGAAGTCGATTCTGCTTCCGGGGCCTCGGTCTTGTCTCTGTAGGCTCCATTTCCACAAAACCTCCAATGGAATGCTTTCATGGTGGAAAAAGCTCATCATAGAGAGAAGTTCGCCTGCAAGAGTATCTTGAAGCTGAATCTGCCGAAACAAGACGATCCAGGATTGCGCCACTGTTCGAGGTGCTGTTGGCTCGCGCCCCGCGGTCTCGAACTCTTCGCTCAGAAGACGGAAGAAGCTTTCGTCACTCTCTTCCACGAGACTGATGTAGTCTGCGATGGAAAGGCTGTTGGCCTGGATGAAGTACGTGGCTTGGACCAACGCCATTGGTAGTTGCCCAAGCTTCGACGCCAAGGCTTGCAATTCGTCAGAGCTTCCGTTGTCTAAACTTCTGCGAAGGAGGTGTTCCGACTCGTTGGCAGTCATTATGCCGACTTGGGTTTGTTTCCCTGATTGAGCCTCATGCCTGCCTCCTTGTCGCTTGTCGTTATGAGAACCGAACCATGAGCACACTGAGGGACGAGGTGCCCCAGCCAGCTCCTGGCCACTTCACAGTCAGATCGTGCCGTGCCCCCTTCTGGCGGAAACAGAGCTTGTATGTCGTCGGCATTGTCGATCACCATGAGCCAGACATTACCTTGTGTCTTATTCAACCAATTACTGACCGTTACCAGTGGATCAACCTCAAGGTCGTGACAGCCCGGAATCTGACATTCTTGTGCAATGTCTTTGAAGGTCTGGTTGATTTGCTCAGGGGTGTTGGCACGGATCCAGAAGACAGAAGCGGTTGGGTTCGCCTCGCGGAACCGGTTTGCGTATTCCAGTGCGATTTGTGTTTTCCTTCGGAGGCATCAGCTTGGCGTGAACCAGGAGATTTGGGTGCACCTACCCTGTTCCAGCTAGACCAAACAGCAAAAGTCTGGATTGCGAGGCCTCCATTGAAGGGTTTCGCCATAGCTGCGTCATGATGGCAGTCCGCTCGACGAAGTTCCCGTTTCTCGCATACGGGACAATGACTACGGATAACTCTTATGAGAAGCCTTTCAACGATACATAGCATACAAGGATACATACACCAAGGTCCGTTATCTGGCTCAATGACAGCACAAGGTTCCGACGGCTCTTCCTCTAAATAGTGGCTTAGCACACAGACACGCACAACCTGGAACAGAGGTGGCTATTCGTACCGTGCTGTGAACACAAGCCAGGCTGCCAATCGCTCAGGAGTACTTTCACACATGCCGCTGCCGTAGATGCCGCGCGCCTGTCCCCTCCTGTTGTCCTGGTGCCGTCTACGTAGGTGCCTGCGCCTCTGATGGCAATACTTGGGAAGATATCCCAGACGCCAGCGCTCTCCGAGTCGAAGGCTAGAATATTCTC
The DNA here is from genome assembly GCF_000150675.1 of Verticillium dahliae VdLs.17. Lineage (NCBI taxonomy): Eukaryota > Fungi > Ascomycota > Sordariomycetes > Glomerellales > Plectosphaerellaceae > Verticillium > Verticillium dahliae. The sequence continues at coordinate 219,382 of NW_009276934.1, forward strand.
TGAGCGCAAGACATGATCCATTTTCTCCTTGGATCCTACCACAGTATCGCCCGATGCTATCAGGCCAAAGTGCACGGTTGGTGGGTGTATCTCTCGGTTGAGAGGATTATGCGATCCGACCTGCCCACCGCAACCGCAGTCACCGCAGCGCACCCTTTCATGCGTCAGGCAGGGATCGTGGAATGTCTGATTCCGATCTGTCAGGGGGGTCCCTCTCGCCATCCCAGGAGCGTACTGAATGGCACCAAGGCAGTCTGCCATTTGGCGTTGCATGCTTCTGCGACTGCGGAGACTTTTGAGCTTCGTGAGAAGCGAGCGAACTTGCAAACCAGGTCTACCCAGCGAGTGCAAGAGATCCTCTTTCCGGGTGAACCGATCCGTGGTTTGATGCCCGAGATCGTACTCAATCACACCTTCGCTGATGATGACGTCGCCTAGGGCAATCTTGGTGTTGCCGTCAGAGGCCAAGGGAATTGTGCTGCAAATGCCAACAAGAATGGCGAGTTTGATGTTCGGATAGCTGGCCCGGCAGTTCGAAGCACCAATCGCAGCATTGACCTTCCCTGGTCCTGGCAGGCGGACGAGCACAACATTGTGGCGGTCGATAGAGCCGTTGAAGTAGACATTGGGATCACCCGGGGCCTTGTCGTAAGGTAGCCCAGCTGACGTGTCCCAATCGTTGTCGAACGAGGCCTTGACGGCATCTGCTTCTATTTCTAGGGCGCAGATGATGGCCACGCCGAAGCTGCGGCAACTTCGTGGCCGTGACGGTTCCATGATACTGCGATGGGAGAGGATGTTGTTGCGATGAATGGCTCATTCGCCTCGTCTTCAAGAGATGAACGAAAGAGATGAACGAAGGAACACAGAATCGATCGTCAAGCAGACACGGATCGACTATTTAGGCTCGGTAGGGGTTTGGCACCTCCGGACCCTTCGTTGACGTTGCTTGGGTTTCCCTCTAAGCGCGCGTCTAGCACTTGCAGAGGCATGGCTCGGTTGGCGAATAACGACATGATCTGACCATCGTTGGGAGAGATGTTGAATTCTGAGAGATCTTGGCAGCGGTTAAGAAATTGCATGCACAGGGTGCATCCAGTCATGTAGACAACCAATCATTCGACTATGAAGCGAACAAGAACTGCGACTTGCGACATCAGCATGGACGCGCAGGTTCCCGAAAAGGGACGACAAATGAGTTTAATGGCCTTAGTGCGCGATCCCGCTGGTCTATTGTTCTATATCGTTTGTTCTATATCGGTTTTCGCTGCTCATGTTAGCCGAATCATGCCATCAACCGCGTGGTTTCAGGAACTCATGCCGAACGGAATGCTAGCTACACCAAGGTTGCATCGGGTACGACATGAGGAGGCATCCCGCGATTACTGCGCGGAGATCCACTTCTCGGGCAAGCGTTGGATGACATCACTGTTCTTCGCCACGAAGAACCTGTAGCCGTTGCCGCGGATGCCCTCGTCGGCGAGCTCGACGTGCCTCGTCCCAGAGCAGCCAGCCCGGCGGAGGAAGTCGACGGTGCAGTAATCGTAGGGCATGTGGTACGAAGCCTCGGCCGTGACGACGAGGGTCGGTTTGTCAGCGCGGTTGGCGAGCTGGCGGCCCTGGTGCTGAAGATGGCGTCGCGAAAGGGGGGAGGAGGGGCCATGGGCTCGAGGACGAGGGCCTTGGTAAGCTCGGGCCTCGCGTCGGTGATGAGAAGGGGGCATGAGGCCGCCCTGGGGCTGTGGCCGACGAGGACGACAGGGCCTGCCGATCTTGCCGAGGAGCGCGGCGCCGGCTGCCTGGACCGCTGCCTGATGGTTAGGTGGCGTTGTTGATGAACTGGAGGTTGGAAGCTGTACAAGGCGTTCAAAACCGAGTCGCCCATCTTGCCGGTCCCGGGCCACTGGGTGTGGCGGACGGCCTGGGGCCAGAAGATGGTTGTCCTCGGCGGCGGTAAAAGCGCTGGTAGATGGTCTCGGCGGAGTATAGGTCGACGCCTTGGCAGCGCCGTTCCCCGACATGCAGGCGGAGCGGCCCCGGAAGGTCTGGTCGACGATGGAGACCTCGTAGCCTTGCTGGATGAACGGCGGTGCCCAGCCCCGGCCGCCGTCGGGGTTTATTCAGAAAATTCTGAGCATGGGGTTTTTTTTTTCCAGCATGGTATCTTCCGCGCGCGTCGTCTCATGACTTGGGGATCGATCAGATCAGATCAGAGAGCTCACCCACAACTTCCAGTCTGTGCTTGGCCGTGGATCAGGATGATAGGCGCGCCTCGGCTAGCACTTGTGGCCGGGGGCCAATTTCTCAACGTACATCTGATGGCGAAAAAATGTGACCGCCGGCTCCATCGTCAACGTAACCTCCCGCGATCATGAAGTAGGACCGGGTGGACGGCACCTCTGCGACGAAATTATCGTTCCGCGATTGGGGATGGGCCAGGGCCTGGCCGAACAGGGTGGCGGTCATAGCGGCAAGCTGGGGGAAGTGCATGGCCGTCTTGGTCTAGCGAGACACGAGAGGTGTGGGGATGGCCCTCGAAAGCGATCGAAAGCGAACAAAGGAGAAGGGGGATCGGGAGTGAGTCTCGGTAACGAGGTACCAACGGCGCAAGCGAGTGAACAGGACCCTAGCCAGGCACACGCTCTGATAGCGGAGACACTAAAACAAACGGCACTTGTACGCATGATGGGCTAAGGAACATTAAAAACTTTATATGACTTGACTGACAATCCGGGGCAGGGGTTCGCGGCGCTTTCGGACCCATCACCATCTTTGACATGTGGCCGCCACAGCTCGCTTCACGACTCAAGGCCCCGGCCAGTATGTCATGGAGATTTTCGTCGAACAAATTGGAAGGGAACGATCAGCACGTCGAACAGTGGTAGAAAAACTTGTATGCCGACAAGTCGCGCAGGATGGGCACTCGCCCCCCCCCCTGGCCTGGCCTGGGGTAGTTTCACGTCGCCCTCGAAAGATCGTGTCGCCTGGGGTTTACCGGCCGGAACCTTCCATCGCACGCGGGGAGGCGAGATAGGGGGTCGAATGACCTGCAGTAGGCAGCGGAACCAGACACATAAGGTTGGTTGATCGTGCTGGGGACATCGAGGTCTGCTGTATATAGACACGGCGTTCTGGGTTCATCGCTCCAGCCTGTCCCTGCTGTTGGGTTTCCTATTCTTCTTTTGAGCCGCATCCGGCGTCAGTTTTCCATACATCGACAGACAGGCAGACAGACAATTGGCCCTTCCAAGGGATGCTTGCCGCGATGGACCATCCGACCCTCATCATCATCCACTGGCTGTTCAGCTGGATAGCCCTCGCCATCATGGTGGTCAGGCTGATCTGGCGCAAGGTGGCCAAACAGGCGTTCAATCTCGGCGACTACCTGACCATGGCCGCCTGCTTTTTCGTCGTGGCCAGGATGGGTATCATCCACATGGTCTTGACGTGGAAGACCAACAACATGCCGGCCGCCTATCGCGAGAACCATGTGTTCACGCCCGAGGAGATTCACCAACGCGAGATTGGCAGCAAGCTTGCCCTGACGGCGCGCGTGGTCTACAGTTCCTAGTCAGTTCCCTCGAGGCCTGCCTCCCGCTGTGCCAACGCTGACGTATCCTCTCTCTTGAAAAAGCCTGTGGCTCCAAAAGCTGGTGCTCCTGGACCTCTATCGTCGCTTGCTGGTCAAGCTTCCGCACGAGCACATCAAGGTTTATAGTTTCCTTGCCGTTTTCCTCGTCACATGGATAGCCTGCCAAGTCAGCACGTTCATCGAATGCAAACCCATCCATCTCTATTGGCAGGTCGTCCCTCATCCAGGTATGGATTTCTTTCCTTTTTTTTTTTTTTTTTTTTTTTTTTTTTTTTTTTTGCCCCCCACTGGCAGGCAATGCGGCTTTCCCAGCGGTTCGACTTTCAGACTGACGCGCGCAGGCTCTTGCGTCGAAGCCGAGGCGCAGCTCATGACGGTTGGGATCCTCAACATCGTCACGGACCTGATGCTGATCCTGCTGCCGCTGCCGCTCGTCGTGGCCATGCAGGCGGCGTGGCGGCTCAAGGCGCAGCTGTACGTGCTGTTCCTGCTCGGCCTCTTCATCATCGCCATCACCATCGTGCGCCTGCCCATCACGACGCTCCACAAGGACAGCCAGCTCGACCGGTCGACGTGGGCGAGCGTCGAGCTGCTCGTCACGGCCTTTGTCGTCAACGCGCCCACCATGTACGGTCTCTGGAACAACGGCAGGCGGGCCCATGCGACGTCCAATGGCGAGGAGACGGGCGACACGTTTGGCATGGCGACCATGGGGTCGATGGCGCGCAAGACCAAGATTGAGGCGGACAACGTGCATGGCTTTGAGTCGAGCCCCGTGGGACGCTCCATGGGCCACATTGAGGGCATCCTGCAGACGAGGGAGACGATTGTGACCGAGTACAGGGAGACGGACAGGAAGGCGCGGGGCTACGCCAACCTCGCTGATGAGACGGACAATGCATCCACTTCGAGCCAGAAGAGTATCCTGCGTCCGTAAGCGAAGTACTGTAAGCGAAGTACTGTAAGCGAAGGGGGTCGTCTGCACGAAGAACGGGTCCGCGGGTGCCTGGGGTAATGGGATGGAGGTGGGCCGCGATGGCAGGCTGCCGGACAATGGCAGCAAATAAACTTGGAGTCGTGTATATCAGTAGAAAGGCAACATCGTCCGAGATTGCCGGTCGCGAGACGAAATACCCCACCGAGTGCGACATGGTACACGACAGTGATGGCGGGGATACCCCAGAGCAGCCGGCTAGAACGGCAGGCGTAGGTGCCTAAGTTAGTACTATGTACCTACCGTAGGTACCAGAGCTGGTACTTGTGGGTACCTTAAGTAGGAACCTAAGATAAAGGCTTCCACATCATGATTAGATAATCCGAAACCGTCAAGTCCTCTCAACCAGCATGCCTTTGGCCATGCCATCAATCAACACCCCAACACACCCCCACCATCTCTGACGTCGACACACCCGCCAGCTCTGACGTCCACACCCGCCACAATGGCCGACCGAGCAAGGTCAAGATCGCGCTCGCCGCGCCGCGATCGCGACCGTTCCCGTGAGCGAGACCGTCCCCGCGAACGCAAACAAGGCGGCGGCGGAGGCTTCCGCTGGAAGGACAAGTCCTCGCGCACCGACGACCGCCCAGACGACCGCCGCACCCTCAACCGCGGCTACCGCAACCGTTCGCGCTCGCGCTCGCCTCGTCGCGACCGTGACCGCGACGGCAACGACGACAGACCCCCGCGCCGACCAGCTGCCGCAGACAACAGCAGCGGCAGCGGCAGCGGCAGCGGCAACCGAACAAGGTCCCCCGCGGCGGCAGAAGACAGAGACAAGAGGAAGAAGAAGGACAAGGCACCCAGGGACAAGGTGGCTCCGGCGCCCTCTGGCGGCGAGGAGTACATCATTGTCCACGTCAACGACCGACTCGGCACCAAGGTCGCGATTCCCTGCCTGGCCTCGGACCCTGTGAAGATGTTCAAGATTATGGTGGCAGCGCGGGTCGGCAGGAAGCCGCACGAGATCTTGCTGAAGAGGCAGGGCGAGAGGCCGTTCAAGGACCAGCTGACCTTGGAGGACTACGGAGTGAGCAACGGGGTGCAGCTAGACTTGGAGGTGGACACGGGTGATTAAGCATCATGGGCACCTTGGCGTTATAGAAAAAATTGTGTAGTGGGCGATCTTCGAGTTGTCCTCTCCAGGATCGCATTGATACCATTCTTCTGCTGGCAACTCCTGGCATGCTCTGTGTGCTGTGCTCTGCTGGGCGGCTCGCTCAATTCATGTCGTAATGCTGGCACGCCGAAGATCACATGACTTCGCGACACAATGACTTGAGCGGGGCAGTCATTTCGCGTCAGGAGCCACCATCACGACGCGCGCCCTTTCATTGACAATGCCGCCAGCAACGTAATTCGACACCAAAGCCAAACCCCCTCTTCGCATTCTTTTCTCATCATTAAATCTCATCCATATCAACTTGAAGTCTTGGCCAAAAATAAATTAAAAACCACATCTCTCGTCTCCGCATTGCCATCTTACCCCGGCCAATCCACCCCCCAAGCCTTCCAAGCATGTCTTCCACCTCGACGTCTCCCAAGCCCGCTGCGGCTCCCAAGTCCAAAATGACAACCTACGACACCAAAGACATGGGCCCCCAGCTCGCCCGCATCGCCGCCTCGACACGCACCACGCACGAGAAGCGCGTCTGGACAGCCCTGTGCCAGGTGCCCAAGGGCCAGGTCACCACCTACGCCATCCTCGCCGCCCATCTCGGCTCGTCGCCCCGCGCCGTCGGCAACGCGCTGCGCCGCAACCCCTTCGCGCCCCAGGTCCCGTGCCACCGCGTCGTGGCGACGGGCGGCAAGCTCGGCGGCTTCAAGGGGAAGTGGCCGCGCGACGGCGAGGGCATCACGCTTGACGAGAAGAGGATGCTGCTGAGGCGGGAAGGCGTCAAGATTGACGATGCCGGCCGGGATTTAGGGGACGCCTTTCCAGGCGTCGCCTAGTGTGGATCTGATGAGGGTCCTAGTCAATC
>NW_009276934.1:226487-361952 GCF_000150675.1 Verticillium dahliae VdLs.17
TGCAACTGCGGCGCTGTTCGGTACCTCCCTCACAATCTAAAGCGTCAATTGAATGAGTCGCTCACAGACCCAGCTATCGAATCGCCGTTCCACAATATGCCGACCGTCCCCCGGCCTTCACCCTCGGTCCCTCCCCGGATCTCGCCAATCCCCGTACCCCTCGGCTCCCTTTCGTCCTCGCATGTCACTGCAATGATTGCCGCGTCGCCTGTGGGAACTCCTCCTTTGAGGCTATCCAAACACCTGCACCACAAATGACTGTGTCCGCTCTCCAGGTAGGCAAAGGTTCCGACCTGCCGCGATCGCATACAGGCCGCCTTGTTGAGCGGCCCATGACCGAGGATGAAGTCACCGCGTCGGACGCAGACCGGCCGGCCTATGTGCCTGCCCTCGATGTTCTCCGCCCTGATGTTCCCGGGGCCGAGGGCACTACTCTCGGCTTTTTCCACGCCTTCATCTGCGACAAAGAGGCTGCCTCTCGCAGCTTCTGTATCCGCTGTGGCGGCCCCATCGCCTTTCACTGCCGCCCGCAGGCCGAATGGTTCGGCCCCAGTTTTCAGCAGCCCGAGGGCTGGTCCGACATTTTTGACGTTCTTCTTGGAACCGTCGATCGCCACCACCTCGACAAGGAAGACTGGCTCGCTGTCGAACATGACCAGGCTTGGGATGAGGCTCTTTGCTGGAATAAAGCTGTGCTCGTAAAAGGCCGCAGCCCCGGCGCGAGACGTCACCCCTCCGGCGCCCTGTCAGATGAAGTGCCCGATGGAGACCTTCTCAGGCCATGATTTGCGATGGGATATGGGAGCAAGTGGTTAGCCGTGATCTGTACCAGACTGTCATAGGTAGTGGAAATCGCAAATCGCAACGATCGCGCCGCGCCGTGCAAGAGGCCAGCCTTGTGTAGCACCCGCACCCTCCCCGTTGGACATGATCTTGAGTTCTTACTCAACACCCACAGTCATGACCTCTGCTCGTAACACACCCATCCCGCATCCACAGCCAGTCAGCACCCCCTCCTCCCTCGCCAGCAGAGGTGATGCGGCCGTGAGACCGCCTCTGCTGACATGCATACACCCCAACCCACCCCCATCACGCATTCCGCCCCCCTAGCAGCGGTGAGTCTAACAAAACAGCGCCCAGCGTCGAGCGAAACGTCCGCGTAAACCGCCTCGAGAATGTCGAAATGTCGGTATCCCTAACAGACGGTCCAAACCTCGCACACCAGCCCGCCCATGCATCCCCCTTCATAAAGCACCCCCCCTTCCTTCTTGCCCTTGATCCTGCCCTCCAGAAATCCACAGCACAAGCCTCCGTGACACAGCACAAAAGCTCCCCCCTCTCTTCGCCTCCGACCCGTTCACCCTTCCTGGTCTGATCCTCCCGGTCTCGCTCCCGCTGCACCCCTACGCTTGAACCCGCGCGCGACCCAAGTCCCAGAGCCGCAGAGCAGACGACCCCATCGCCGTCCCGGAAAGGCAAGGACCAAAAAAGAAAAGAGTTATACAAGCGCGCGCACGATGCCCTGCAACCCGTCTTCGCGCCGCTACTTTGCGAGTCTCGCCCGGAGGCTCTGCGTCCGGTGTCTCGAGCCGTATAGCCAGCACCACATCTGCTCGAGCCACGAGGAGCACGTCCACCGGACGGCGCTGCACGTCTAGGGTAGGTCGGAGAGCCCCTCGCCTGGTTGGTGGATTCCCAGTCGGCGCGTGACATGATGTGGTGGCCGCCTGCTCACCCTCACCAGATCGTGTGCGGATTGGATATTCCTTGGCGTTCTTTTGAAGCAACACGAGCGAAGCATTGTATTGGACGAGCAAAGGTTGGAGAGACAGAGGAAGGGAAAACAAGAATGAACCCTCGCGGATTGCCGAATCAGGAAGGCTGGCTGGCCCCCCCTCCTTGGTGCGGCGGCTTACGTGCTTCATCATCTCAGTCATCACGGAAATCAGCTTGCATGGCCCAACCACAACCCGAACCCATTACACACACACACACTCCTACCCCCACGAAATGGCTGGTTGGACAGGGTATCGTCTAATCATTTCGGCTGTCAATGTCGCGTTATGCTTTTAGGTACTGTACAACAAAAAATTGCCAATGAGGCCCGGAAAAACAAAAGCCAGGCCATACGCCGGTGCCATGCCGTCCCGTCCCGCCCCTTCCGTGAGACCGCAGTCCAGAAACCGGACCAACCAATCGGCCACAGGACGCTCTTTTTTTGTTCCATTTCCGCAACCGACTATTAGGGAAACCCGCTTTGCAACCCGCCACTCCCACCGAAAGAAGAGTGTGGAATGGTGGGGTACAAAAGCTGAGGAGAAGAGGGAGTGATAGGGAATGTATGTGACGTCGTTAGTCCCGAGACTGCAGTCGACCTCGTTTCGCCTGGCGCCTCCAAAAGGCCGTGTAGAGGCGTCGTCGAGCTACGGGTGCGGAGCTGGGAGATGCGAATCTGTCCACAGCTCGAGACGTCGGACAGTCGCGAAGAACCGAGTGTCTCTACGACTCTTCGTTACGGCGGGCGCCGCCGCGCGTCGACGAGGATCCGCCGCGCTGTCCGCGGCCGCGACCACGGCCCTCACCACGGAATCCACTACGGCCACCACGGAAATCACCACGACCACGTCCGCCACGGAATCCAGAACCACCTTCACGGTTGCCATTGCCACGGTTACGGCCGGGCACCTGGCGGAAGCCATCGTTAGGGTCAGCGGAAACGGCGGGCTATCAACATGTTAGTTCAATGTTTTGCTACCAGTCGAGATGTTCCCTTACCTGAACGGGCTGCTCGGGCTGGTCATCAGCCCAAGACTGGGTGTTGCTGGCGTTGGCAGGAGTAGCCTCCAGGCCAGTCTCGGTCTCGGCAGGGTCGCGAGGGATGTTGACCCACTCCTGGGAGATGGCGGAAGCGCCAAGGTCGTTACCAGTGTCCCACTTGTCGCCAGCAGCATTGGCGGCATCGTTGCTGGCATCGGCGTTGCTGGCAACTGGAGTTTGGGCGTTCTCGGAGGCGGAACCGTTGACAAGAGCAGCGTCGTCACCAGCAGTGATCTCCGTAAGACTGGCATTGGCGACCGTCAGGTCAGTGCCGGGAGCAGGTGCAGCGGCAGGTTGGGCGTCACCCTCAGTCTCGAGTTGCTCGGTCTCGGGAGCCCGTCGAACCTGAGGGGCCTCCTTCATGTACGCACGAGCCCAGGTGCGGAGATCGGCGACTGGAAAGCAGTGTTAGCGGTCATGTCACACGGTTGGCTTGTGAGGGGAAACACTAACAAGTTACATCCAGGAAGGTGCCATCAACGTCAAAGGTGCGCTCGTTGCTGCCACGAACAAGGGCGATCATGCTGCCGGCGGCGTCGTCGTCGCCGACGTACATGTTGCCAAGAACGCCCTCAATGGCGCGACCAGCCTCCTCGGACTGGCCGGCTGGGTCCTCACGACGGGCGGCGGCAAGGCGGAGGAAACCAGAGACCTCCTTCAGGTGTTCGAAGACGGCAGTGTCCACGTCACCCTTAGACGAATTCTTGGCCGCCTCCACAGCAGCGGCAACCTCCTTCTCGATCTGTTCAGTGTAGTAGGTCTTCAGCTCGGCCTTCTCCTTCTCATGGACGGCCTTGTCCTGTTGGGCCTTGGCGCGGTATTCTGAGTCAAGCTTCTTGAACTGAGCAATCTGTTCCTCGTTCTGGGTGAGCTGGGCGAGAAGGGCGGGCTTCTTGCTGATCTGAGCCTTCTGGTCGGCGTTGATAAGCTTGGCGGCAAGGAGCTGTTCAAGCGACTTGCCGGGGTTCTCGGTAATGACGGCCTCGGTTTTGGCCATGTTGGACTGTGGGGGTACGAATCAGCACGGGGCTCAGTGCTTGAAGGTAGGTAGAAACTCACGATCTTCTTGTTAATGTTGCGAATGTTCCTGCAATGCAAAGATTCTCGTCAGCATTGTTCCGGCACCTCGGGAACAGGATACATTAATGTAACTTACTTCTGGAGCTCACGGATGTAGGGGCTCTCCGAGGCATCATCGCCAGCATCGGCAGCCCTCTCGCCGGCAGGCGAGGCAGTGGGCGCGGGCGACTCGGTACGCTCAATAGGGGCGGCGGCAGCCTTGGCCTTCTTCTTCTTCTGAGACTTGGATTCGGCCTGCACGGCAGGGTTCTGAACGTCGGAGGCGGCCATTGTGGAGGACGTAAGGGCTGACGGGGGCGTGGATAGGCTGAGCGAAAGTTTGCAACTGAATGCGGGACGGGAAGGTGCGGTAGAAGACAATAGTAATGAGAAGTGGGGAGAATCAGGTCGAAGCTGAGCTGCAGCAGAAGATCGCCAGCAGTAGACAAGAGAGACGAAATGTGGACTTAGGATTGGGGGTTCTAGGAAGGGATCGCGAGAATTGGAGTTGTGGTTGTGGTGTTGGCCAGGTGGAGGAAGCTGGAGCAAGTCCGGCAGGTGAGCTGGTCAAGGAGACGTGCAGGCGATTTTCGCCCGGTGCTAGCGTGAATGCTAGTGACCCCTGCTTTGGGGGAAGCTCATCCACTGGAGCACCAAACACAGCACCCACAGAGCCTAGCTTGCTGAGGCTGGGCATGGACCCTTTCTTAGTGCCGGTCATCTAGGGCAAGCCGAGCTGGGGTTCTAGCACCAGCGAGAACTAAAGAAGACACCTGGATTTTGGCCTCATCGAGCCAGTGCGCACACCGATTCACCATGGTGAATGCATCATTGCCATTCAAGCATGGCTGTAAAGAAAAAAGACGGTCATTCACTTGGTCTCACACATCTTCAGGAAAGCAGCGTCTTTTGGTTGTGCCTAGAATGTCTCGTGCTCCTGACAGCTTGTACCTTCCCCGCATTGGCACCACCTAGCCGCTCTTTCTAGTTTGCTCTTGCGTCACTCAGCCGCCTGAGCTGATCGGTACTCCCATTTCAACCTCGGGCCCATCCGAACCAGGCCCAAGGTCACGAGCTCTCGCGTCGGAATAAGATCGTGCATCTAATGTGGTTTTGTGAACGTGTTGCATAGTGACATATCTATGCATTAGATCTATGCATTCTTGTCTTCGATTAACCATCCCAGAGGCATCCTTTGGATGGCTGCAGGCTACCTCTGAAAGGCAACATCCCTCACGTGGCTTCCCTGACAACCCAGCACGAAGAGTCCTTGACTCAGGCTCGATGGATAGATAGACTCGAGACGCGGGTATCTGACCGTCGACTCCCAGCGCGATACTTTCACGTAGAAGGGAGCATTGGCCAAGCCGGTTCCCACGAACTACGATCGCAGTACCACCACAAGATTCTTTCCGCAGCAATCAGTCCACTACAGAAACGCCTTTCGGGCCATCTGTGAGACCTGTTGGGCGCTCTGTGAGCAGAGATCCTCTATATCGTGGGTTCTGCGATGGCACGCCCGGCGCTTGGTCCATGGATATTTTTCTTCATTCCGTCATCAGTGTCGTAAACTCGTAGTGGCAGCGTGTCGGCTCGTTATGATCGTTAGGTTAGGGGCCATATCGATAATTGGCAGAAGCAATGCGGCTTCTCTCAGCTCTTGAACTTGGCTAGCGCATCCTGCTGTTAAGTTAGACTTGGCTCACCACATCGCCGTGATCCAGACATACCACAGTCGCCTTCCGCACACTCGTTGGCGTAATTGTTCTTTCCCCAGAGGCCTTGGAGTCGATTGCTGCCTCCTTCAACACTCTGATTTCTATTGGTTAGTTCCGACAACTTTGTTGTTAAGCATGAGACGCTCACGTTTGCATGAACCGCATATAGTTGAGATACACCTAGCTTGTATTAGCCAGCGCGCGTCAGGACGCGTCGGGGGGGGGCAACGCACCAGCACATCGAGGTTCTTGGTGGCATTGCAGTTGGAGTGCGCCTTCAAAATCTTCTTCGCCGTTGCCCGGGGATAGGCTTTCTTGATGGGTGCCATTGTGTGCTGTATTAGGGGAAGTGGTGATTCTAGAAAGAGTGTCGCTTGCACATTCGCCACGCGTTGGTGTTGACCCCAGGCTGAAGGTTGAAGGCTGAATATGGCCCCACACGAGCATTCCCAGGTCCCTGGATCCACGCCTCATCCCTGTACTTGACAGGCGCTCTGTCACGTGAGCAATCGAGCCCTCTCACCACCCTGTGTACCTATTGAGAGCGGCAAACCTGACGCAACAGCGACCGCTTTGGATGGCTCGCAGCTACAATCTCGAATTGATTCGACATTTGCTCCCTACTCTGTCACTGAGGCTCTCCAAATGAAAATGTCTGTGTGATGTGCTTACCCGATGCGTTCCCTACATCTCATGGGAGCGGTCCGGCTAACGTAATGTTGACTCGACTTTGAACACCACTATGGTCCCCGAATTGATCCTCTCACTTGGAGTCGTGAGCGACAGCTAGCATTGTACACATGATGACAGTTGTCTTCTCATAGCTTTCTCAGCGCTTAACATACCATGGCCAGATTCCAGGTGTTTTATGGGTTATAAGATAGTAAATGGTAGACTGGTTTCATCCCAGACGTAGTTGATTTACGCTTAGGTATAAACAATAATATCATTTCGAGTCACTTATAGGTGACTATGATGGCGAAACAGGTGGCACCTGTGCAATGTTGGAATCCCTGCAGCATGTGCGAAGTACAGTGCCAATTTGATATCCGTACGCCACCAGCGTCCCCCCGATGGAGGGGTTGCTTCCAGTCTGTCAAATTGTCGAGCTTCAAGAGCTCCAGAGATTCGGAGCGTCACGTTGCAGCTCCTCGATTACACACGTCACCAGCACGAGTCCAAGTCCGACCACACAATAGTCGCCAAGATGATGACCCGAAGAATGGTATAAAGACTCTACAGCAACCGACACGTAGCCTGAGCTGATGATTGTGCAGCTCACGAAAGAGGACGAGGAGGCGACCGGCGACGAGACCGAAGTCCGCAGAGAGGACCAGGACAAGATCAACAAATTCAGTCGTCTCCACCAGCGCGAACTGGCGATACAGGACGAGCTCAAGGTTAAGAACGTAGGTGGCGACCCTTGAAACCTTTCGCAGATGCGGCCGCTGACCGGATTGTGCCAAACAGAAAGAGAAGGAGGAGCTCGACGATCTAAACACCGAGCTCGAGCTCATTGACGAGGACGACACCGTACCGTACGCTAGCTGTGCCCTGATGGTGTCACTTTCACTGACAGATTGTCTAGCTACAAGATTGGCGATACATTTTTCAACGTCCTGCAGCCTCAAGCTTTGGAGATGTTGGGCGAGGCGACGGCCAAGATTGAGGAGGAGGTCGAGAAGCTGGAGGCGAGGCTCGAGTCGACAACAGAGGAGATGACAGAGCTCAAGGTCGCACTATACGCCAGGTTCGGCAAAAGCATCAACCTTGAGACGTGAAGAGAATATAGAAGAACAGGCCTCAGTCGACAGCTCAGAGACGGTTCGATCCAATCTACAGATACCCAAAATCGCAAAGATGTATTACGAGGACAGTGGCCACCTGAGCCAATTTCTCAACCCCTTGCTTCCACCAGAAATCATAATTTTCAAAAGTTCACTTGGCCCAATGCCAACCAAAAGTCGGATCGTCACGTGCAGTATGCCGAGATACGGTTGGAGACGGCTCATCGACAGTTAATCCATCGGCCCGGAAAACATGTTCCCTCCCCCATGCCAAGTCCCTGGCGTCACTGTCTGCAGCCGACGCCCCCTCACCTATCTTCTCCGGGGCACATAGAGGATGATCATCAGCCCTGGGACCGTCAACTTGGCCGGCAAACTTGGGCCGACAATGGAAATAGCACTTGTGTTGGCTCCAAGTCCGATCTCGCTCGACTGTAACGCTTTGTGGAACGAAATAGGAAGCGCCTCAGTCTATAGTTCCGAGTTGCAGGTCGATCGTTGATCGGGCCTCTCAACGTGGGCGGACATTCTGGTCCTAAGGAACCGACACCGCCAGCGCCTGATCACTTAACCGGACGCCATGTCCACCATGGCTGTCTCCTGCCTAGATAGATCAATATGCCTGTCACTTTTTATCCAATATTCCGTCACGGACCTGCACATCTGCGCCCTTCCATCTACATGCTTGGCAACACTGTGTAACACGTCTTATGTTGGAGGAGTCGACGTTACCCTTAGTGTATTGGGCCGTTGTTGCCAACAACAATGGCAAATGAACATGTCCCAGAGTCACGAATATCGAAACACTAGGGATGTCGTTGAGGGTAAGTCAATCTTATGGTCTGGCTTCCACTGATGGCCTCCGGTCGTTTTTGCAAGAATATCACATAATAACACCATGCGAAGCCGTTCGGCATCCTGATCCAGCGGGCGCAGCCGCCAAAGCTCCTGGCGAGGAACCAAGCCAGAGTCGCGAGGAGAAAGAGTCGCACACTGGCCTGCCATGCACATCCGGAGAAGACGAAGAGAAGACAATAGTATCATGGGAAGACAACGATCCTGAAAACCCCTATAACTGGTCCAGCGTGAGCACAAACATCAGCCAGACGTCACGAGAAACGACTAACGATACCCAGACCAAAAAGTTCCTTATCCTGCTCCTCACCATGATGCTCATCATCAATAGCACCATGGGATCGGCTTTGCCATCTAATGCCATCCCGTATATATCGGAACAATGGGACATTGCTTCGCCGCAACGCCAGATTCTGCCCATCTGCGTCTTCATGATCGGCTACTTCTTCGGGCCCATCCTCTGGGGGCCTTTGAGTGAACACTTTGGCCGCCGCATCATCACCAACGTGACTTTCATTCTGTTCACCGTATGGACGTTAGCTTGTGCTCTCGCGCCCAATTTTGCGGCGCTGAATGTGTTCCGTCTCTTCGTTGGCGTCTTCGCCAGCGCTCCGATAGCTGTCGTTCCGGGCATCATGGCTGACATATACGGAAACCACAAGACTCGCGGCCGTGCTATGTCGTTCTTCATGGCTGTACGTCCTGCCCACGTCCTTGTATCTGCCCACGTATTGACGCCTTGACTTACAGACTACCTGTTTCGGGCCTCTCTTCGCCCCCATCATCTCAGGTTATTGCTCGCCGTCTATCGGCTGGCGATGGACTTTTTGGATCGGGCTCATCTACGCCGGTGCCACCTTGATTCCCCTCCTGTTCTATCTTCCCGAGACATCAGCCTCAATCCTGCTCGCCCGCCGCGCCGCACGTCTACGAAAACTAGATCCAGTAGGTAACGCCCACATCGTGGCTGCACGCGATCTCGAGCACACGGATCTTCACCAGCTCGTCACCGTGGTACTGACGAGGCCGCTCCGCATGATCGCCTGCGAGCCCATAGTCTCCTGCTCCTGTGCCTACCTCGCCTTGATCTACGCCATCTTCTACATGTCCTTCCAAGCCTTCCCGATCATCTTCAACACGCTCTACGGTCTCGGGCCCGGCCCCACGGGTCTCGCATTCCTCCCCATCGGCGGCGGCTCCCTCCTCAGCCTCCCCTTCTTCTTCGCCTACGACCCGACCCTGACGCGCCTCCGCCGGCGCCACCCCGCCCTGCGCAAAGAGGAGTACCGCCGCCTCCCCCTCGCCTGCGTCGGCGGTCCCCTCTTCGTCGCCTCCCTCTTCTGGCTCGGCTTCACCGCCCGCCCCTCCCTCCCCTTCTGGGTCCCCATGCTCGCCGGCCTCCCCTTTGGCGCGGGCTTCATGCTCATCTTCATGGCGCTGCTCAACTACCTGACGGACGCCTACGAATCCTTTGCCGCGTCCGCCAACGCCGCCGCCTCCATGGCCCGGTCGTTCCTCGCCGTCGTCCTGCCCCTCGCCACGCGCCCGCTGTTCGACCGCCTCGGTGTCGCCGGCGCGTGCGCCCTGCTCGGCGGCCTCAGCGCCGTCATGGTGCCGATCCCGTTTATATTCATATGGAAGGGGGACCGCATACGCGCGGCGTCGCCGTTTTGCATTGCGCTTAGGCAGCAAGAGGATGAGCGGGAGCGGGAGGCTGATGGGCGCCGGCGGAGGAGGGAGCAAGCTGCTGCTGCTGCTGCTGCCGCCGGCGAAGATGCGCGACAGGCGTCGCCAAGGGCTGCGGGCGTTTGAGCTGGGTAGAGGTAGATTGATGGGGAAAGCCTGGATCTGCGCTTGTCAGGCCAGATTCCCCATACGCTTGGCTCTTGGGTTGCAGTGCGAGACGAATACAACCCATGATCATGACATGACATATGATACCTGCCTTAGGACGGATGCTAAGCGTACACAGACATTGATCGCAGTGTATCAGGTTTCTATAGCACACGTAGCCGATGCATGATAGGTCCCGGGAACAGGCAAAGACGGTTATACGGACGCGAGCCCTTCCCGAAGTAGCATGTTCTGGCCCGATCGCATGACGCAAGGCACGTTCGTCCGAGAAGTCTGCGTCCAAGCCACCAGCCGCACCCATCATGCCGGTCAACATTTCGGACTGATAACGCATGAATAAACAAACAGCTGGAGGCTGCATTGACCAACGCCGTCTGATCTACACGATTCGTGATTGCCCCTGAACCAAGGTGTGAATGACATAGATCGAATGAAAATGACGATTCACAAAACATGCACATACACACATCAATAGATCCATTCATACGGTCTCGACCACAAACCGCATCCCCATTGCTACGAGAAGCGAGTTAAAGAGAGCCCAACATGTTGTGATACATGGGAACGAAATGAAACAACTGTTTTTTCCTTGAACCAGTTGGGGCCAGACCACCCGGCTACAACGCTATAGAACATATTCCTCCCGACAAGTACCGCATTCCGGCTCTCCAAGGAGTTGGCCGAGGAAAGCTCTATCAATCACCTGCTTTGAAACTGTGCACAAAAAAGAAAAAACGAAGGTTGTCATGAATTCATAGATTCTTCTCGTATACGAAGAAAGAGTAAGCTTGACATATAGAATCTACACTTCCATATACAACACGCTTCTGGGGGAGAAGGGCTGCGAAGTCTCTGGATCAGAGACTTAGACGAGCCTCTGGGGCCTGGCGTTGCTGAAGCGGGTGCGCTTGTAAACAGGCTTGTAAACAGGGGCACCGGTAGGCTTGGGAACACCACTGGGGAGGGTGCCGTTGTTGCCAGTAGGGTAAGGGACAGGCTCGACGGTGATGGTCTTGGACAGGGTGACGACGTCGTCGGTGGGGCAGTCATCCTCATCCTCCTCATCGACATCCTCATCGTCCTCGTCGTCATCGGCGCCAGGGGCGGGAGTGGACTCGGCCTTGCTGGTCTCGGTAGCGCCGCCACCAATAGTAACGTAGACGGTGGAAGCAGGGGCGGTGACGGTCACGACGGAGACGGAGGGGCAGGCACCCTCGCCCTCGGAGGAGCCGTTGTCGGAGCCGGAGCCGTTGTCGGAGCCGGAGCCGGGGGTGGAGCCAGTGCCGGTCTCCTTAGGCTTCTCGACAGTGACAGTGATGGTGCCGGTGGAGGTAGCGGTGGTGGTGGTGGTCAGCTCATCGTCAGAGCCGGAGCCGGGGATGACACCAGTAACGGTGGCGTCGCCGTAAGGCTTGGTCTGAGAGGCGACGTTCTCGCCCTCGGAAGAACCGTCATCCTCCTCCTCGTCGTCATCGCCCTCGTCGGTGGGGCAGTCCTCCTCGTCGTCCTCCTCATCCTCGTCGTCACCGACGGGGGCCTCAGGGGAAGCGGCCGAGGTGGTGATCTCGGGGGTGGGGTAGCCGGTAGGGGCGGGAGCAGTGGGGCCCTCAGTGATACCGGGGACGGCGCCGGTCTTGGTGTAGCCGGGAAGCGAGCCGGTCTCGTGCTCCTTGATGATGGACTTGGAGATGGTGGCAGCCTCGGCCACGGGGCAAACAGTGGTGGAGAGAACGACGGTGTTGGTGACAACAATGACGGACAGGTCAGAGGCGGGGAGGGTGCTGGAGGCAGCAGCGCAGTTGGTGACGGTGGGAGCGCACGATGTGATGGTGGCGACCTCGGTGACCTCAACAGTCAGCGTGGTGTAGCCGGCGGGGGCCTCGGGGTAGGTCTCGTTCTGGCGGCGCCAGTGGTAGTGGTGGGGCTGGTAGGCGTTGGCAACGGCGAGGAGGCCGGCGGCGGCGACGACGGACTTCATTGTGAATGCTGGTGATGGTTTGTACGGAGTGAGTTGTTTGTTTGTTCGGGTAGTTGTCGAGGGATATGTTCGTCGTTGTTATTTGATATGCACGGGTTCAAAAGGCGAAAGATCAATTTCGCGTTGAGTAGCTAGCAGACACAGTTTGCTTTGCTGAAAAGAATGGAATCTCGAGTGAGGGATGATCAGAAGGACTGTATGCTGCGATTGAAGGAATGTAAGTGCCACAAGGGACTAAAGAATGACTGGAAGGTTGAGGATGGATTGCGAGTAAACGACAAGACCGTAGGTGAGAGGAGAGGGAGGAAGAGGAGGAGGATGAGACGAGGAGGAGGGTGAGTCCTTTTACATCGCTCGGTCTAGAGTGTGTGAGCTGCAGCACCCGCCTGGCCTTGGCAAGGTCATAGGACTGTCTATCGCCCTCGCATCTAGACTAGACCCTGGCTCTCCTCTCAAATCCTCTCTCCTGGCCTGGCGGGTGGTGCCTGACAGCCCTGGTCTCGAGCAATCTGGCAGCGCTCGCTGCGCCTTGGCGGGGGAACGAGGCAAACCGCCAACGCTGGCGGGCGGGTGATGGGGACACAGGAGTGCGAGGCACCACACTGCCAAACTGCTTCTCCTCTCCTGGCCTGTTCCTTAATCTCTCGACGACCCCACTCAAGTGTGCCTCAAGGCCGAGATGACGGGGCCTACCTCGCCCAGACCCTGCCAGGGTGCGGTGAACGATGCTCGTTGGCGTAAGGAAAAGGAGAAGGTGGTGTGAAGTGATCAAGCCGGTGCCCCTGGATTTCGCTCCTTATGCAGGTACGGGACAACTTGATACATAGCGTTGGGCCAATCAACCCCACCGCAGCAGGCCACACCCTGGTTGAGAATCGTCGCACCAGACGCAGACCCCTGAACCCGCCCGCCCCAGCCTCCGATGAGTGGGACGAGGGATCGTTCCCTGGCAGTGCCTTGTTCTTTCTCGACTCAAATGGTAGACCCTCGATCTCTTCGCTGCAGCTTCCAGGCCAGCCAGCAGCCGGTCGGTGGCTGGAAATTGATTTGCGCAAGTCGACTCGTTTAGATCGTGAAAACGGCTTCGTGATGCCGGATAACGTCAGCATCCTTCTGTCTAGCGAAAGCAGCAAGAGCCGCACGGCTTGTTCGGTCTTCTATACGTTTTGTGGTGAGGGGAAGTCCCGTGGCTTGTGCTGATGGTCGAGCTTGGATATCGCTCGGACGGTGCTGTGAGGTGGCCAGAGCTGGAGAGGGCGCCGACCAACTCAAATGGCGGCCTGCGGCGCCTGTGTGTGAGAGTTGCTTCTGTTGAGGTCCCGATCTTGCCCAGCAGCCGCAAAAGTGATCGCATTTCCAAAAGCATCACATTGCTGCACCTTGGTAACGTTCTTGATTTGGCCTTGCTGCCCAGGACACCAATCAAGAGAGCGGGCGTCAAAAGAGACCGCCATGCCACAGGACGGTAGTGACGGGAAAGAGCGTATGCTTAACAATACAAACCAGATTGAATTTCGATCGACCCAAAAGGCTGGCGTTACTCGTACTGGCTGGTGCACGCATGCGTTAGGCGGCTAAAAAGTCGCAATTTTCGCTGTGAAGCGAACCACTCAGTGTCGCCATACACGTGGAGGAGGTGTGCAACGAATGCGAATGGTGTGAGACAAGAGGGCCCTGTAGGGCGGCGATAGAGTCATGTCGTCCCACCAGGGACTTCCATACCGCTGGACAGGTCTGCAACCTCGTTTGAATTGCGACCTTTTCCACGTCGTTTCTTCGGATTTGGTCAACGGCCTCCAAAATTCGCCTCACAGCCCGTCGTGGGAGGCGGCTCCGAAACTTTTCTTCTGCTTTTCTTCTTCGGAGTCCACGGGGGAACCCTGCCAGCAGATCGCCCTGCACAAGGACTGGATTTGACGGCTGGTGGAAATAGAGCCTGGATGGGGATGGGTGGGTGCTCGGCCCAAGCTTGTTCATTTGATGGAAACACCCGGCGTCGGTGGACCAATATCTGAAGTGGTTCGTCGCTTGTCACTCGCCAAGTTTCGTTGACACCCGTGGGATCCCCGTGCTTTTGCGAGAGATGCGACGCTGTCAGTAGTACATGTAACAGCCGCCGCCACCGACACTGTTATTGCCAGAACCAGTGGGTATTCCTTGGGCAACTCGCAGCGCGCGCCAGCCCGGATGGCTGAACATGACCGTTGGCATCCCCAGGAAAAGGGGCTGCCGGACCCTGGTGGCGATCCCCGGTCAGCGAAGCGCCCATCATCTCCCGCCGTGATTGGGCACCGTGACCCAGTGAAAACCACTCACAAAAGTGAAACTCAACTCAACAAAAGACGATCAGAGTGGGCCCTGGATCTTTGGCGGACGTTAGAAGCTTATTACGTCTGCAATCTCTTCGTAATGATCAAATAACGAGATCAGAAGGATCGGGACATGCTGAGATTGTCTCAAGGACGTCCCATGCCGCCGCAACATTGTGCAAACCGCCGAATGTTCTCGACCGTCTGCACCAGCCCAGTATTCCCCTCTTGACATTTTCGATGACGTGGTCTGCAGGCAAGGCCCCTGAATCAAGAAAAGCGGCACTGCCGACGTGTCTTGTAGTCGCGCGGCCGAGGTTCAGCTCAGGAGGAAGCCGGTGAGTGCCTGCGGTGCCGGTCTACACGTTCTGGATAGAATTCCAGCCAGAAGTACCACACATTGAGTTGTTGTCTTGGCATGGAACACCGTCCATTTACTTCTTCTCTTTTCTTCCTCTTCGTCGTTTGACCCGCTTTCGAAGCCTGCTTCGTAAGAGCCATGTTGGCCACCGAAGAGAAAGTCTCTGTCCGTGCATAGCGTCGGAAAGCAAAGATGCATCATCCCTTGACGAACAGCGCTCAGTGGTCGAATTCTTGCATAAGCTTCTTCTGTTGCCAGCACCAGTCGTGCTTCTTCGTCATCCGCTTCGGCTCGTGCGTGTCAGCTAGCTAGCCCGGCTCACTTGATCTGACATGGCGAAGAAGCAAGTCTCGTTCGATATGCGCCGCGTGGAAGCCTGGACTTGGGATTTGAGTCGGAGGCGTCTGACATGAGATACATTAGGCAGGTGGGTAGGAGACGGCATGCCCCCACATATCGTATGCTAGACGACCGAGAAAAGCCGGGATTATTCAACAATGAGTTGGACTTTTGTCAGTTCGCAAAGAAAGTCACAGTTGTGGGCGTCTCAAGTGTGGGAAGGTGAAGTGAGGCACGAGCAAAGTTGCCTGGGTACCTAGGTATCTTGGAATGAACATGAGGGCGGGCGGGCAGGGCACATAGAAGACAGTCGCTGGCTGGGTGCTCCTGCTCACCTCCGTTAAGGATGGCCAAGTTCATGAGCCACCTTGCGAAGAAGGAGCACCCAGGTTGTTTTCGCCCTTGGCCCCAGGCGATGTACCTGCCCTACCTGTCCAAGGTCCTTACCTTAGGTAGTTGGCACGGCTTCTGTTGTTCAGTTATCAAAGAGCCATGGCTCCTGGTCGACAATGTGAACTATACACATTTGGTGAAAAGTCACCAGCGAGCATCGGCAGTACCTGACTTGATGCGGAAGAGCAAGGTCCTTTCACAGTCTGGTCGCGAACGGGACCACGTCATTCGAGGCAGCTATAACGGTTCTCAACGATGGACACCTCTGTATCCGATTTGCGATATCTCAGGCTCGTCGTGCGCGAGCAGGAACAGACGGCGGTGCGAGACCTGGCAGTTGCGCCTCTTTATCGAATGTAAGACGTACGGCCGGTCGTCCTGCAACATGCTGCCCGGTGCTCGCTGCCTCGCCTCCTTGCTGCTGCTTGGCCATTTTGTACGCCTTCATCGTCTTCGACTTGCCCTTCACACCAAATGCCCCCTCTACCGTCTGCTCTGCCTCCGTTTGCCCAGGTTCATCTACACGGGAATGGCATCACGAGCTGCATCTCTTGTGCCAATAACCTCTAGCTCAAACGGCATTCGGCGATCTCTTCCACAGACAAGTCATCATACAGAAGATCTGCTTGCTGTATTGATCGGTTCTTCTTTCTCGGGTCCTCGTCAACACGTTATGAAAAACTCTGGAGCCCGATTTTCCGCCCGACGACTGGCACAAAAATTCTCAAGCAAGTATGTCGGCTTTCTGCTGCTGCAGGACGCAACAAGGAGATGATGAAAATGTGGCAAACAGTTCACCGCTTCCGAATGCGATACCTGTTCCTGTCCTTCCGCTGCCCGTCAAGGTCTCGGATACCCGACTGTGTGAGTCTTGGACACCGGACAACACTGCGCGTATACAACCCAGTCTCCAGCAAGGCACTGCGGCTTCCCTGCGGTCTCTCGGCGCAGCGTCATCAAACTCGTCCCTGATGCCGAACCACGAGTCTATCGAAGTTGGTCAGCTGGTTGTTGAAAACTCGAATTCAGATGTCGACACGGCAGATGCCCCTACGAGTGGCAAAAAGAGCAACAGTCCACTTGACCTTGTCCGCACCAAATTCCATCGAAACAAGTCGCATCACAGCTCAAGAACAGGACCCCGAGCAGGCCTCGGTGCCAGTGAAGAGGAAATGGCCCGTCGAGCCGAACTGAAGAGAATTATGCACAAGAGAATCCAAGAGGAGTTGAAGAGCGAAGAGGAGCAGCCTGAACCGAGTACCGGGTCCGCTTCTGCCGTGAAATATTCTACAACCCCTATCGACTTTCCGGGAGGCGGTCCCCGTGACCACCTTGAGTTTTCCATTGCGAATGCGTCTTTGGCTGATGCCGAGGCTCGCAAAGATGCAGCAGATGAGCAGTCCAACGCCGTAGACGAGCCTATTAAAGATGAACGCGACAAGGAGTATGATCTCAGTCGGCGTCGGAGTAGCTGTCCGCAATCATCCTTGTTTTCTACGCCTGGAGGTCTAGCCACCCTGGTTGTTCTTCGAGAGCGGAACTCACTTCCTGAGCTTCCTCCCTCGCCTGGCATGCGCCCAGTTGGCCATCTTGACGCCCAAAATGCTCTGTCTTCGGAACCACGCTGTTTGCTCATACATACCGGTCGACCTGAACAGATGGCCGATGTCCGCGGAAGCCCAAATTGTCACAGCTCATACCATGTCGACAATTCGCCAGACGGCAATTCGGCTCTATGTACATGGCTGATGACTCAAGGGCTGTCAAACCATGCACACATCACAGGAAGAGCTATAGAATCACCGTTGAAGTTGGCGTCTGAGATCGAGGGAACCACCACCAAGGTGCCACAGGCTACAGCCCTACGTTATTGTTCATCTCTGGAAACCCCTGCTCTGACAAAAGGGCAAACGTGTCAGCACCTGCAGCACTGCCAAGACGACGACACTGTCAATTACTCATTGCCGAATAAGGAAACATCAATTGCACGAGATGTGAGGTGTACTGATTGTACTGTCGGCGCCAATATTTTCGATACAAGCTGTCCGTCAAAAGAGACCGTCCGCCTGCCTACACCGGAGATACCAAGCACCGGCAGCGAGTCCAGAAAGGCAACAACAAGCTTACATGGCCTTCAGCTGTCACCCTTTCGATGTGAGTTTCCGATCACCTGCCCATGGACCGGCTTGGACATTGGCTAACCTTATCCATCGAAGGGCTTGGGTCAGACGGAGATAGCTTCTTGAAGGGCTCTGACAATCTGACGCTTGGTGGGAATGAATCCGGGTTCAGTCTGATAGTTCCTACAACGACGGGCTCACGCCGTCAGACTGCGGATGTGGGATCTTCACTGGCAGTGTCAGAGACATCGAGCTATCGGCATCAAGAAGCTGAGTTGAAGACTATTGAAAAACGGTTCGGTGATGTTCTCTCAAAACGCGGGCGGCCCCCTCTAAAGCACAGCAAGTTCAGGGAAGAATTTGAAGAGACTGGACCGCCAGTGGCCATCACCCGTTCCTCCTTTTTGCTGCAAAAGCTTCACATTCCTGTGCTGAAGCGGGCGAAATCAAGTTCAAAGACTGACGTTCAGGCGACTCCGCGATCTGAGGCGCCGGCCGAAACATTGGTCGTGGGCCTGAACCGAGGCAGCGTCCGGTCCCCAAACCAACCTTTACACAGTCATGAAGGAACAAGCACGCGGACTTCAACGCCACATATGTACTCGACTCCAACACTAGAGGAGAGTACTACCGACCTGTGGCAGAGGGCTGTCCAACTGGAGCGAGAGTCTCGCAAGGGAGCTGTCAGGGCTGCAGCGGTCAAGAAGGATCGGAAAAAGTTAGCTTCCAACAGCAGCGTCCATCTCAAGGTCGGGAGATGGAGAGGAGTCCAGCGGAGCAAGTCACTCGAGTCGACCAACGCATCAGACGCTAATGTTCCCAATCCACAACACTCGTCAGCAGGAGATGATCCTGATCGCCAGAAACAACCTGCATCGCCAAGTTGTCTGGGAACCAAGCTTCCCGGACGAGTAATGCATGACGAACAAAAAAGATACCAACCCCATCACGAGTCTGAGGATCGGGGAGAGAGGGTCCTCCAGAACCCCAATATAGGCATACCGCCACCAGAAGCATGGTCCAGATGGCCATCACAAACACGAAAAGAGCGGACGGCGGCAGCAGGGTACTCGGATGGTATGAAGTCCAGAGATTTTGCGATTGTTGCTTCGACTGGCGATGGACGCATTGAATGGATCACTGACAAAGACCCAGCAGCTCTCATGACTGATTTGCAACTCGGCTCTCGGTCCTTCTCTGGGAAATTTGGCAAAGCTGTCAAAACTGGACTGGAGAAGCTGCTTCCTCCCAAATCAGGGCCTCTAGACGAGGCAGGAAGATCTCTGAGTGGACATGTGGCCTTTGCTGGCAAGCGACTTGAATATCCCGAACTTGAAATTCTCCCAACAGAAGGGGGCTACAAGGAGCTCAAAGCACTCGAACAGGGCATCGACATCGTCAAGAATCGCCACCTAGAGCTTCCTACCAGAGCAACGGCGACGGACATGCGAAAACGTTCAATGTCTCACACGATCCCCATATTGGTGCGTGCAGCTGAGCAAGAAAGACATGATTGCATTCAGGAGGACGACATCGTGTCTGAAGCCATTCTAACGGCGGCTGATGCACCGCAACCTCGCGAAACGCAAGCTCGACCAGTAACGCCTGCGCAACTGATCAGTCGGCCGATGAGAGAATCTATCATGATACCTGATGATTACTTCACCACTCCGCTGACAAGCAGACGCGTTACGCGCCGCACCCGAGATTCGACGCTGACGACTGGAACCATTGAGAGATATGTGACCCCTCGCAGTCATATATCACGTACCCCATCGCTTCGCTCCCCGTCGAGTATGTCGATGATGAGTAGTAGTACTGTCGTTCGACGGTGCAAGTCAGCTGCAGAGCCAACACCGAGCCAAACGAACCTCTCAGCATACGAGGGTAGGTCCATTGCTCAACCCGATGTGCTGAGGAGCACGCAGGAGTTCCAGGATGAACTGGATAGAAGGCTCAACATGGAAAAAGGCGAGACATTTACAACCACGCGGACGAGTATCGAGGAGGGATGCTCAGAGCACACCTTACCCCCATTGCATTAGTAGGACACAAACCGCCTCGAACCGAGGACACTCCTTGCCTGAAGAGTTGCGACGCATGATAGACTGCGGAATTGGTCATCACGAATACGAAACGAGACAGAATATATGTTTGATAATCCCGGGGCTCGCGAGGCACGAAGGGGGGGTCGTGAGCAAGGTAATAAGAGCCAACTGATCAGAACGGCATAGATTCGGCGTGAACGTACGGTGCTGTTGGCTTTTGAATTCAATAGGAGACAATTAGAATACGGAAGCCATCAATGCACAAGCGGGACATATCGGAAGAAGTTGTGATCAATTTGCTTGCTACAAGTCAGAGTCATCAGTCATGTACTGTCCGGCCTTCCTCCCGAAGTCGCCATCTGTCGTATTGCGTCTATCCGAGCAAAACCTGCTGGAACTGCTGCGGCTCAAGATGCTGGGCCAATACATCTCGCAGCACCGCTCTGCTCCGTGCAATCTCTGGCACGACATTCTCGACGGGCTGCAGGTTGGCGCGCAGACTCTCCATATGACTGCCCAGGCGGGCACCAATGCCCTCGAGACCAGGCACATCAATGTCCTGGAACAACGCCCGCGGCGGCGCATCAGCCACGTGAAGCGTCCTGTCGGCAGGACGCGACTCGATGACAGTGGGCTTACCCCGCCCGTCAGGCACGAGCGGGTGCGCCTTGCGCGCGTCCTCGCGGAGGCGGCGAATTTCGGAGCGGGCATTCGTCTCCAGAGCCTCGAGCTCGGCGTACTCCTTCTCGAGGGCGGCCTCCTCGCGAGCGACCTCAGCGCGGAGCAGGGCGTTGCCGTGCAGGAGGCCGGTCTGGGTGCGCTCGAGGGCCTTGACGGCGTCGATGCAGCGCTCGTAGTCAAGCTCCTCGTCGCAGGGGTCGGTGTCCCGGGCTGCTGCTGGCCCCGCTGCGCGCGTGCGGCTGGGGGCGCCGGAGGCGGCTGGCGGGAAGGGGAAGCGGCGGGCGAGCTTGCGGGCGAGGTTGTGCGAGACGGTGCGGAGGGCAAAGGCGGCGTGGTCGCGGCGTTTGGTATTTGCCGCGAGGCGCTGGAGGACGGGCCGCTCGGCGAGATGGAGGAGGGACGTGATGATGGCGATGGAGGGGGCCGGGAGCGGGATCCAGGTTGCTTCGATCTTGGAGCGCGGAATCGAGGCTGGTTTGGTGCCGATGTAGCGGTATCGCGCCGAGGGCTTCGGAGGAGCAGGGGCGTCGGTTATGGAGTCTGCGGTGACGCGACGCTTCTTGGTTGCGGGTTCGGCGGTTGGGACATCGGTCGAGGGCCGTGGTGCCTTGCTCTTGTTCTTGGGTTTGGGCGATTGCGGGGGTTCGGCAGTGGATATGTTGGAGGTTCGGGGCCGGCGTCTTGGCTTTGGTTTTGGTTGTGATGGTGGTGGTGGATCGAATGGCAGAGAGACGTCGCTCCGGCGCGGACGCCCTCTCGACTTCTTCGCTGGCGGATCTGTCTCGATTGCTGAAGCCTCGGCTGTGGTTGATGGAGGTGGTTGTCGTGTACGAGCTTCGGAAGGTTCGCCTTGTGCTTGTTCTTTTTCTTCGGCAGGCTGTCGCCCTCGTTTGCGCTTCTGAGTCCTTCGAGGCTCTGGCGGTTCGTCCTCTTGCCGTAGCTGCGTCTCGGCAGCGGTTTCGGCGAGCGAGGGTCGCCCACGTTTCCTCTTGCGAGCTTGCTGGTCAGTCTTGTGTGTCTCGTCGTTGATCGTCTTTCGCGAGCCGTCGGATGGCTCAGCTGTCACATGTGCTTTGCTGGCAGTAACTGTTGCAGCGGCAGGGCCATCGTCCTGGCTGGTCTGGTTGCCGGTGTTGGTCTCTTGGTTCTTCGCGCGTGTTGGTCTTCCGCGACGGCGCGTGTGCGGTTCTGGGATCAGGGCCGATTGTGGTTCTGGCGTAGGGACCGATTGCGCAAACGGCTTATTTCTCGAAGGTCGCCCTCGTGGTTTGGGGGTGCTCTGGACCTGGCCCTCAAAGCTGAGCTCTTCGTTGACATCTTGTGGCAGCGCTGGCGGTTCAGGTTGCGACGCGTCTGACGCGACGAGTGCTGCGCGTTTCCGGCCTCGGGATGCGGCCTTGGGAGGCTGCGCGTTCATTGTCAGCAGGGTCATGACGTGTTGGGCGCACGAGAGACGCGTACCATCTTGAGGAGAACCCAGAATTCGGGCTCACATGGGTGTGCGTGTTGTGGTCAAACTGTGAAGATATTGACGTCCGTCGTGGGGTGTGTTCGAGGTGGGATGCGCGATGTGGCTGATGCTTAAGCTACGTGTGGCTGGAGACTCTCGAGGAAGACCATGCGCGCTTAAGGTTCCATGCGCCTAAGACAAAGAATACGGCGCAGAGGTCCATGTACTGATGTTCTGGGCAAGCTGGGTTAGCAGCAGCCAATCAGGCATCCCAGTGCTAAGCAGCTCCAGTTCCCTGGCTCCCTGGCTTCCTGGCCCGTTGGCCCGTCGTCCGGCGTGGACACGCCCCCCTGGCAGCCTGGCAGGCACTTGTGTGATTTCGCCTGTGGAGGCCTTGGGGATGGGGAGATTGATGGCCCTCCCTACACTGAGCTGGCTGGTGCTGTGCAGTGAGTGTCCTTGGGAAGGTAAGCTAGGCCAGGAGGCAAGGTAGGTAACTACAAGTACGGTGATAGCCAGAGAAGGTCGTCGGACGCGTTGGATGTGCATGTTGCGACGGCGCGCCTTGTTGAGGCCTTCGAGACGCCCGCATTCTGCCTGAAGTGACTTGGCCACCGTCGCCACTTGGTGCGTCTGTCGCGATGGACCCTAAGAATGGGATTCCATCCTCCTCCCGTTCTGATGACATTTGCGTTCATCGACGAATCTCCTCTCCAATAGTTGGCCCTCCAATCTTATCGGCTCCCCTCGGCGCTGCTGGACCCTGAAAAAGGCCCCATTCCCTCCTTCGATACCACTTGTCCCAAGCTCCTACCTCCCTCTCTCTCTCTCTCTCTCTCTCTCCACCTTTCTTCACCTCCGCACTCCCTCCTTCTCCTCTCTCCCTCCGCCTCCATCTCTGTCTCCGTCCACCCGCCCAACATGCGTCTGTCCGTCTCCGCCATCCTCGCGCTCCCGCTCTTTGCGGCTGCCGCTGAGAACCAGTTTGAGGAATACAAGGCCCAGTTCCAGACCTACCTCGACCAGTTTTCCTCCTACATCCCCAACCCCAACAGATACGATGCCGCCGACGCCCACGAGGCCAAGACGGGCGCGAAGAAGCTGTCCATCCTGACCCTCGACAACTGGGAGGAGACGCTCTACTCCACCGTCCAGCCCTCCCAGACCACCCCCGAGGAGTGGTGGCTGCTGATCACGGGCCGCAACAAGACGTGCTACAGTATGTTGTTCTCTGCCTCTTGCTCGAATCGCCCCAGACCTGCCCTGCCCTGTGTCCGGCCGGCACACTTGACCCCATGAACACGGCTGACACGAATCCCCTTCCTTCTCCAGACCAGTGCGGACCCGCCGAGGTGGCCTTCAACGCGACCGCCGAGAAGTTCGCCCTCGACCCCAAGGCCCCCCACATGGCCCTCCTCAACTGCGACGACCAGCCCGTCCTCTGCACCATCTTCTCCTGCAACGCCAACAGCCTCTGGGCCATCGACCTCCTGCCGCCCGGCAACAAGGTCGACATCTGGGCCCGCCGCATCAACGGCACTACCGTCACCTCCCAGACCCTCGTCGACCTGCACGCCGCCCACGACCGCGCCGACTGGCACCTGCTCAACCACGCCTTCCACCCCTTCAACAGCTGGATCGCCGAGCACGGCCTCTCCGTCCCCGTCGGCTACTTCATCTGGTTCTTCGCCACCGTTCCCAACTGGGCCGTCATGCTGCTCGTCTCCTTTGCCAGCCGCAGGATGATGAACCGCCGCATGGCCGCCGGCCCCAACCCGCCCCGCGCCTGAGCGACCTGCTTTTCTGTCCCTTTGTCGCTTTGGGGTTTTCGGGGGGATTTGGCAGACGTGAAAGGGGGCAAGCTGAAGGCAAACAAAATCGGGAAACTGGAAAGGAGAAAGGGAAGGAAATGTATCATGATGGGGTATCTCACTGGGGGGTTTCTAGGGTTTCCTCGGGGCGGCTGACAGGAAGGTATACATCTGCGACTTGAAAGGTCGCCGTCGTCACCACCCCGCCTCCTCGTCTGGCAATGTAATGACTGTAGAATAAGACCGATGATTGAATCGTAATGGATGTGCACCTTTTTTTCCTGTCTTTTTCTCTTCTCGTCTCATTTCTTCGCGTCGCATTGCTCTTGCAGGCCCTTTAACCCGTGAATGACCTCCTCCGGCAGCTGCGGGTTCGACAGCCGGCCGTAGCGAAGGTCGCTGAGACTGCCGACCGTCTGCTGGATGGATTCCGCGAGGGCCGCCTCCTCCGCCTCGAGCTTCTGGATCTCAGCCTCGAGGTCCGTGACGGCGCTGTCTAGCTCGGGGATGACTGTCTCGAGGGTGTGTTTGGGGTCTCTGCCGTTGATGGGACCGAATAGCTGCGGCGGGCAGGGTCAGATTAGACGGAGGGTTGTCCAGCTTGAGTGCCGGCTGAGAGAGGTCACGGGAAGGACAGAAAGGGGGGAAATCACATACTGCGCGCTCAATCTCCATCTCGACATCGGGTTGCTCCTGCGCCGCCTCACGCTTGATGCGGGCGGCCTCGCGCCGCATCGCGCGGCCGCGCTTCTCCTCGACGGCAATGTTCTCGGTGACGGCGTCGACGACGGCGTTGCGCTGGTGCTGGAGGTCGCGGTACAGAGAGCGGATCTGAGGGTTGGACTGCTGAGAGCGGGGGAAGAGGGCGGTGAACTGGTCGAAGGACAGGATGGTGGGCAGCTTGGCTGTGACGGTGAGGTAGTTGGCGAGAATGCTGGATTCGGTTGGCGCCATGGCTGTGGTGATCGGTGTCGAACAAGACAGGCTGTATATGGATGAAGATATGTCAAGGTAACGAGGGAGATGTATACACTGTCAGGGCCGCAAGTGTGAGAAACCTCTAATGTGACGAGTGAGAGGTGAAGATGAGTTTCGAGAATGAGTGTCCGATGTGAGAGTAGTCAGCAGGAGGGGTGGGAGTGGGTGTGGTTGAGACGCGGTGCCAGACGCGTCGAGGGTCTGCGGTGGCGCGTTTGCGTCTCACAAGCCTGACATCTCCGTGACCTGCAAAGCCTACTAGTTGTCCGCAAAGCCCACTGCGTTGTCCGCAGAACTGATCGATTCACTGCGTTCCATTTTGGCGACTGCCATTTACGCCAAGTTTATTCAGAGTTTCCACTCGTGCCAACGCGGCGAGAATCTGACCACCAGTTTCAGCGGCAATCCAAAGTCCAACTGTGCCAATTGCGGAGTGTCACGGTGCGTATGAGGTTGTATTCGCCTGGATGAGCATCCGCTAACTCAGTGGCAGAGGACACGATCCCACGCGCATCGACGCCTCGCACTGTACGTGTTAGTTCCAGACAAGACCCCGGACACCAAGGTTCTTTCACACTGTACCATCCGTACCTCTTTGTACCTGGTCCTCACCGAAGATTCGGCCGTCTTACTGTGCGCAAACCTTATTGCACGGTCGAGGCAGTATCTTCGAACTCACCTCAATCCCCCTTACTGATGCTCACTCCATCAAGCCCCGCGAAGCTCTGATCGCCTTCGTCGCTCAGCCCTCTTCTTGCCCAGGAACTCCACCACACATCAAGACAGAGTTGACTTTCCAATCTGTGAAAAACCCTAAATCTGAGATTCACATCCCTCTGTCCACGCCCCTCCACCGCCGCCAGTCATGGCTCCAGCCCGCCAGCCCGACCAGGCCTCCTTCGCCAAGGACGAGCGCGTTCTCTGCTTCCACCACGAGATGCTCTACGAGGCCAAGGTCCTCGACATCCAGCCCCCCGAGACGGAAAACGACGTCTACCAGTACCGTGTGCACTACAAGGGCTGGAAGAACACCTGGGACGACTGGGTCGCCCCCGACCGCATCCGCAAGTTCACCGAGTCCAACAAGGAACTGGCCGCCCAGCTCCACGCCCAGATGAAGAACCTGCAGAAGAGCACCTCAAAGGTGCCCAAGAAGGGTCTGCGCCCCAACGGCACCGACTCTGCCCGGGGGAGCGAGGAGAGGAGCGCGAGCTTGTTTGCTACCGGCCGTGGGCCTCGCCGGACTCGAGACTACGAGTTGGAGACGGTATGTCACGTTCATGTTTTGTTACGCATCTTTTGCTTCGTTTTTTGCCTTTTTACCGTTGCCTTTTTATTGAGATGCTGGTGCCGTGTGATCCACATCCTTCTTTTGATGGGAGGAGCACCTACAATGTGGTTGGTGAATCAAGTGATCTCAGCCGCCCAACCTTTACTTACCTGACCGACCGACCTCTCGAGGCAACGGCCCATTCTTCTGGAACCATATCAGCCCCGGGAAGCCTTATTTTAAGCCAACATCACTCATAAGGCTCCTACGACAAGAAGTCCATGGCGCTTAAGTCGGTCCCAGCTACGATGTGCACTGGTTTGGACGACCCTCCAAACGCCACGACAGTCTCCTCAACATCACCTGCCAACCAGGATTTTCGCACAATCGAAAGCTTCAAGATTCGAGCAACTCTGGGCTTGAGACCTTGCTGGGCCTCCCTCCGACAGCAGCCAGTAGGGTGTGCATTCAGATTACTTAAAGGCCGTCATTTCGCCCTCCAGAGCTCAGGCAAAGCCAGAAACCATCCGTCATACAACACTCGTTCGTCGTCAGGAATCATACAGTTGCTGCCCAGCCGCCTGATTGTTGCTGAGAATACCAATTCTTGCTCTAAAAAAGAGAGAACCACAACGCCTCGAAGAGAAAATTCTCCGGCATTTGGACGATAACCAAGTCCTACCTGTACCACTCTCTTTGAACATGGCTTCTCAGTACTTTTCGTCTGTCATGGCGCCACAAGCCGGCCAGTCCACCGGCCTTGCTGCCACTTTGAACAGCATTGCCAAGACCATCACCAAGACCATTGCAAATGACCATCAAACTCCGTTGTCGGACAAGCAGTCTCTCTCGAGCTGCAGTCATAGAGAACAAGGAGCCAAGAAGTCCTCCTCAAGTTCGCAAAACACGGTCGTTTTAGTTTCACAGGAGGCATCGCATGCCACCCAGCAGCCGCAAATTCCAGCCGTCAATAGCGGACACTCTGCGCATGAAGAAGAGCAACTCCAATATTCTGAAGATGAAGACTACGATCCCACATATGACACGGCGGAGGAATTACCGCCTCCCCCTACTGCTGCCCAGCTTCGAGACATGGAGCGCAGGTGGCGTCGCGAGGAGGACGAACGCTTGAGGCAGACGCAAAGGATTCTTAGAGAAAGGTTCCCAGACACGTACGAGTGGGCCACATATCTCTTGCAACGCGGCGTGCCCTCGAGATGCCCAGCCGAAATGGAGGCAGCTAAAGCCAACGTGGAGGAATTATTTTCTCTCACAGAACACACTCTATGGAACGATATTGACTGGTCTCAGACCAAAGGGTCTGCCTCTTTCGAGAGGGAGGAGTCTCCTGGTGGGACACTCTACTGAGCATCTGCCTTGCTTCAAACCGCTCGGCGAGGGTCCTGAAGACTGAGGAAATCACGGTCTCAGTCTGCACTGGCGCAGAACACTGCCATGGCTCTCTAAGTATCTACTATGCCTGCCCTGCCTGCTTGTCGGTGGGACGCCATGCTGGAAGGTTCGCACCTTCCACCTGGCACAGCGTTTGCATTACTTGCTTGCACTTCCGCAAGCTTGCGGTCGCTACTGCTCTTGCTTCCGCGTCTGCTCTTTTTTGCACCCTAGCGTTGCATTTGACCACCACATACCAGCGGAACCAACTTTTGCCCTTTTTTTTTTTTTTTGTTTGGCTTGCTTGGAGGCCAATCCACCATTTTCGGCAGCCTTGAGAACGGTGTTTTAAAGATGGCTACCTTTTCCTTTACAACCTGCACTGCGGTCGGCAATACCTCCCCCCGCTGCACCTCATCATGGCTGGCCCAGACTCTAGTGAGGCCGTCGTGTGTTTCCACCTGGAGGGAGCCTCCTCGCGCCTACGACAGCTTCAAAAGGCTGCCTAGGCCAGACCATCTGTACGTCGACCCGGCTGGCAAGTGCTTGTTCGACAAGAAGCATGTCTACTATGGCCAACGGGTCAACAAAACAGCAGCCGCCACGTCTCTTAAGAAGAAGAAGGCGCAGAAGAAGGTCGAGAAGAGGTTCGACAAACAAACAGAGCGGCAGGGCACCCCCAGCGCTGTCAAATTCAAGACAAGGCTCCAGTAGATGGACCGGTGATCAAACACGCTGAGCAGGAGACGCAGCCTGCAGAGAAAACTAGCAATTCCCCCTATGGTGAATGGAGTCTCACAGTCTGGGGGTGTGTCGTCACACTTCCTGGATGCTCCATCGCCAGACCAGACACTGAAGAACCCCGGATTGGCTCAATTTCGAGCTTTGTAAGTCTCACAGATATTTCTGTGGAGTCTTCTGTGCCAAGTGGCGTTGCACGTTCTGCTGCATTGTTTGCTGTTTTGCTACAATTTTGAGGGAAAGCCACTGACCAAATCCTCAGGAGGATGGGTTTCACACACGCCCCTCTATCAGGCTGCCTGTCCCAGACCACATCAAGGGGATCTTGGTTGATGACTGGGAGAACGTGACCAGAAACAACCAGCTCGTCCCGCTGCCTCACCCGCATCCGGTCGATCAGATCATCAATGACTATCTCGAATACGAACGTCCGTCGCGCGACCCTGAGTCGCCGCACGTTGACATTCTCGAGGAGACCATGGCGGGTCTCAAGGAGTACTTTGAAAAGTCACTCAGTCGCATTCTCCTCTATCGGTATGTATCTCCATTGAAGGTGTAATTCGTTTGGCTCACGCTCGTCAAGCTTTGAGCGCCCCCAGTACCACGAGATCCGCAAGGAGTGGGAAAAGACTGGGGAGAATGGACCCAAGTCTGTCTGCGACACGTATGGCGCTGAGCATCTCTGCCGTCTCATCGTCTCCCTCCCTGAACTCGTGGCTCAGACTACAATGGATCAGCAGTCCGTAAGCCGTCTGCGGGAGGAGATCTCCAAATTCACCGTCTGGCTTGGCAAGAATGCCACCAAGTACTTTGTAAGCGAGTATGAGACGCCTGCGCAAGAGTATATTGACCGCGCTCGCAACATCTGAACAGATGACGCGCCTGCTTGGGTTGTTTCGACTGCGTTGGCTTTCGCCCAAGTCATTTGCGGTGTCATCCCGTCTGATACTTCAGACGCCACGCCGTGGAGCTGGGCATGGAGCCGAGGGGGTGCGAGAAAGTGGTGTCTTTTTGGTCTTGAGGTTGTTTTCCTTAGACATAGACACGGTAATTGTAAAGCGTTCACACATTATCTTTGCTCCCCGTGTTGCAATACTCGTCATGTCTCCATCTATTCCTAGCTCCCATGATTATGATACAGTCTTTCCCTAGCGTACATGTATGGTACACATGGCAGTCTGTCTGCCGTCCGTGTCGTCTCGCCCATGACTTTGATCCGCGCCCCCCGTTCTTTTTTTTTTCTCCTCGTCGGGCCGGTTGGCGGATTACCTCGGCGCCGCACGCTCAACCCAGAACCCCCTCGCCGGCGTCCTCTCGGCCTTGACCTCCTTCTTGCTCAGCGCCTGGTCGACCTCTTCGATGCGCACCAGCTCCTTGACCTTGAAGACCATGCCGGCAAAGTCGGGGGTGACGGGGTGGAAGACGGTCTGCATGCGCCGGCGGAGGCCCAGCGCGGCGAGCACGCCGCGGGTGCGCTTGGGCAGGCCGATGGCCGAGCGGTGGAGGGTGATGCGGAAGAAGGACATGTTTGCTGGACGAGCTTCTCGCTATGGATGGATCCGAGGCGGCGTGTGTAGAGACGTCTCGACCGTGTTGGTGTTTCGGGCGGATGGCGAGTTTCCTGTCTTTTGCTGGTTTCTGTTCGTCTCGTGGAGGTCTGTGGGGTGCCAAGTGGGTTTGGGAGGAGCGAGTCCGTTAGGCGTGTCGTCTGCCTATCTGGCAGCCAGTCTGTCTCTTGTTGCGCGGGCTGTGATTTGGCTGGTTGGCGATGCTTGGAGCTCAAAGTCGCGTGGTAGAGGCCCGGATCCAAAAAATGAACGTCGGAGCCAATTCGAGATGGCCTGTGCGTCGGTAAGGCCCCCACAATATAGCCCCTGGCTATTGATAAACGAATACTATCCGATAATATGATGGTCTGTGTATAGCGATTATATCCATCTAGAGGCCATACGTCACAAAGCGGGCCCTGCTGCCAGTTATGATTGCGGCATCAGCCCCGCTGAAGACGACATCGCTAAATTGGGCAGGTGACGGACCACAAGAAATGCCAAGACTCTATGTCCTGGCATCTACTTGTTAGCCCACCGTCATGGGATTCTGAGAAACGCGTTTACCGGCTTGTCAATGCCTTTGCCGTGTTGTGCTGACCATGCTAGGTCTTTTGGCCGCCCAATCTTACCCTCGGACCTCTCTCGCCCCGACCCTTGGAGCTCATTGCGGCCAGTTAGCTTGAGGAGGATCATCACCACCACCATGGTTGGTCGACTATCAGAAGCCACAGAGGCTTTACTCGGCCTACGATGTTGGCCTTTGGAGTGTCCGTAGGCTCCGTCAAGGCTGGAATGGCTGAGCTACTGCTTGAAGCCTGACTTGGAAGCGCCTGATCTGATCTTTCACAAAGCTGACCCTCAGCGTGGGGGTCGGAGGTCTTCTGGTCAAGTGACAGGGATCGATATACTTTGGGGAGTATCTAGTTGTCTCAGCCATACACAGGCTCATATGATATGAAAGATGGTCGGCCGGCCTGCCATGCCCCATCTTGACCGCCGGAGAGTCTTTCCTTTCCACCCAACATCGAACCCAGCAAGCTTGGTGAGCGATGGGCTCACTGGTGGTCGACAGCGCAGCACTGAGCCTGGGGACCAAACCCGGCTATGGAACGATATCGGCTGTCTCCAATACGTCTGTGCCGAAACGAGACCCATTTCGCCACGGCTTTCGGCCCAGCGGACTGCGGCCAGACCGCGCAAGTGTGGGGTTACTCTCCGTTAATGGGACCGAGCCTACTTTGATGACAACACGTCTACCTTCTACTTTGATACCCTTTCCTCGCGATCATGCATTTGTCGATAGGCCTGATATTTTTGACCAGATCGACGAGCGCTGCTCCAGCCCTGGTGGCCGAGCAGTTCTCGTCGGCATAAATGGCATCGGGTACGTCTATTAGTGCACCTACCACCGGTCCAGAGTTGACGAGGATGAACAGCAAGTCCCAGCTCGCTATCGAATATGCCTACAGGAAGAAGGAGTTAGCAGAAGCGAGCATCACAGGTGGCGGCTGGGTATCATGGATACTAGCCAATGATGAGCCAGCAGACGCCGCGACGTGCGTCTTCTGGATTCAAGCCAATACGCTTGCGACCATTACTGAGGGTTTCGTGGCCATTGCCGAAGCTGTTGGAATTCAGACCTACAATAAATCCGGCTCTGAAATCATACAGACTGTTTGTCGGTGGCTCGGAAATGAATACCTGCCCGCGAGGTGGCTGTTGGTCTTCGACGGTGCTGACAACAGTCATGTCTTCCTGATCGAAAAGATCGGAAACAGCAACACAACACTGGAGAGTATCCTGCCGACAAGCCCTCGCGGGTCAGTTCTGTTCACAACGTGTGACAGAAGCCTGGCTGTGAGATTAGCATCGCCGTCGCATGCCCTCATTGACGTCGGACCGATGAAGCTCCACCAAGCCATCCTTTTGCTGGAGAAGAAGATGGGCTCCTCCTATGGTCGACTGGGAACTAAAGCAGAACTCGTGGAAGAGCTCGACTTGATCCCTCTCACGATTACACAAGCAGCATTTCATATCCGGTCCCAAAGACACATGACACCAGACACATATCTTCAAGCATTACGAGAAGGCGATGCCGAGAGCGTGAAGATGATTAGCTCGGCAGGCGACGACGGTAGGCGGGGCCTCTTGAAGCCTTGTTCTGCGCTAGATACATGGCTGGCCAAGTTCTTGCAAGTCCGGGCTACCTACCCGTCCGCGGCGGACCTACTGTGTCTGCTGAGTTTCTACGATGGCCAAGACGTACAAGAGACCCTTGTCGACACACCCTTACACATCGAATCCTCGGAAGACAAAAGATCAACAGACGAAGCCTTCGGCCGGGATGCTCAACTGTCCATTCTGTACAACTATTGTCTCATTTCCCGCAGTCAATGGGGCGGCATCCAAATTCCCCGCATGGTCCAGCTGTCGGTAAAGACCTGGTTGAAAGAAAATGGGGAGTTCAATCTCGTCAATGCACGTTTCGTCACAAGATTCGACGCGGCCTTGAGGAGATGTCTGCAGAGTCCCGATGATGCCGATGAACTCCAAGACCGTCTGATCCCACATGCAGAAAAGGCTGTCGTGCAACCTCCACAAGGTGAGGAAGCACAGCTAACGTGGGCCTCCATGCTGCACCAGAGCGCTCTCTGTCAAGTGAAGCAGGGTCGTTTCTACGGAGCGGAACAGCACGCTGCTCTCAGCAGCCAACAATACATCGTGTCGCGAGGCATCTCGCATGACGAGACACGGGAGGCGCTCGAGACCCTCCGCGAAACACTGAAGCACCTGCAGCCACAGCCGGGCCTTCTCCCGCTCGCAATGGACGCGGCAACAAGCATCCTCGGCGGCAGACACGGAACGCAAGACCTGCAACAGTTCCACAGCACAACTGAGATTGCGACGGGACTCCTCGAACAAGGCCAGGCCAAAGAAGCGGCTGCCTTTTGCGAGGCCGAGAGGGCAATACTCAGGCACCGCCTCGGCAACGATCATCCGCTTACCCTAAGCGTTACCGCAAAGCTAGGCTCGATATTCCTAGCCATGGACAGGCTCGCCGAAGCCGAAGCCCTTCTCTCGCAAACGCTCGACGTATATCAGCAGACCCTCGGCGAGGACGACCAGAAAACGCTAGAATGCGCGGAAGAGCTAGCTACAGCACACGCAAGGCAGGGCAAGCTCCGCAAGGCCGAGCAGTCCTTCCTCCACGTCATCGAGACCCGCAAACGAGTGCTCGGAGAACAGCACGCGTCCAGCCTTGTCAGCATGCGCCGTATGGCCTCCGAGATTCTCTGGTCTGCCGGCCACGAGTCTGAGGCACGCGAGATGCTGACCCACGTCCTGGAGCTGCACGAGGAGGCGCTCGGCCCAGAGGACGACGACACAGCCACGTGCATGTACGACCTCGCCGGCATGCTCGGCGCGCACGGCCAGTATGCGAGGTCCGAGGCGCTGCTGCGCCGGGTCGTCGCCGTGCGGGCGAAGACGCGAGGGGCCGACCACCTGTTGACCTTGACGAGCATGTCGGATCTCGCCGGGATACTCGGGAAACAGGCCAGGTGGGAAGAGGCCGAAGAGATATTGCCACGAGTCATCAAAGGGAAAGAATCGCTGCTTGGGGACGAACACGGCGACGCGGTTGTTGACATGCAGGCCTTGGCCGAGGTGTACATGGCTCAAAGCCGATG
The DNA here is from genome assembly GCF_000150675.1 of Verticillium dahliae VdLs.17. NCBI lineage: Eukaryota > Fungi > Ascomycota > Sordariomycetes > Glomerellales > Plectosphaerellaceae > Verticillium > Verticillium dahliae. The sequence goes on from NW_009276934.1 coordinate 259,688, forward strand.
GCAAGAGACCGAAGCTCTCTTGGTCAAAGTGGTTGATGGCCAGACAGAGATGTTCGGGGCCAATCACGAAGATACGGTCGTCAGTGAGGAGATGGTATATGAGGTAAGGCGCAAGCTGGGTACCCCGGAAGAAAGCGCAGACTGTCAGTCTGATGTTCGAGCTGGTTCAGGCGCCGAGCTCTATCAGAGCAGATGGTTCGAGGATGCATAAGCCAAACTTCCAATACATTCGCGTCACATGAGACCATCACACATACCAGGCGTCGTAAAATGTCATACTTTGTAGCGATCTAAGCTCCTCAACAGTACATACACGTAGCTTGTCATACAAAGCATCCTCTAGCACCGGCGCCCTCTTGGCCGGGCGAGGTATTCCATTGCTCCATTGCTCTATTATCAAATCCGCCCCACGCCTGTGCCCGGCTCTTGCCCGAGCCTTTCTTTTCCATTCATTACTTCCCTCACATCTGCACCTCGACACGGCCCTCGGCGCCAGGCGCGCCGCCACCGAGCTGGGGCAGGATGTAGGTGATATCGTCCCAGGGGTGACGGTACAGACCAGTGCGCAGCCTCTTCTGGTCGAGGTAGTGAGCAATAAGACCGATGGAACGGCCGAGGACGAAAAGACCGTTGAGCACACCCATCTTGAGGTAGTCCTCGGCCTCCTCGGCGGAGAAGGCACCGCAGTTGCGGACAAGATCCACGAAGCAGACAGCGATGCAGCCGTCGACGTTCAGAATCAGGTTGTCCTTCTTCGAGGTGGTGACGCTCTCGACGGCCAGGGCATAGTCGAGCAGCTTGGAGCTGGGGAACTTGGCCTTGACGTACTCCTTGACGAGCTCGACACGGAGATCGGGGTTGTTGCGGGACTTGACACGGTGGCCAATACCGGGGATGAGCTTGTTCTGCTTGCGCATGGTGTCGACGAACTCACGGGGGCTGAGGCCCTTGTCGAACGCCTTGGTGAACTCCTCGGCGGCACCGTCGAGGGCACCACCGAAGCGAGAACCAATGGTCAGGAGACCAGCGACCAGCGAGGAGATCAGGTCCTTGCCGGCACGAGTGGTGATGATAGTGTTCATGGCACCAGACACAGCGGGACCGTGATCGGCGGTAAGCATGAGAACCATCTCAAGGAACTTGGAGGCGTAGTCGGGAAGACGGCGGCGGAACCACAGCAGAGACATGACACCACCGATACCGATCTCCTCCTTGAACACGTCCGAGATGGGCATGCCAGCGTAAAGAAGCTCCTGGCCACGGTCGTCGGAGATGGTGGAGATGAAGGCAGCGGGCTTACGGATGAGGCCGAGCTCCTGAGCCCAAGAGTAGTCAATGGGGATCTTAGGAACAACGGGCTCAGGCTGGGGCTTGATGGTGCCGTCAGCGACGAGCTTGTCGTAGACCTGCTTGAGGACGTTGGGCATGTCCTCAAAGGTGTCAGGGACGTGGAAGCCGGCCTCCTTCATCTTCTCGTTCTTGGTCTTGGCAGTCTCGAGCGTTGAGTTGGCAAAGGCACCGGCGTGGCCGAACTGAACCTCAGTCTTGAACATGCTGGCGCAGGTACCAATGGCCCAGGCAACAATGGGCTTGGTGATGACACCCTCCTCGACGGCCTTGATGACCTTGTACTCTTCGACACCTCCAACCTCGCCGAGCAGGACGAGAACCTTGCACTCGGGGTCGGCCTGGTACCTGAGCAGATGGTCGATGAAGGTGGTTCCGGGGTACCTGTCACCGCCAATGGCGACACCCTCGTACACACCATCGGTGTTGTTGGAAATGATGTTGTTCAGCTCGTTGGACATGCCACCGGACTTGGACACGTAGCCGACGGAACCCTTGCGGTACAGCTTGGAGGCAACGATGTTGTCCATCATACCACCAGTGTTACCGATCTTGAAGCAGCCAGGCTTGATGCCACCGACGGTGGCAGGGCCAATGATGGTGATGCCCTTCTTGGCGGCCTTGTGGGCGATCTCACGGGCGCGCTAGATGATTGTGTCAGTCGAGTCAACCAATGCCCATGGCCTTCCTTAGCAGGCAAGACGCCGAGGACGAAGAAAGGGGGAGAACCTACGCGCTCAGGGACACCCTCGGCAATGATGGCAATGGTCTTGATCTGGGGGAACTCCATGAGTTCCATGGTAGAGCTGTAGACACTGCGAGACGAGGCGAAGTTGACGACCGTGTCAACGTCGGGGTGCTTGGCGATGGCCTTGGGGACCTCCTGGTAGACAGGCAGGAGAGTCTCGCTGGTACCCCAGTACATCTTGCTCACGAACTGACCACCAAAAGTGTAGATGATGCCGGCAACGGAGGGGGTCTTGCGCTTGCAAATGAAGTCGAAGTCAAGCATGCCCTGGACAGCGCGGGGCTGCAGGCCGTAGACGAAGCATCGAGTCTTGTCGTTGAAGAGGGCGTGTGAGGGGAGGGGGCTCAGAGGGCGGCTGGGCGCAGCGAAACGCTGAATCTTGTCGTTGGCGGAGAGGCCGCCGGGCTTGGTGGTGGAAGACATGATGGAGGTGTGGTCGGAGTTGAGCTCCCGGGTCGGTTTGGTGGGTATCTCAAGGTAAAATTCTGGCGAGGCAGAAGAGGTCAGCAGGGAGAAACCTGACAATTAACGCCCAGACGAAGGTATCGTGAACGGCGATGGAGAGGTTCGAGTATGGTAGACTCGACGACGATGGAGGACTGGGAGAAGGGGAAGAAGTTGCACGGAGCAAAGGTGTGGACAGCGGGTGGGATGAGGAGGAGTAAGAATTCAGGAGAGGAAGGGAAGGGGAATTTGGTGCAAGCTGAATTCGTTGGATCCCAGCCAGATTCGCAGCGAGGCTGTCCGGCGGCCGGTAGGTGCTGGGGGACCCGACGAGGGGGGGGCACTTCACCTGGGCACCACCAAAAAAATCGGTGGGTCCAAGCGGTACAGGGGTTCAAATCTGGCATGGGGGTTCGGTTGGGAAAGAAAGCTCTCCCGCGCAAGCAACAACGAAAGATGCCTTGCTTCGAGGGAAAGAGTTCTTTTTTTGTACCAAAGAGTTTTGGGTTCGACTTACAATAGGGGGTCTCTGACCGGGCAGCAAGACGTTTGTTGCTTGCAATGGCTGGTGATACGGAGAGGAAGCAGGGTCTCTGATGTTGATCGCGAGAGAGTGTGGAAGATTGGAGGCGGGGGGGAGGTGAGTGGTGTGAGAGGGAATCGAATGGAAAGAAAAAGGGGTGGTCGAAGAAGGCAGTTGATCTGGCGACCCCAAGGAAAGAAATTGTTCAAATGTTTGGCTGATGGTTGGCTGGTGGGCATTCGTTCGTTTGCGTGAGTGAGGTGGTACTTGGTAGGCAAAGGTAGCTAGCTCGGTCGTTCAGGCAAAGCAACTCGAGTCGATCCAAGGGGGGTGAAATCTGTTGGCCACACGCAGTGAAGGGTCAGCACTCAGCACTCAGCAGTAGGCGGTCAGAAAGTTGGGGAACAGCGATTGGCGATGGGGAGAGGGATGCGGTAGGGGAAGGGGAAGGCCTCGACGTTCAACAACACTTCAGTTGTTGACTGACTGCCACACAGACGAGACCTGGCCCGCCCCCAATCCAGTGCCACCACCTCACTCATGGCGCAGAGACAATGGCGCGTCGTGTCTCTGGTCTGGCTTTAGGGTGTGGTCCGAGACCGTGGCCCCAAGGTACCGGTACCTGGTCCCCACCTTGTTTCCCGTCAAGCCCGCTGCCGCTGCGCCTGCACCATCCGCGCCAGGATCCAGGGACCTCGTAATTTCTCTCGTCGAACACCCCTAGGAGAAAAAAACTTGCATTCCCCCAAAAGAATCCCCTCTGTGCGATATCGGGTACCTGAGTGAGGCGTGTTGCAGTCGAAGGAGAAGAGAGACGACGGAAGGATGAAAAGCCACACACACATGATGTGACCCTATCCTCCCCTCCCCTTCCCTGTGCTCCGTCCCTCGATGGATGATGGATGATGGATGATGGACTCGACGCATACGTGAGCCTGTCCATCCACACCTCCGACCCGAGAGTGACCGCCACTGATGCCCGGCCGAGGCTCCGAGCTGCGCTCCTTCTGTCGGTGGTCCCCATCCGAGTCCGCCGGCTACTGGCCTTCGGAGGAGGCAACGCACCACCTCGCACACCGCATCGAGGGGCTGTCCATGCTGGATGCACTTGGTGACGCAGGTTGTTCAATAAATTGTCCCACCGTCGGGTCGTCCGCGGGCTGCCGGGACTGGGGGTGCATTCTCCACCCATCCTTGCCCCTCGATAGGTGGGTCCCTCAAAGAGCTCTCGCGAGCATCAGCCCTCCAGAGCTTGACACACACACACACACACCTCGATGACTGTGTCTTTGCCTTTGCCCCTCCATGGGCGGGAGAGGCCACTTGCTTAGGGCTGAGCTACCAGGATACAGAACAACAGCTCGTCATGCCGGGGCAGGCCCAATGACAGCAGCACTGTGCCCAAAACTTCATTGACAGCAAGAATTGGACAGCAATGCTACAGCAACTAGCTGCGACACCGCTTTGAGGCAGAAAGGGAGGCATGGGTGAAGAGGTCCCAGTGGGTTGAGGTGAAGCTCCAACGGCGGGGCTGGAGGGGTAGGGGGTCTGCTGCAAGTTGGGGTCCACTCAAACCTCAACAACCGTTTGGGACCTGAAGTACCGGTACTTGTCTCCACCGGGAGGTCCCTCCCTGCACCTCTTGCACATCCCCCAAAGGCTTTCAGGTTTGGCGTGGTTAGCGCATGCCCCTGTACCTGTCCGTCCCGTCCTCTCAATCGCCCACCGACTGGACTGACTGACTGAGTGGTGGATGGCCTGCTGCCCACCACCCACCAGACCGTCAGCGCCTCTCAATCACCCCCTCACCCCCTCTACCCACCCAATTCAGGTCCCCCAGCGACCCGAATCCTGGACCAACACACTCAGCTGCTGTGTCGGGCGACCAAATTTTTGAAAGGCTGACGATCTTCTCCCTCCACCTCACACCTCACAGCTGCCATCATTCCACCTCCTGTGCATCCCAATCATCCAACTTGCCTCATCCTTCTTCTTCCTTCACCGCCTCGACTTTCCTGACCATCGCTTGATACCAGGAACACTGCCCGCACCACCATTGTAGCCGGTAAGTCGAACTCGTCCTCGCACTCAATTTCACCCCCTCAAGCCGACCACCTGTCCCAACTTTGGTTCAAGAGAGCCTCTCTTTCTCTCGAGTCGACCTGCCGTACTGCAGCTGTCCTCTCCTTCTCGCAATTGTGCTGGAGCTTCTCAACCACGCAATTCCGCTTGGAAAGCGAAACACACCAGTATTTCTCAGCGGCCACTGACAAGACTTCCTGCCAGCTCGATATCGAGACAGTCCAAAACCACAAACCCCAAAGAAACCCGCAAGACCTACCTCACACAACCACACAATGGCCGGCAAGTTCTCCCCCTTGTCCAGGTTCAGCCGCGCGCGAGCCGTTGCGTATGCCTGACGTCCCGACTCTGACCTTTTCGTAGCCAAGAGCATCTTCGAGGCCGACGGCAAGGCCATCCTCAACTACCACCTCACCAGGAGCCCCGTCGTCAAGGACACTCCTCTTCCCAAGCCGACCAAGCACAACCCTCCCCCCAGACTCGCTTCTCTGCACTTCCCTGAGGATGCCAACGTCAACGACATCCTCGACCAGGCCGAGGTCACCTACCCCTGGCTGCTCCAGTCCGGCGCCAAGTTCGTCGCGAAGCCCGATCAGCTGATCAAGAGGCGAGGCAAGAGTGGTCTTCTGGCCCTCAACAAGACCTGGCCCGAGGCCAAGGCTTGGGTCGCTGAGCGTGCGGGTAAGGAGCAGCAGGTTGAGCACGTTACTGGTGTTCTGCGCCAGTTCCTCGTCGAGCCGTTCGTTCCCCACCCCCAGGACACCGAATACTACATCAACATCATGAGCGTTCGTGAGGTAAGTCGAGTCTCCGCTCCTTTTGGCTTCCCCTAGGGTCGTGCAAGTGATTCAGCGGTGAGTGGTCCATTGGGTTGTGCATCAAACAACGGGTTCCGGGCGTTTCCGAGGCGATGCGACATATCGAATTCGAATCGGGCATCAAAAAGTCGTACAAAAGAAAAGATTGAAAGACGTCCGTCTCAGATGGAGCGTCGTGATCTTTTATATGGCTTAGTCTGACTGTGTGTGTGTCGCTGAAAAGTGGACACGCATTGTTGGGCTGCCCGATACGGGAAGACTCTGCCGAGCCGACGGACGAACGGAAGACACGATAACTGGCACAACCCATGGCCCGGCAAATCACACCAACCAACCACGTTGTCACATCTCGGTAGTAGAACCTGTCAATGCTGACTACGACCTACAGGGAGACTGGATCCTCTTCACTCACGAGGGTGGTGTCGATGTTGGTGATGTTGATGAGAAGGCTGAGAAGATCCTCATTCCTGTCGACCTCTCCGAATACCCCTCCAACGAGGAAATCGCCAGCACTCTGCTGAAGAAGGTTCCCAAGGGTGTGCACAACGTCCTTGTCGACTTCATCAGCCGCCTGTACGCTGTCTACGTCGAATGCAACTTCAGTCAGTGTGCCCCTTAAACATTAACCTCATGCTTTGTGCTGACCGAATCGCAGCCTACCTCGAGATCAACCCCCTCGTCGTTATCCCTAACGAGGATGCCACCTCCGCTACCGTTCACTTCCTTGATCTTGCTGCCAAGATTGATCAGACTGCCGACTTTGAGTGCGGTGTCAAGTGGGCCATTGCCCGCTCACCGGCTGCTCTGGGCCTCACCAACGTCGCCGGCGGCGAGAAGGTCAACATCGATGCCGGCCCCCCTCTGGACTTCCCTGCTCCCTTCGGCCGTGAGCTGACCAAGGAGGAGGCTTACATCGCCGACCTTGACGCCAAGACTGGTGCTTCCCTCAAGCTCACCGTCCTCAACGCGACCGGCCGTATCTGGACCCTCGTCGCCGGTGGTGGTGCTTCCGTCGTCTACGCTGATGCCATTGCATCGGCCGGTTTCGCCGACCAGCTCGCCAACTACGGCGAGTACTCCGGTGCCCCTACCGAGTCCCAGACCTACCACTACGCCCGCACCGTCCTCGACCTCATGCTTCGTGCCCCTCTCGCCAAGGAGGGCAAGGTCCTGTTCATCGGTGGTGGTATTGCCAACTTCACCAACGTTGCCAGCACATTCAAGGGTGTCATCCGCGCGCTGCGCGAGTTTGCGACCACCCTGAACGAGCACAACGTCCAGATCTGGGTCCGTCGTGCCGGTCCCAACTACCAGGAGGGCCTCAAGAACATGAAGGCCGCCACCCAGGAGCTCGGCCTGAACGCCAAGATCTTCGGCCCTGAGATGCACGTTTCCGGCATCGTCCCCCTGGCGCTGATTCCCGGCAAGTGGGAGGCAAGCGGCGCCAAGGAGTTTGTCGCTTAAGCGCGCATCGTTATGAAAAAGGGGAAGGAAATGACTTTAGAGGTGGAGGACAATTGACGCGATCTAGACGAAAAGATGCTGCGTACGAGGATGCCGCGGGAGGGAGAACTAGTCCCGCCTGCGTTTGCGATGAGATGTTGGATTCCCGAAGCGAAATGCGGCGCTTGCAGGGGATGGACCAATGTGTATGTATGTGTAGCAGCGCAAGGTTCGGGAGGCATTTGGTTGCTGATTAGACGAGCAGCCGGAGTGCTTTAATGTGATATTTCCGCTACACCAGCGTTCGTGAGGTTTTGTACTCTTGACTGGAAACGTGGCATGCTAGCGAATCCATGTAGCTTGGACCTTGAGTTTGTCGAATAGGTAGGTAAGGTAGGCATGGTTGACCAACCAAGAGGAGGAGGATGCATCACGTGCGAGGTTGAGGCGGCGGTCCTGGAGTAAAAGGCATTGACACATGATATCAGAGTGCCGTCGTATGAGGTTAAGCAGAGGTGTAAAGTACAATTTGGCGACACAGATTGAGAGATGTTGAAACACCAGAGGCGAAAGCCTGGCAAGGATCTCGGAGAGCGTACGATTGCAAATCGGCAGCAATAGGTAAGGCGTTTGTTGGTGACATCATATACGCTAGCATGAACCCCAAAATTCAACAAGCCTCGTTGGCTTAGTGGTAAAGCGCATCACTAGTAATGATGAGATCACTGGTTCGATTCCAATACGAGGCATCTTCCTTTGCATATCTTTTGGCCATTTACATTTTAACATGTACATCAATTCCATCGATCAATTCGATAGCAGGCTGTTGTCTGCCCGGGGGGTTTCAAATTGACTGACTGGCACTTCATCCGGCATCTCACCGCACTCTACGGCCCAGAGCGCCTTGACGATGACCTTAACGCACATAGAATTCGGTTGAGGATGGCGTGTGGGTCATTGGAGACATCAATTGGCAAACATACCGAAGCACAAGCACGAACGACCATGTACGATAAATGCGACCTTTGGACCAAACAGGCAATATCTGCCCTTGATTATCTTCTGAAGGGGTTGTCCTTGTTAAATCTGCAACACCTTGATAGCGTTTTCCAGTCTAACATAAGTTCATGAGATGTCTATTCCGAGTTATTGTACATCATGGTAGTAATAGAGCAGAGTATCAGCGCCGTCCATGTCTTCTGAGCTCTCCTGCGACTCCCCGCCGTCTTCCGCAATGTCCCTGAACTCCGTAGACCTGGTCGAAAAACCCACAGTATTGTACATGTATGTGCATCTCCTTCATCTTCCCGTTTGACCATCCTCTCAAGCAGGCCAGCTCTGGTCCAACTCGTCATCTCCTCAAGCGCCATCAATCTCTGCCACGTCGACCCCCGTCTCCCCTCTCCGAAGACGTAGCTTGAAAGGCCGGACACGGCTCCCCCCTCCCGAGCCCGCCGAGCAGCCAATCCGTCAGCCCGACAACCTTGGCCCCAACCCCCCTCTCCCAGTCGCCGCCGCCCTGCACCGTCTCGATGGTGTGGCTGAGGATCCTGCCCTTCTGGTCAAACTGGAAGATGAAGAGGCCGGAAAAGTGCTGCTCCCTCTTCTCGCCCTTGCCGACCTCGAGCCCGCCCGGGCCGTCGCCCTCGCGCCCCGGCGCCGCGCACGTCGACCAGCGCACGACGAGCTGCTCGTCGCGGCCGCCGGGGCGCGGGGGCGCGGCGCCGGGGATGGGCTGGCGCGTCATGCGCGCCGTGTGCACCTCGAGGCGGACGTTGCCGATGACGGGGATGCGGTTCCAGGCGATGGGGGAGGTCCAGAGGGCGGCGGTGTAGGCCACGCGGCCCGAGACGACGGGGAGGTGCGGGTGCGTCGAGGGGAAGAGGTGGAGGGAGATGTTGGGGGCGAGGATGTCTTGGTCAAGGGGGTATTGGAGGAGGGTCGGGAGGCGGTCTTGGAGGATGCGGAGGGCTGTCGAGAGGGTCATGTTAGCGGTCTGCTGTCGGGGCTTCGTGGGCGGGCAACGCGGCGGCGAGCTGGTGGCTCGACGTTGTCGGAAAGATGGGAGGGGGAGGAGAAGGCGTACTGCGGCCGAGGTTCACTCGGTTCTCGTCTGGCGGTTTGCCTTGCGGATCTGGGGGGCCTTCGCCGGGGACGCCGTTTGATGGGTCAAAGTAGCGATTGGGCAGGCCGGTTTCGCGTCTCATATGTGGTGTGCTCGCGAGCTGGTGAAGCTGTGGCGTCGCAGGTGCCGAGCCTGGAGCTGAAGCTGAAGCTGTCGCGGGTGAGCGAGCAGTGCTAAGATCTGTGACGGCGCGGAGCTGCTGCTGCTGCGAGGGCGGCCGACACAGCCTGCAGCACCTGTGGGCTGTCGCTATTGCGAGGCGCGTGCTGGCCATGGCGGTTGGGTGGCGGTAGGCATCGACAGGAGAGTGTCTTGTGGGAAGTGCTGGTGTGTGGGTTGAACGGGAAGAGGGAAGCTCGAGAAGAATGATGTCAGAAAATTGTTTGCTGGGATGCACTATCGCGGGTGGGGCCGGATGCCGGCGCGAGACGGGCAAGAAATCGAACCATCGTGTCTCTCTGCTGGGAACGGGGCAATGTTGGCAACGCGCCCCTGTAGTGAATTTCAGTACTGGTATTCTCGTCTTACCTTCCGTAATAACCGGACGAATAAAACGGGCTGTTGACACCGTCTCCTCCTGTCTTGCGTGTCGACCATCGTCGCTCATCGTCAGGTCGTGTCACACTGCATACCACCAAGTTACCCGTCTCGTGTGCACCTCTTGACATGTAACTTCTTCTTTGATATTCATTTATGTACATCATTCCTTCGGATGCGGGAACTCGTCCTCCATCTGTAACCTCACACCGACATTCATACTAATCAGTTCTTGCACCAGTAGCTTCGCAGCATACGGCATCGTCATCTTGGTCACCTCCTTGGTGCTCCTGCACGTGTGGCAGTAGCCCTTGTAACCAAACAGGCCACACTGCTGGCAGATGTCAATCTCCGTGCCGTCCGAGCTGATCATAAGACGCTCCAGCAGCAACTGCGAGGCGCCGTAGGCGATCAGACAGTCACGCTCCATCTCGCCCAAACGCAGACCACCCTCGCGCGAACGACCTTCCGTCGGTTGTCTTGTGAGGATGGCACGAGGTCCCCGCGCGCGAGAGTGCATCTTGTCTTGGACCATGTGCTTGAGACGCTGGTAGTAGATGGGGCCGTTGAAAATGTAGGCCTCAAGCGGTTCACCCGTGATGCCAGACGTGAAGTAGTCTTTGCCCTCCCATGAGAAACCGTGGTCGACGAGAGCCTCACTCATCTGCTTGAGAGGATGCGAGCGGAAGGCGTCACCGAAACCGTAGTCCGGACGACCGTCCAAGACCGACGCCTTGCCTGTGAGGCACTCGAGCAGCTTTCCGACCGTCATTCGAGAGGGGAAACCGTGAGGGTTCATGATAATATCAGGAACCAGGCCCTTGTCAGAGAACGGCAGGTCCTCTTGCTCCACGATAATGCCAACAACACCCTTTTGTCCGTGACGTGACGAGAACTTGTCGCCCAACTCTGGCCTTCTCGTCTGTCTCGTCTGCACCTTGATGACCATGTTGTCCTTTTCGCTCTGAGAGATCATCACCTTGTCAATGTATGCCGGATCAGGGATGCGATATGATATTGACGAGTCGCGGAACTCGCTAGGGCCGCGGTCGTTACCGATACCAGTCGAGCCCGTGTCCAGAGGAGTCTCCTTCTTCACCATGGCCTCACCAGCCCTGACCTGGCCACCGACCATGGCCAAGCCATCAGGATCCAGAGCTGCGTGTTTGGCAATGCGCCTTCTAGGCTTGCCCTCCATCTCCTCGTACTGCGGGTCTCCGATGCGTTCTCGTTTACCGTTCGGGTACTTTTGCAGCTCAGCCGAGTACTTTCGGAACACCTGACAGCGTCCGAAGCCACGGTCGCACGAGGCCTTGTTGAGTACCAGGGCATCCTCGATATCGTAGCCAGAGTAGGACATGACAACGACTGTGGCGTTCTGTCCGGCTGGCAGCTTATCGTAGTGGATGAGCTGAATCGTCTTGGAGATGACCATCGGTCGTTGCGGGTATACGAGGGTGTAGAGCAATGTGTCGATGCGGTTGAATTGGTTGTAGGCAATTGCGCCAATAGCTTGCTTGCCCATTGCACACTGGTAGGTGTTACGGGGTGACTGGTTGTGGTGAGGGAAGGGAATGAGGCCTGCTACGGCCCCGAGAATTGTGAAGGGTTCGATTTCCATGTGCGTGGTGCTTTGGTTGACGTCGGTTTCGTAGAGAGCCACAAGCGTATCGTTCTCCTCGTTGACATCCAAATACTCGACGACACCATTCGTCAAGAAGTCATCAAAAGTGGCCTTGCCGAGCTGGAGAAGCTTCAGGTGCTCCGCCTTCAGCTTCGGCTTGCCGTTCTTGACAATAATGTAAGGCCGACAAATTCGTCCTTCGTCAGTGGCAATATGTACAGCATTGAAGTGGTTGTTAATGTGAACGCCGACAAAGGGCGAGATCCAGCCACGGCGACGCATCGTTCTGAAGCGGTTCGTGAACCTTTTCGGGAACTTGGTAAGCGCAAACGGTGTGCCGTTGATGTGGATGATATAAGATCCCTCGCGATGCATCTCACTTCCGGAGAAGTTCCTGATGGGTTCGACATTGTCGTCCACGGTAAAAACCCAACGCTTGACAGGTTCCTCCTCGGCGTTGGTGGTAATATGCGTCATGAGAGCCAGGTTCTTGACCAGACCGCAAGCCTCACCTTCGGGTGTATCCGAGGGACACAACATACCCCACTGTGAGGGCTGCAGCGCACGCGGTCCACTGACCTTTCGCGTCTTTTCAAACTGACTGCTGATGCGCGTCATCATACCCAGGGCACTGATATAGCTCAGACGACTCAGGACGTGAGTGACGCCGGCTCGGTTCATGTTGAATCGTTTCACGGTCCAGTTGCCCGTCTGGATCGCCCGGTTGATTCCCTGGCCAATGTTGTTGGCGTGGTTGCTGATCATGGTGACGGCGTCCATGGCCACGGCGCGGTTGTCTTTCTTCAGGACCTTGTCGATGCTGGCCTTGACGTCGCCGCAAAACTTTTTGAACAAATCCTCGAAAAGAAGAGAGAGCAGCTGTCCAGCAAGCTCGAGTCGCTTGTTTCCGACGAAATCCCTGTCATCCACGAGGCTCATGTTGGCTTGGGCCATGAGAACACGGCGCGTCATGAAAGCAACGTAGATGGCCTTGGGGTAGAAGTCGAGGCCCTCGACGGGTATGTGGGCAATAATAAGGTTGGATAACGCATCCATACCCTCCTCGATGTTGTTCTTCCGGGCCTGCGAGTTGGGTTGAAACCTGCCCCTGCCGCCCATCTTGACGCGCGATCCGATCCACTCCAGGGCCTGCTGCTGGGTATAGACACCCTGCTTTGTCGCCTCGTCAAAGTTGACGGTGAACTCATCCTGGTATCTTCCGTCATCACCAGCAACAAGCTGCATGATTTCGAGGTCAGACAGGCCACCCAGAGCTTTGAGAACGATGACAATGGGCGCGGGTTCCACGAGGACGTTGTGGACGAGGGAGATGCGATCTTTCTTCAGCGTGATATTGGTTTTGGTCTTGCGCTCGTGGGTAGAACTGGTCACAGAGGCGGTGATGATGTTGTTCTTTTCATCAGCCTCGACAATGACACGGTTCTTACTGAGCTGCTCCTGAATCAGGATGACCTTCTCCGTGCCGTTGATGATAAAATAGCCGCCAGGGTCGAGAGGACATTCGTTCATGAGAGCCATCTCCTTGTTCGAAGCACCGTTGAGACGGCACTTGGCTGACTTGAGCATGACGGGCAGCCGTCCAAGGGGCACATTTCTGCGGACAATCTTGGACTTGTCGCGGATGTAGGCGATGTCAACAAAGATGGGAGCGCCATAGGTCATGTCGCGCAGACGGCACTCCATGGGAGTCACCTCACTGTGTGCACGCGCATCGTTAAAGTCAAGTCGGCTTGGGCTCTCGACCCGAATGTCCGTGAACCTAGAATTGTTGTAAGTATATAAAAAGATTCACAGCCATGATTCTGGTTCATGGTCCACGTACTCGAGCCAGAAGGAGCTGTTCACATCACTTCGGATGGTGCGGTTCGCGCGCACAATGTCCTTGATCTCATGGTCGACGAAGAAGTTGTAGGAGTCAATGTGTTGCTTCACCAAGCCCTTGACTTTGAGAAAGGCGGGCAGCAGTTGAAATTTGTCTTCCTGGGTTGAGATGGGATCCGTGAGCTTCTTGCCGTTGTAGAAGGGCTCCAGCAGGGCCTCGAAGCCGTCGTCGAGGTACGGCATCTTGAGATCACCTGCGTCTCTGAAGTCTCATGATCAGTCCGTGTGTACTCGGGTATATGCCGACAACAAAGGCAGGCTGTTGCAAAGTGGTGGTCCAACCGAAGGCGACGAGGTGCAGAACGACTGGCATGAGAATTGACTCTGATGAGTCCAGGTGCAGTGCGTGCCGCGACAGTGCAAGAAAATCTTCCTCGGAGTTGACGGGTGGCGGCAGTTGCCCCGCGCTGCAGGAACGTTGTCTTGTGGCGGTCGGCGACGAGGGTGATGTTGCGATAAGGGCGATAAGAATGTACCCTTGCCGCCTTTGGTTGCGGACGTTTGGGTCAAAAGCTTGTCTGAATTGACCTCGCAGCTTCCCAATAGAGGCGACCACCAGGTCAAATATCTCTGATGCCAGGCAGGAGGAAACCATCGAAGAGTATCTTTTCGGGCAATGATGCATATTACATACAACTGGTTAATTTGATGATATACTACCAGATCTACCTACCTTGTACAACAACATCACCAAGATTAGCAAGCAAGCGTTTCATGTAGCCCGAGCTCTCCCAGCACTCTTTCAGATGAAGCATGAGGTTAACGCTGCCTCTTACTAGACCTCACGTATGGAGCATGGGTTTTTGTTTTCCGGGGAATGAATGTCAGATGGCGCGCTGGGAGCCGTCTAGCAAATACGCGGCGGCTCGTCAGAACGCATAGCCACTGTGATCAATACACGTTGGAAAATGCCCAAAATTTGGGCCATCACATTCAACGCCTTCATGGCCTTAGGGCTGAGGCATAAGCATGTTCAGCAATAGCACCATATCGGGTGGCGCATTGCTTGGCTCTTCAATGGCACATACTGACCGAGGAGCTTAGGGTACTGGTAGCTGAAGTACGCCAAAACTCGGATGACCTGTCAGCCATCGACAACACAAGTTTTGGGATATCGACATATTGGCCTACGTCCTCCCAAGAAAGCAAGGCAAGCATATCCCGGTCCGGGATGTAGAATGAATACTCATCTCGTGCTACGAGCGGGTGTACCTGAGAGCAACCTGCAGACGGCGAGTCAACGTACGCAACACGAGTCCGATTGGCGATGACAGGTAGGGGCATATCCTGTTTCACTGAAGAGTCAAGGAGATATCTTATTAGGTCAGTGATGGTATCTCCGTATTCCTGAAATGCGGTTAGTTCAATGTTGGTAATGGCTGGGGCAATTCTAGAGGTGGTTTATTTACGCCATCCCAGCTGGTCTCACGGCTTCATGTTGAACAAGCTCCCCGATCGCAGGAGTATCCGGACTCTACGGGTCAGGCGCTTCCGAACTTTTACACAATGTGACTCGGTCGTTCATGCTGTGGTACGCTGGATTTACGTCAAAAAGCCACAGATCTCATTGATGGCCATTATAGGCTGTCTCCGGGGAAGGCATCGTCGAGCAAGTTTGACCTGCCCGTGTTGCATTCGTCTTGCCATCCCATGAGCTTCACCTTATCTTGGTACCTGGCCTTGTATTTAGATGACCGACGACCTAAGCTATGAAGTTGTCAGTGGCGGCCGATCCGTTGTGGTCATGGGTATTTACCTCCCGTCAGTTGGTGAGTGGCAAGCCCTCTAGACGAAAACTAACAACCTAAGGTACCTTAGGTATGCATCAACGAAACCGTTCGCGATTGCTTCTTCCGATTGTAGAAGGACAATGCCAAGGTTCCTTTCCTAAGGTGCCTTAGGTAAAGGTAGGTGTGGAAAGAACCTTACCCCTTGGTACCTTCTTCGCATGGCCTCCTACCCGAGACCAGATGCAAAGTGGCACCTTCCGCGATAGGCCACTGTGACGTGACGTACCCTTAAGCACCCCGCGATGTTCTTCTGCAGCTTCGGCAGGAAACATTGCCTGCTTGGTAACCCATGTCAGACCAAATAATTGTGCCCTAAACACAAGAACTCTGCGCGACTTGAAAATTGCTCGCCTTCACCCCACCTCATGCGCAACATATGCATCTCACTACGGGCCTCGAAAGCGATGCTTGGACAACCCCTCTTCGCCCCTCTCTTGGCTTGTCGTTACACTCCCCCATCGCTCCCCGCAGGGGCTGCAGCAAGATGTGATGCAGGCGCAAGCGCAGGAGGCGCTGCATGCTGCGCTGGCAGGACCGCTATGGCGAGTTGCATCACCGTGTCCCGAGCCGTCCTCTGCCGCATTCTTCTTAGTCGAGACACCCGACCACGCAGGGCCATATCCAACATCGGAGCTGCAGGCCCAGCTTCGTGGATGGTTGCTGCAAAAGCCTGGGGACCATCGCCTCCCGCAGCCCAAGGCGTGACATACAGGATCTTCCCGGCGGCATGCTGCATCAATCAGTAATGATGGGCGGTTCCCTAATACGATAGCCTGAATGCTGCAATGTCGACTCGAGAAGCTCAACCGGCATCTGATTACGTATCCAGCCATCGTCGCTCCGAGTCCCCACCAGCACGAGCCTCACGACTTTCTAAGGATCGCTGGCGTCACACGGGGTTTGAGGTGGCGAGCAGCACGCATGCTGATCAGCGAGCCGATATTGCCTCGACTCAAATACATGGCATTGCTGGGACGGGTTGATGACGATCAGCCACCCACAAAATAGATGGACCCCTCATTCACCCACACCTGGCACGACGAAGTGGCGTTTGCCGTACACATACTGGTACGACGATTCCGCCTGCGTCCCTCGTCAGAACCCGGTGAACGAGAATTTGAAAGGCATGCAAATGAAAGCCTGCCTGCCGAATTGCTCCCTCCCCACTGCTAGCATCAGCCGGCGGCTGCGACAAGAGCCACACGATGCGGGCCCTAAAAGTCGGTGAAGCGCATTGAGCGATGGAGTGACTTTCCAGGGCTAGTACTGTAAGGCTAAGTATGTTGGCGTGGGATCCGACCTGCTAGTCAAACTTGCCCGCCGCTTTGACGGGTGGGCGTCTACAGATTTTTACCCCATTTGGTTCCTTTGTATGGCGGTGGACGGCATCTCGGTGTGGAGACGAGATGGGACGAAAAAGGGAGGCTGGCAAGGAGGGAGAGGCTGGAGCGGTTTCGAACCCCAGTCTGGGCTCGAGGCAGGTCTGCCATGACAGTTACGAGGACCAGAGAGAGGTGTGCCCGTGTCAGGCAACGATGAGAGAGCTGACTTGCAGCAACGTGCACTAGCACGTGTTCAAGTGCACTGGTCTCCTGCAATCTGGGGATTGAACGTCTCCAAGACGAGGCTGCTACGTGAAGGTGGCTGCCCAAAACCACCTAAGACGTACGAGATGGCACTGCAACAACCACGATTGACATTGAGCAACTCTTGCCTCGCTCAAGAACGGAAGAGCGAACAGATCCTCCACAGACAACAAATGCCGCCCGTTGCGCGATGCGAGAATGGTGGGACTCGGAAGCCAGGCCTGTCCTGGTTTTCGTCGCCGAGCGGGATATTGACCCCCCACTTTGATGGTCTCTTACTTCTCTTACGAGAGACGTTGGCAAGCCTCTAGGACTCAGGTAGGTCTCACGCAGCCCATGGCGGCTCATCATGTTCCAGCGAACATCTCATAACTTGTTTTTGCGATCCGCAGTCGACACAGTGTCGGCGCCCCTATTCAGAAGCTGACAGCGACGGGAAGTGTCACAATCGCACAAATGCACGAGTTTCGCGGCCCGACCAAGACGATGTCGAATGTGGGCCATAGAGCCACGCCGAGCCATACGTGGCTCATGCTACCTTTGGAGGGGTTGACGGACTGAGGGGTTGAGGGGCAGTTGACGAACTTTCCCCATCTCTTCGAAGCAATCGTATCCAATTAAGTCTCCTGTCAAATCGGCTGGCGAGGATGACCTCAAACCGAGCTGTGGCCAGGACGTTCCCGACCTTCAGCTCGACAGTCGTGGCAAACTCCTAGGGCTCCCGGGCTCGAAAATAAGCAAGATCCTCGGAGCCACCAATTTTAGACCTGCCTGATCCATCAATGGCTGGAGACTGTTCGCCATCAACGCTTGAACAGCCGCCGTGTCTCATGCGATCAACGTTGGCACGGACTATTGTATACTCTCCTCCCAAAAAGGAATTTGACAGGTGGAACGCGAACACAGCACGGACGTGGCTTAGATCTCTCATCGTGTGAGATTGGACCAAGCGGCTTCGATGCAAGATCTGTCGTCCGTCGGTGAAAGGCTGCTGCTCACCGTTCCCTTGCAACGAAGCAAGAAAGCGCCGACACAATGGTACTGGCACTGCCTGAGTGCTTTCCGACTGTGGCCACACACCGCCAAGGCTAGGTGGGTGGACCCGGCCTCCTGCGATGCTGCAGAACGGGGAGCGGGGACGAATCGCGGGCTTCGTTATGGTTGAAAAAAGGCAAGTAACGAACCCTATAAAGGAGCTGGTCTGCGGTGTAGCAATTCTGGGCCACAATCAAGGTGGTCTCCAGTGGCGGCTGGCCACTACGGTTGAGGCGTTCAATGCCACGAAGTCAAACGGCCAACTCATTTGTGGGAGTCATCAGTAACGGGACACCTTTTCTCCCGCTCTTGTTCAACTTTGGTCGTCCGAAGTCCTCACCGCTGACGGACACCTGGGAAGACCTTGGACTCACAGTCATGTGGCAGGAGGAAGGACGCAATGGCTGGCTACGCGGACCGACTTGCGAAAAAAAAGGGGTACCTCTCCCAAATCAGACAACAGGCGGAACAGGCTGTAGCTAAGCGCCCCCTGACAGTAAGTGGCATGGAGGGGAGTGCTAGGCCCGACCGTTCATGATGTGCTGCTCTAGTGTGCCGAGCCCTCCCTGGACAACCTTGACAACGCCTTGGTCAGACACACGCTGGTGGAGGGACCGAGGCGCTGCTGCTCCCTGTCCTGGTCCACTTGGTGACTCTGTTGCCTGTGTTGCTCAACTCAATGATGTGAGTTCTCAGAAGAAGACCATCATTCGTGCAAAGTTTACGATACAGGCCTGGGCAACACCGACAAGTCGGTTTTCACGATGAACGGTGACCGCGCGGTGTCTCACTGTCAAGGTTCGTAGCTTTACCATCCCACCAACCCCAGCCAGGATGTGTGACGTGGGCAGGCGGTACCTGACTTAGGGACACGCATGCCCACGCCCAAGGCAAGTCTTCCGCCGATTTGGCGCTACTGAGGGGTTGCTTGAGATACCCTACCAGGCGGCGTCGCCCGTCCCACCACACACCCTTCGGGCCATCTCACCAACCCACACACTCACCCGCCGGAGGAGGGTTCTGCGCTAGAAGCGATGAGGGACCAGGGGACCAACCGGTGGAGCAACGTTAGCGCAGGGGTCTCTTGGGCCATCGCTGGCTGTGCTTCTGGGCCTCGGGAGCCATCGACTGAGTGTGAACAATGGTAGGGAAGGGGAGATTGACCGGGGTACCCAGAGGAGACATGGAGGAGCGCGGGCATGGGCGGTTTATCAGTCTGCGGTCTGATGGACGCTAGAAAAGCCGCATCCTTGGGGGAGGGGGCTCCACGATCAAGCTCCCAGTCGTGGTCCTGGTGTCCTTCATGCAGTGCCTCCGTGGCCCTGAACGATACATTTTCTTTCCTCCCGCCCCCTCAAGCCTCAAGCCTCAAGCCTCAAGCCTCAAGCCTCAAGCCTCGAGTGTGCCCCCCTCTTCTGTTCTCCGCCTGAGCGAGGGAGCTAGCTGGTCATCAATCGGGCCTTGCCCTTTGACCTATCTGGAACTGTCGCGTCGCTCTCGTCTCCCCACGTCCTTTATTGCCCGGCCAGGGTCGTCAGCGTCTGTGCAGTGTGCTTGTTTCGTTCCTTTTCCTCTCTCTTCTTTGATTCGACCTGGACTTGTCCTCTTACATGGACAGTGCCGTGTGTATATCTCTGTCTACTCTTTACCTACCCAACCTCTTCGGCCTGTTCGCCTCTGGCTCTCCAGGGTGCGCGACGTGACGTGTGTGAGAAGAGCTGTCGCCTCTATCTTTTCTACCACCTCACTTGCCTCATACCTGAGGTTGCCGACCCAACTATCTCAAGCCGCGACAGCGAGCTTGTTCACTTTTGGTGACAGCAAAGATCATAACATATCAGAAGAGTGTATCAAGCACATTCAACAACGTGTCCATGGTACGTCTTTTTGTTTCTCATTATTTATCAGTCTTGGTTTGTGTCTTTCACCCTTACCCCTCTTCCCCCTTTTGCTGGTCTTCTGGGCTTCCCCAATCAGTGTTGGCCTTTGGCCACATGCGCGATGGGAACGAGCGAATCCCGCCCGTCAGAAGCATAGGGCTTCGTGCATCACCCCCTACCTTAGGGTTGACAGGCAGAAGCAGCCGAACGACACTTGGGTATGTTGAGCACACTCGAGCCTACAAGAATTGTTGCTATCACTCTCTCTTCCCGAGAGAGCGAGTCTGCCTTCTTGATTCTTGGTCCAGCTCAGCCTCTGCTCTGCCATTTGTGTCGCTCTTGGGCTTTCGGTTCTTGGGTTCCCGCGCTCGCGAATCGCCCATCATTACCCCCAACGGTCCAAGACCCAAGACCCCCCGCCTCCGACTCGCCATAGCGCGTGTGTGTGGCCCGTTACCCTGCTACCTGAGTTTACCATTTTTGACGGCTCTAGCCTGCCTTTGCCTTGCCTCTTTATCTTGAAGTGTCTCGCCTGTCTCTCCTCCTCTGCCACAACCCCCCCCCCCCCCCCCTCCACCACGTTTTGTCCTCTGCCTTTCGACCCTCCCACGCCAAATCTGGCACGCTTCCACTGCTGACCGCTGCCCTTCGTCGGCACCAGCAGCGCCGATAGACCAACATCTCGAACAATCCTCCACTCGAAATCCCTCTTCTCCCACCCAGCCCAATTGCGGGCGTGTACGAAAGATTGTTGTAGTAACGCAGAACGGAGGACGACACGAGAAGGAAACAGACAAGCCTCTACAGACAGAGAGCGAGAGAAAGAGAGAGTTCCAGGAAACATTGAGCGACGGCTTGAACGAGAAGAAAATGGACGACTTGCGCTTTCGATCTCAGCAGTCGCCTCGCAACGAGGCGACCATGAACAACCTTGTCTCACCTCCGCGGAACGGCAACACGCGCATGCCCAACCCAGTCCAGACTCACGATCTACGAACCACCCTGCCTCGTCGCTTCACCACCGATTCGGGGCGTGTACCAACACTGTCTTCTATTACCTCCCTACGCAGCCCCATGGCTGGGCCCGACCCGAGCCAATATGAAAACGTATGTACTTGCTTGAGAGCAGCGTGCTATCAAGGCCCTTGTCTGCCATTCTGCTTGGGGGTGGAATCTGACGGGCGTTCGGACCTGACGGGGATTTTTGGGCTGACATTGATCGCGTAGTCGTACAGCAACTCCCAGGTGCAATTGGTATGTCGCCTCACCAAGCGAGGGTACCATGTGCTCTGCTCGCCTAACCCAGCCCGACGGAGACGAATAGCCTGCTGACCGTAAATCCCAGCTGGAAAAGAAAAAGCGAGAATACGAACGCCTCCGTGACCAGAAGCGCCGCTTCGAGCTCGAGATGCAGAAGCTGGAACAGGTCCAGCGACGCGAGGAGATGGAGCTTCTCAAGATGCAGGACGATCTCCAGCGAGCTGGTCACCAATCCGAGCCGACGACGCCGCCTGAATACCATGACAGCTCCGGCTTCCCCTCCATGTTCTCCCGCCCCAACCGTACTCGACTTCGAGCTTGACGTCGCCACCAGGGCTCTTCAGCCGGCCGGCCGGTCGGGGTCGAACCTCGCGTCGCCGCAGTCGGGCATCATGCAGCAGTCCCGCACGCATGGCGTTCGACGAGCACCATCTTCCTTCGAGGTCGGTGCCTGCTTCGAGGAGGAACAGCGACGAAGATGAGAAAGAGGAATGCGGTCAGGCAAGACTCATCGAGCCGCCGCTCTTCGAATGCGTGAGTCTCCCCCATCCCCTCCTTTCCTAGCTCGCTTCGATTATGTGGACAAGCTGTGGGCGAGTATCTCGGCCGGTGATGAATAATTCTCGGGATTTTTCCCCCGACAACCGTACTCCTCGACAAGGATCACATTTCGTAGCGGCTCGAGTGGGCGCGCGACAACCCTAAGTCTCTCACAATACCCCATCATCCCCATTGCTGCATCCCCATGTCTGCATACTCATTGCTGGGCCATGATACCTTGGAAGAAAGCAGTGCTGCTGCAGTTGACGGCGAGTCAATATTCTCTTCAGGACAGGATATTGAACCCGGCATCTTCACACTGGCCCCAAACATCTAGACTCCTTACCTGGTTTTTCCTGGAGATGCTGCCATGCCTTCCCCAAGCTGTTGCTTTTATCTTGTCTTGAGAGCATTCACTCTCACGGGATGGGAAGATTCAATGGGCGTCACTTCCCAGAACCGTCGCCTGTAGGAAAAGTGCACAGAAGCTCTTTGCCTCAGCTTCCCTTCTTAGCAGGCATTTCGGTGCCTACCCAGCGGACACGATCTTCCTTCCTCATCTGTTATCCTCTGATATTATTGCGTCTCCAGCGCAATCCTCACTCTCACATCTGACGTCCCCTATCTCCTTTTGACACGACTTTCCTGATCCTAGCACATACGCTTTTTCCTCTTCTCCCCACAGCTCCCCCGTATCGTGCTTCATCCCAGCTTTAATCTTTAAACTCTCCAGCTTGCCCACTCGGAAGAACTTGGAGTCACGAATCATGGCTGACAAAGAGGGACCTGGTTCCGTTGACAACAGTTACAACCGCTACTCAATGCCCGTCACTCGTTCTCGTACGGGTCTCTATGGCGCGGACCTTGACCAGACTGGCACTGCCCGCTTCCTCTTCGGCGAGGACGACAACGCTGGCGACGCCAAGTACGTCCAGGCTCTGACTGATGACCAGTTCCCTACCCTCGTTCGCGCCGAGGGCCAAATGGTATGTCTACTTTTTTCTTTCTTTCTTTCTTTCTTTCTCTCTCTCTCTCTTCTTACCTGACCGCTCCTTCCGCTTCTATTCCACTTGCCCTCTGGCCGGCTGGCTGCCTGTCATGGCTCAGCGAATGAACCTTCACGTGAGCTTCAGGCGGCAATATGGAAGACGAGCCCCCGAACTATGGTGAATGCTTTCTCGACGGAGCTATGGCCAAGAGAGTTTATTGATTGTTCTTGCATTGTGGAAGGCGTTGTTCGTTTTTGCTCCTGCTACTGAGACGCATCCCCAAAATCCCTTGCCCTACCCCGTCTCCCGACCACACTGCAAACGGTCCACCTTCACCCTTCCTTTCCCTTTACAGAGTGTTCGTGCTTTGGTTCCTTCACTTATCATCCTCCATCCCTATCCCCTTTCCGACCTTTGAGCTGCCTCACCTCGTCTTTGTCCACGGTTCTGACGTCGGACATCGCCCACAGCTCTCCGCTTCTTCTGCTGCTCTTGACCTTGCTCTCTCCCCGTCTCCTGCACCTGACGCGTCTTCATCCACCAACGGTTGGGGTCATATTAACCGTCATCGCGCCCGACAGAGTCTCTCGAGCATCAACGCTCAGCTCAACGGTTCGTCCTCCGCCGACGGCTCCGTCATCGGCTCGCGTCCGTCGTCGGTCCGTCACTCTCTGGACCTCAAGTACTTCTCCGAGAACCCTTCCGACAGCAACTCAGTCGTGTCTCCTACCAGCAACGGCAACATGACTACTCCTCCCAAGCTGCAGAGCTCCTTCTCTGCCAACTCGGTCCCGACCGTTAAGAATGCCTCGGGTGCCAACAACCATGCTCAGCAGCATTTCCACAACCACAATGCTAGCATCGGTCGCATTCCTGCCGGTGCAGCCCCTCCCCGTCACAGCCGCGAGCTGTCGTCGGACAGCAACATTGGGTCGGGCCAGCAGAGCGGCAACCTCCCGTCCATTCAGAGCGCTCTCCACGGGAATGCTGCGCCCTTTGGCCCTACCAACGGCCTGAACGGCCTCAACCAGAATGCTGCTCCTTTTGGTGGCAACAACGGCATCAACCAGCAGACCAACAGTCTCAACAATGTTGGCCAGGCTGGTGTTGCTGGTCCCAATGGTGCTGGCCAGAACGGCATCAACCAAGGCTTCAACCCGTACGGCAATGGCCCTGTCAACATGTATAACCCCCAGAACAACGGTCAGCTCAACGGTGCCTACGGCGTTCCACTTCTTGCCATGCAGAATCTGAACCTCAATGGCGGCTCGGCCTACCCGCCTCAGAACTTCACCGGTTACGGTTCTCTGTACACTCCTGCCATCCCTGCCCATTCGGCTCCGCGTGACAGCCAGGCGCGTGTGATCCAGCACCGACGCCAGCAGGACAATGACGGTAAGCACTCTCCTCTAGTCGGAATGAACGCATGCTAATCCGATCCCTGTTACAGCTATGCAGCGCTACCAGAACCTGCCTCTTGAGCACGTCGGTGGTCAGATTTACGAGCTGTGCAAAGACCAGCATGGCTGCCGCTACTTGCAGAAGAAGCTTGAGGAGCGCAACCCTGACCAGGTCCACATGATCTGGCTCGAGACCAACCAGCACGTCATCGAGCTCATGACCGATCCCTTTGGCAACTACCTCTGCCAGAAGCTGCTTGAGTACTGCAATGACGATGAGCGAACGGTGCTCATTCAGAACGCTGCTCAGGACATGGTCCGTATCGCTCTGAACCAGCACGGCACCCGCGCGCTGCAGAAGATGATTGAGTTTGTCACGACCTCTATCCAGGTTCAGATGATCATTGACGCCCTTCGCTACCGGGTTGTTGAGCTGATCCAGGATCTGAATGGCAACCATGTCATCCAGAAGTGCCTCAACAAATTAAGCGCCCCTGATGCCCAGTTCATTTTCGACGCTGTTGGCAACCACTGCGTCGATGTCGGCACCCACCGCCACGGCTGCTGCGTTCTCCAGCGCTGCATCGACCATGCCGATGGCGCTCAGAAGGTCTGGCTCATTGGCAAGATTACGGAACATGCCCCTGTCCTCGTCCAGGATCCCTTCGGCAACTACGTCGTCCAGTACATCATCGACCTCAACGAACCCGCCTTTACCGAGCCAGTCGTTGGCATGTTCCGCAACCGCATCTGCCAGCTTTCTCGCCACAAGTTCAGCTCCAACGTCATTGAGAAACTTCTGCGCTGCTCTCAGGCCCAGGGCCGTGACATGATTGTCGACGAGCTCCTCCAGCCTGGCGAGATGGACCGCCTCCTGCGGGACTCGTATGCCAACTATGTCATTCAGACGGCACTCGAGTATGCCACTCCCGAGGGCAAGCACCGCATGGTCGAGGTTATCCGCCCCTTCCTGCCCGCTGTGCGTTCGACCCCTTACGGCCGCCGCATCCAGGCCAAGGTTCAGGCCTACGACAGCCGCGGCAGCGCCACCTCGTCTGGCCAGATAACCCCTGCCGACAACACCCAAGGCCAAATTCCCCTGCGTCCTGGCCAGAACCGCGCCATGGTCAACAGCGCTTCGATTGTCCAGCCTGGCGCCGCCCTGCCCAGCGGTTTCGTCAACGGTGGCGCCCGCAACGGGACTGCCCAGGCCATGAGCTACCCTCACACCTCGAACCTAACTGTTGCCTCTCCCACTGCCAGCCAGGCTCCTCAGCAGCCCTCTCAACTGGCCTGGAACCCCGCCCAGCCCCAGTTCCAGCCGCAGCAGCAGTTCCAGCCTCTCAATCAGGGCCAACAATTCCAGGGCCAGGCCCAGCAGGTCCCGCAGGGCCAGCAGAACCAGCAGAGCCAGGCTCCCAACGGTAACGGCACCGCAGCTTCCAACAACGGCGATGACTCCCAGTGGCTGTAGGGTGCCTGCGACAACGCAGCACCTGAGGAACACGCCTCTTGGAAGTGGTACGATATGCAGGAAAAACGGCTTTGACACGACGGATTACGTTACGTTACGAGGGGTGGCTACATGGCTCTCATTAGCCCTTTTGCCCTCCTCTTCATTTCAGCATGGTGACGCTGCCACGACTTGACGACCGCTCTTTCCTTTTACTCTCTGTGCACTACACAAACGACGATTTCCCTGGCCTGGGTCTCTCTGTCCGGCCTCATCCGCGTATACTACCTCCACCCCCTCCTCAAACTCAGAACACGTCTTTCTTTCTTCCTTCTTGCGGAACTGACGCTGCTTCTCGTTGTACACTACGACCGCGGATCGCATGGATGGGCCAACGATGGAGACGGGCATTCGCCGGGGAGGTGTGAGCATTGCCACAGGACAGCCACCGTCGGGGATTACCCTCCACAGACAAGGGGGGGCTTTCTGATCTGGTTGGCGTGTACTTGGGGGGAAAACATATAACCCTCGGTTCATGGACATAGACGAAACGAACGTTTTTATTTCGGCCTCTTCTTCTTCATTAGGATGTTTTTCTTGTTTTTTTCTTCTCAGTTTCTTTCTCCCTTTGTCACTTTCTGCATCGTTGCATTCTACCCTCAACTTTGCCGCCCCTTTCGATCCTGAGGACCGCCTGCTCATTTTGGCGATCAAAGGACCTGGATAGACACGACTGCTGCGTCTTGTTTTGGATTCCGGCAGGCGGAGCCCTCTTTTTCTTTTCTGGGCAAGACGTTGGAGGACCAAGCCGAGATGTGCGTCAACTCGATACATCTTGCGGCTCAGCCAGCGTGGACTCTCCTTGCATTGAAGCCCATTTCCTTCTTCCTATAAGCATTTGGCTCTGCATACACAGCATGGGCTTCGCTGCCTGGTCCGTATCCCGAACAGAAGATTCCAACTTTCACTGTACCTTGGTTTACTTTGAAAACTCTTCCATGACTTTGACTGGGAGAACGCACAATGCAGGCAGGAAAGCGGCGGCAACGCGGGTTTCTGGACTGGGAAACGGGGCTCTATGATAAAGCCACCTGTGGCAGGAATAGCAAGATGCGGTGGACGTGTTCTTTCAGCTTTTTTTTCTCATTTCCTCCTTGCCTGTATCAGAGGGTTTCTCCCTCGTAGGGACAAAATTGGTGGCGTTGTTTTCTTTCTCACCAGGAGGCTGAGGGCAACCAGATGTCTCTGGACGTCTCGCGCTCAGTAGCCATATAGCGGCATCCATCGACTTGTGGTGTTGGAGCAGAGCACCCTTGGCTGGGAGGGATTCGTATCGCGCTTTGCTCCTGGCTGTAATAGGCAGATCAATCAGTTTGCCAGTGTTCCGAACCGCCTGTGATGTGTCAAGTGCATTTCCCGCTGTCCTGACTTCCGGCTGTCGCGGTGAGCGTGTCGGACAAGAAGTGCCGCTGATGACAGACCACGCTGGTTTTGGTCGGAATGGTCATCCATAACTGATGACTGTCGGGCGCCAGAGCCAATTGTGATTTTTCAGGCATCTCATTGGTCGAGAAACGGTATTCACCAATCAGAAACTCCGGAACTCCCGTTGCAGGTCTGGACCCCCTACATATCCTCTCTGTCCCCCCCTAAAAGGCAAATAAAGCCAAAGCCTGGGCACAAAGGACGCAGCCTCACCGCCTGCCTGCTTCATCTTTTTTTCTCACCTCACTCCCCATCACCCTCGCGCTCACCCACCCTGTCCTCCGGCTTCCAACCACCACCAACCCCTGAAGAGCCAGCCAGAGAACGCATCTCACTCACCAGGCGAATACTCGGGGAAAGTCCCGTGCCCAAGACCAACAGAGACCAAAGGAAAAGAAAAGCTCGGTGGGATATCACCAAGTGAAACAATGGCCCGTGGCAACCAGCGCGACAAGGCCCGTGAGGCGAACCTGAAGAAGCAGGCTGCCATGGTGAGAGCACCTTGCCCTGAATCTGCCCCGAATCTTCCGACATGTTCGACCTGGCCCCCCCCTTGTTCGACATCAGGGGAGGAGGAGAGAATGAATGAATGAGTTCAAGTGATGAGACGTGCCACGCCTGCTCGACGACAACGACGCTCGCCCGCCGAGCCATCCTCATCATCATCGAGAGAGAAAGAGCCTTGAGGAGAAGAAACGGACCGTGCAGCTGACGTGCCCATGCAGAAATCCGGCAACAGCCAAAGTGGCACCGAGCTCCAGCGCTCCCGCGAGAGCGCTGCTGAGATTATGCGCCAGAAGCAAGCGGCCGGTATGTCATTCTTTCCTCCTCTGCCTGCCTGCCTGCCTGCGCACGCGCTTCGCCCCGAAATCCTCCATTTCTTCGAGGTAGGACCTCGCTGACGCTCTGCTCCGCTCCAGCCGAGGCACGCAAGGCCACTGGCGAGGACAAGCCTGCCAAGGACAAGGGCAAGAAATAGATGACCTGAGCAGGATCGAGGCGCGACGAGGAGAGACAGAGAGGTAGGGTCGGGGTGGTGGGCGCGGTTTGATGGGATGCGGTCGCCGCGTGAGGAGGACGGATGCGGCCCCCAGGCCAAATAGCAGTCAGACTCGTCGTGACGAAATGAAATGCTGACCAAGACTCTCTCTGCCTCCTCAACTTTCTCTCATTTGTTCACTGACGTTGCTTTTCCTTGCTTCTCCAGAGTCGGCGTCAGCGCCCACAGACCACTACTTGACCTCTCACGACGACGTCTCCTAGATGGCTTCCGAGGTGCCCAGTAAGCGCCCGAAATACCGATTTCGCAGGCTCGCTCACATGCAATCAAGTCACGCGCAAGCAGTTGCAGTCATGATCAAATCCTATTAATTTGGACATATCCAGAAAGATACGAACCAGTCATACTTCAAAGTGTGTGTACAACCCCTGTTTCCAAGGGCCCCATGGAGCTCTAGGCCAGCCAGTCCCAGTTGTCTCAAGCGGGTGTCTACAACAGCGTTGCCAATCATATCTTCCTTTCATCTCGTCTTCAACTCCGGACAAATAAATGTGATAAAAAGAAAATGTTTGGTATATCTCTCCCCGTAAGCGAGCAGCGTGAGGCTCAAGCTTACATCCACGATTCGCTTACCACCTCTTGCGGACGGGCTGGCCGATGGGGATCGAACCACCCATGCCACCGACGGCACCGACGCCCTGCATGTCCAGGTTGGGGAACGAGCCCATGTCGCACTGGACGGTGCACACGCAGGCGCCGTTCTGGTCGATCTGGCCGACGCCGTTCTGGACACCGTTGCCGCCGCCGGGAGCCGGGGGAGACGCGACGGGCGCATCGGTGGCGCCGGGAAGAGGAGCGGCAGGCGGGGCAGCGGGAGGAGCGGCAGGAGGGGCGGCAGGCGGGGCAGCAGGAGGAGCAGGCGAGCCGCCGGTAATGGGGCTGGCAGCACCCTCACCCTTCTGCTGAATGGCCATCGACTGGAACATGGCATGGGTACGCTCAGCAGTAGGGTTGATGGAGAAGACCATACCCTTGCCGCAGTGAGGGCCCTGGGCACAGTAGAACCCTGGCGCCGTTAGCTCGCGAAAACCTTGGCATCTGGCAGACGGGCAACTTACAAAGAGGGTCAGAGACCATAACCTGCATGGCAACCTGAGGAGGGGGCTCGACAGTGTTGTTAGGGTTGGGAATGAAGCCAGAGTCCATGCCACCGGCCAGGGGGTCGCAGGGCCGGTCAAAGCTGGACTGAGTGGTGGTGTGGTTGGCGCTCAGGAAAGTGAAGATGACCATGTCGCCGACAGCAGCGTGAATCTGGTCAGGGGCGTAGATAAGACCACCAGGGCCGCCGACGGTGACGCTGTGGGTGGCGCCTGCGGCAGGGGCAGCGGGCGTCTCGGCGCCAGGGTGCGCGGGAGTCGGGGGGACAGCCTCGGCAGGAGGGTGGACGGGAGGGGCAGCGGCCGGAGGAGGGTGCGCAGGTGGCATGGCTTCGGCCGGAGGAGCAGCAGCAGGAGGCGGGTGGACCGGAGGCGCCGCAGGAGGGGGGTGGACGGCAGGTGTCTCGCCCCCGACGACGACAGTCTCGGTAACGGTGACCTGCTGGTTGACAGTGGTGGTGTCGGCGCCGTTACCAGGGTTGACCCAAATGACAATGACGTTGGTGTCCGAACCCTCGGTGATGCCGTGGCCCTTCATGCCGGCGGGCAGAGGCAACAAGGCCTTGGCCGGCGACTCCTCGTGGTTCGTGGCGGAGGCCAGGGCGGCGACGGCCGAGATGGAGAGCGCTGCGGAGAACTTCATCTTGTCGATTTAGTTTGTTGGAGTATGTATTACTAAGACGAATTGACGGAAGACGTTTTGACTGTTATGGATCACAGACTGGCTGGTAAAGACGTGTTTTTCCCTCAGGAGGCCGTGTCGAACGGGATGCAAAGGTGTGAAATATGCTGGATGGATCCGGCGAGTTCCTGCTCGTGAAGTGAAGTGAATGAAAAACGTGAAGGGAATGAAAGTCCACACGGCAATGAGCGAGCACACGAGTTGACTGAAGAGAGAGAGAGGAAGAGATGGAGGGCAAAAGCAGAAACTATTTCGAGACGGAAAGGGCAACATCAGTGCTTAAATCAAGGTCGCATGAAGCTCCCAAGACGCGCTCGGAGCAGGGACGAAAGGCATGGCACGTCGGGGGCGCAGCGGGCCAAGAGGCTGCAATGGCTTGCACTCGAAACAAGACGAGAGCATGTCCCTGGTTGACGCCGCTCGGGTCGCCTGCGTCCGATGGAGGAACGGCGGTGGTTGCATTGCCATCCCAAGACGGAGGTCAAGACCAGAGGAAAAGGACATGGATACAGGCGGTACAGGGGGTTCGGTATCGTCGTCGAAGCATCCAAGGTGGGTTGTGTGGGCAAGCTCGACAAGGGGTTGCTGTGACAGATCCGTCTCGAGTCGCGTTTGGGCGTTGCTGGGCCCCTTGCCTGGCCCGAGCGGCCCATTTTCCGCAAGACGCTGAGAGCCGTTGTCACCAATAATACTGACAGGCGCCTGCTGATCCTGCTGCTGTCGTGCGAATGGCTCCTTGGGTACCTTTGCAGGCTTCGAAATATGGCGACGCTGTTGTCGTCGCCTCGCAAGCTTGCGATACCTGCTGCACAGCAATAATCCTTCGCGTGATCCCGTCGTAACTCGGGTCAGCGCAACTCGACCATTGAGCTTAGGAAGCATAGCTTGCGCTAAACCTTAAACTCAGGCACCGGACTGGCTCAGCTGGTGGTGGTTGGACCCCTTGGAACATGTGCAGCGGGCGAAAAGAGCGAAAGGGGGATTTTAGCTGCCGGAAGCTAAGAACTGGGGTACGTTTGCCAATGGCACACGCCCAGCCTTCCCGACCAGCCACGACGAGTTAGAGACGACAGCTCACGCACCTTGGCGGGTTGCCTTGGCGGGTTGCTGAGTCGCATCCGCCTGTCGCTCGCCTGTAGGGAAAATCGGCCCCCTGAACGCCCTCATTCGCTAGTTGCTTGGACGTGCCCACAACTCCAAACGGCGGCATGGAGGCTCTGAAACATCCTTCTTGGCTACCCTCAAGGCGCCTCGTCATGGTTGCAACGCTTTAACCCATGTCGTCGCACGAACTCTGCCCATCTCTTGGGTTGCTGTCAGAGAGGGGTTTCTCGTCTAGTCTGATACCGCGATGGCCGCTATTGCTAAGGGTGCCCTGCTTCTTGAGATGACGAGGACCAGTGAACTCTTCGGCCCGTGATTTTCTGACTGCTCAAAGCCACGCGGGAACGGAGGCCTGTGGGGGTTTTGAAATTAAATCCTGCGCAACAATACAGCGAGCCGCGCAATCGAAGCTCTCGCAGTCATTCCGTGAAGTGCCGCAGTGCCGTTGTGCTGTGGTGCGGCAAGTCGATTACCGAGACTTCAAGCCTGATGTATCGCCATTGATTCATTGCACGTTCGTCAGCACGTGCTCAGCCGTGCCTGTCACGGTATCACAATCGTTGGAAGGCCGGGCAGCATTATCTGTGACGTCTGTCAGTGTCGCGACATCGAGTGCACTCTGCTTTTGTAGTTCTCCAATCGTGTCAATGTTGTCAAGACGAAATATCTGAAGGCTCCCATTGATCAGCCCTGCGGTCGGAAGGCCCGAAGCTGCCATACTTGGGATGAGGTCTGAACAGCTGTGAGATAACCCAACCGTGGCAGGCGAAACGAAACAGTTCTGGCAGAAATTTGCGGACGGACGATAAAAAGGGGCAACACTCGTCACAATCTGATACTGCGTCGCTGGATGCGCCGATCCAGACAAGGCCATGATGGCGCAGTGCTAGATGCCCATCGCTCCGATTGTCCTCATGGATTCCAGGCCTTTCCTTCTTGGCAAAGCTGCAGTGCTGAAGCTAGCTCTAGGTGGGCGCCCAGCCTCGACACATGCCTTGTCGAGCCTCAAACGTGGCTAGCTTGAGTGCCGGTGCGTCGTGGAACAGATCGTGTCGCAGAGTTTCGCTTGCAGCCCGTTGATCAGATAGAGTTGGTGCTCCGTCCGGCGAATCTGGTCTGATTCCCCACAGCGACATCAAGATTTCGTCCGAAAGCTTGGCCTAGGGGTTTGGCCATCGGTACAGATGGCGCCTTTCACGGTGCGCTCGGCTGTGTACGCTGCTGCTGCTGCCCCTCATACAGCCCTGTGTAGTACCCCGCGTAGTACCACGACATAAGAAGTTTCTTGAGACCCTCATCTTGCACTATCCTTGTCGTCAGCCGCCCGATAGCGAAGCTCGGCAAGCAGCAGAGTGCGAGAACCTACCTGTTCCAAGCAGCACCTGTGGGGATGCCACTGCCGTCGCATCTCCTGGAGTGTCCCTCGACTCCGACACGAGTGCTGTTGGGGGCGCAGTTCCAGGGGTGACCTACAGCGACCACGCGCGTCAGCAAACAGGCTGGGACAGCTGAGCCACATGGAGGAAGGCCAGGCCAACCCTCAGTGGCCTCAACAGGATGCCCGCAGGGTTGCGGATACCACGGGGCCAGGACTTGACTGACTTTATGGGGTTCTTCCACGCCACCGGGTGGCAGATCTGCCTCAGCTGGCTGATCGCCTTTCCGCGTTTCTGACTGCAAGGTCTTGAGGATCCTGCCATGATCACCATTAGAGTTGACTGTTGATAGAGAAGGGGGCCCGTGACAGGGAGGTTGGGACCTACTTCGAGGTGGTAGACGCGCGCGGCTCTAGGTCTGCCCAGTTTTGCCTCCCCTTTGGCGGGGAATGGCTATGAATATGGAGTATTTTTGTTTGTGGGGGGAAAGAAAAACTACGTGGGGGCCGGTCGCTCCTGTTGGTCGAGGGGACCAAAGCGCGGTTCTGACGTGCCTTGTATTCGTCCAAAGCTTCATTCCAGGAGTCGATGAGGGCCGAATCATCCCACACCTCCTCGTGGGTTAACTGGTCTTCCGAGACTGTCATCGCGGGTAAGGTCTGAGGCCGGACCGAGTCAGTTGTTGACAAGTCAGGTGGTCGGCGGTCAATCACATTGACTGGGTTGATGAGGCTTGGTGTGCTGGCCGAGATAGGCGTCAAATTCTTGAAATGTTCTGGCGGATCAGAGTTGCGAGCTTAGTTCTACAAAAGTTGGGCGGTGCGGGGGCTGAATGAATGAGGCCAAAGCCTTCACGTGGATGCACTGAAGGCTGTGTGTGCCTTGGGTGGAGGGGTGCGCTTTGACAGGCGAGAAGAGCGGTCCGTCTGTCGAGCCCAGAAAATGATATAAATGTTTGAATTGCCAAGGGATTGTTGATGTGTCTGTTTTCTTTGCTGCAATGCCGCCCATGAAGGTCAATAGGCAGACAGAGGATGGAGGCAGCTCTTCGTGAATAGACTGGACGAGAGATTCAGGGCGGCTCAGGGTGGTTCAGTTCTCCCGTGGTGGCTCCTGCACAAGGTACCTAATCGCAGGTGGCAGTGGCAGGAGAGGTCAGTGCTTCCTGCCCGTCGAGGTGCTCCCCACTGAAGAACGCCGCTGGAAGGAGGGACTAGAGGGGTCTTGCCACACCGCTTCCCACAAAGGGTCGGGTTAGCTGCACATGGATGGCAGAACCTGGAAATTTTTCTTTGGTTATTGTTCGCCAGCCACGCCGCAAGTGCAGAGGTCGACGGTATCTTCAGTACATTGAAGTGATAGAACCCACGACAACCCCACGACACGTCCAAAATGGCCCCCGAACTTAGAAAGCGAAAGTGTACGCGTCGCATCCCCCCGAAAGACTGTCATATGGGTCAAAACAGCTAATTGTGCCCCAGCCAAGACGAATGTCGCGGAGCCTGTTGTGAAGAAGGTCGAGAAGGTGACGAAGCGCAAGGGTCCGTCTCGCACAAGAGTCAGCACCGCTTTACCCGACAATCAATTAACCACGTGTCGCTTTAGCCGCTGAGGAGAGTTCGCCTGTCGCCCCCAAGAAGCAGAAGCCCGTCCAGGCCGCGGCCAAGCCGAAGAAGCAGACCGAAACTGAGGTCAAGGCCGATGTCGAAACCGAGGTCGCAGCCGAGTCCGCCCCCGCCGTCAAGGAGAAGAAGAAGGTCGCCAAGAAGGTCAAGATCGCAGAGCCCAAGGAAGAGCCCAAGGAGACCGTTGTCGAGTCGGCGAAGGAGGCGGTCATTCCCTTCGAGGATGACGCGTCGGAGGACGATGGCGAGGTCGATGCTGAGCTCCAGGCTCTGGCCGCGGGTCTTGACTCTGATTCTGAGGAGACTGGCCAGACCGACAAGGGATCTGATTTCAAGACTGGTCAGGATGTCGGCAAGATCCCCAAGCTGTCCAAGAAGGAGAAGAAGGCATTGGCCGCGAGCAAGAATGCCGCCAAGGACGAGCCTGGTGTCATCTACGTTGGTCGCCTGCCTCACGGGTATGATTCACCATCGCGTTCGCCAAAAAAAATGAATGAATGCTGACAGTCTGTGCAGTTTCTACGAGCATGAGCTGCGTTCGTACTTCAACCAGTTTGGACCCGTACGTTCTTCTCACCTCACCGCTCCCCGTTTCTGCAGACAACTAATCCTCATTTGCAGGTGACCAAACTGCGCCTGTCAAGGAACAAGCACACTGGAAAGTCCAAGCACTACGCCTTCATCGAGTTCAAGTCTGAGAGTGATGCCGACATTGCGGCCCGCACCATGAACTCTTACCTCCTGTTCGGCCACATCCTGCGCGTTAAGCTCGTGCCCCGTGATCAGCTGCACGCCGACATCTGGAAGGGAGCCAACAGGCGGTTCAAGAAGACGCCGTGGGGCAAGATCATGGGCAACAAGCTCGCTCGTCCGTTAAGCGAGTCGGCCTGGGTCGAGAAGATCTCCAGGGAGGAGAAGAGGCGGCTGGAGCGCGCAGAGAAGCTAAAGGAGCTCGGATATGAGTTTGAGGCTCCCGCGCTGAAGCAAGCTCCTGCGCCTGCCGCGCTCGAGGCTGTCGCCGCCGAGGGTGCGGAGGAGGGCAAGGCTGTCGAGGCCGCTCCTGCGGTGGAGGACGCAACTGCCGTCGCGACCATGGAAGAAGCTGCGGCTGTGGGAAAGCCTAAGGTGTCCAAAGCGAAGGGCAAGAAGGCGAAGAAGGCCAAGGCATGAACGCGAATGAAATAGTGAGGGGTGCTTTGTAGATTTGGAGTTTGGGGGAACTCATTTTTGCACGGGTTATGATATTCTTCAACATTTTCGGTCAATTGCAGACGTTGGAAACAGCGCAGTTGCATGTGGACAGTTTTGATCCGGCCATTCGAGGCGTTGCAGTCACAAAGCGATGGCGATGATGTTTCTGGTATGTATGCTCATAGCGAACCCCTTGCACCCGTGGAAAACCGGGCAAGCACTGGGATTATAAAGGGCAGGGTATCTGTCTACTTCAGCTCGAGCGCGGAAAAGGCACTTGAGTGTGGTTCTCCTCACATCCCTCAAGCGAAGAGTAAATATATGTATGAAGAAGAAAAGAGGAAAAGTCCAAAGAGGGATCCATGAGGCTGGCTAAAAACCCAGCACCAGCAACCCGATAAGGATTGTGACTAAGCGACGGGGGTGGATGGACAGGCTTAGGGACCGTTTGGGTGTCGAGTGAGTGCACTATTCCAGCACTGGCAACACATCCACCCACCGACCCTCTCCCTCCAGGGCGCTGAACAATAGATATGGGTGCCTTGTTTTACTTGAAGCAAGGTGGACAGCAAGACTGTGGTCTTTTCCTCCCATCGGTAGCATTGCTTACAGTCTCGTCACAGACCCCATAATCTGGCAGGGCTACCAGAAGTCCGATGCCTCCGATGCGCGCTGTTTTGACGAGTTCGCCAGGCTCATGGTAGGCCGAAACAAAGGTGATTCACAAGCACACTGCCAAACTGCTGGCCCAACCGCCTCAGGGACAACATCTCACAACCCGTAGGCCAGCTATTTACACTTTACGAGAGGGTATCCAAGCCTGCTGGTCTGAAGTATATGACATTGTGAATCCATTCGGCGACCGGCGAGATGGTCTTTATGACAGTACATGGGTCTTCGATCTGGACCGAGGTGTGCTGAGTCGAAATAAGCGGTCTGGCTCCTCCACAGTACCTCTGGAGCTTGCGTGCCGCCGCGCTCTGTTGGTGGACGACTTCCTCCCCGTAACACCGTTCCCGGCTCCGACAGCATCGGCATTTTCCGGCGATCTGTCGATTCCATGCTGGAACTTGGATGTCGGCGACCTCTCAAGAGAAAAGTCCTTTGTGGGAAGAATCTTGCAAGATTTTGGACATACATGGTGACACTTACTCCGACACTCGTACAACTAAGAAACATTTCTCAAACTAGCAATCGCCACAATTCGCATCGCCGCCCTTGACTTCACGGTAGTAGAGCCAACCGGTTGGGATCGCAGCCCGGGAGGAACTTATGCATTCGTCTGTGACCTGCCAGAGTGGCAAAAGCCTGCCTCCAAGTTCGTCCAGGCCGGCGAGTCCTGGTTCGTGCTGGTCCAAGATCTGAATAGTGGTCTCGAGAGATACGACGCCACTTCACCTTGCAAACTGCAACGCAGCCTGCAACACTGCGACGGAGCACCGCGTACGCTCTTCTCAATCTTCGACAGGTCGCAAGTGTCCGACTTACGGGAGATAGAGAGATGGAAGGAACACAACCAGCGGCACTATTCGACGGCCGGAACCCCCCAACAAGCCGGGCCATCGAGCTTCTTCTCTGGATGACTAGACGCCCGCAGCGGGCCACGTTACTGAACTCGCTCCCAGTCGAGTTGCAAGACCGCATTCTCTATTCACATCGGCCTCTACTGTTGGAGCCGCCAAGCTTGGCTGTGAGATGGGTCTCGGGTCGCTTGCCTGTGGAACGACGATGGCAAGCCACTACAGCTTGAATATATTAAGCGGAAGCGATCGAAACTCAACCCTGTCGAGTCACAGATTCGGTTCGGCCCCTGGATGAGTGCAGTGTCTTACATACCATCCAAGCCTCAAAAGGTTCATCCAAACCTTCAGAAGAGCCAGATCTGAGCGCAGCCATGATCTATAGTTGACCTGTAGACATGTATTGGCTAGCGAGACTTGGTATGTAGCCACTTTGGCGGTCGACTATTGGGCGGTGAAACTTATAGTCGGCAGTTAATGCTGGATATAGACACCGCTCGGTCCGGATTGAGTACCAAAAATGAAAAAGATGCCAAGCTGGTACCGCTCACATGGAAAAGGGCAGGGCATGGTCTTTAGGTACTGAGCCCAATGCATCACCCGTCCAGCATCATCTCGCAAGTGTTGTCTCGTAGACAGCAGCACCATTGCCGACTCTGATGAGTACTTGTAAAAGCCAATGTGCATGCCGCTATGTATCGTGGTGTAAGCTCCTTGTTGCAATTGCTCTCACATTCGGCGCACTGCTCCTCGGCCGCGTCACTGGTCTAGCGGACTGAGAGGGCTCTGACAATGCAGAAGTCTTAGGTTGAAAGAGATCCCTTCGGGCAGCTAGAGAGCTTCAAGACGACGGGATCCGGTGGCGAGCCCCCTTGCTCATTCTACGCGACGTCGAAGCCTTCTTGTAGAGTAAAAAGCTGGCTGAGAATCCTTTTCATGATCCTACGGTAAAAGACATCGCTTGACGTTGCCGTGCAGTCCACCACCGAGAGATAACTTGGATGAATGAGTCGTCGAGGTAGGTCCGGGTGAATGGGCCCGCCTGGACACCGTAGGCCATTGAAATTCATGACATCCATCCCGAGTCTTAAGGCATCAGTATGTTGGCATCACCCATGCGGCAAGACCCCTTCATGGCGATGCCTCATTCATGGTACATGAATGCGCCCCATTGGCTACACGCCACGGCCCTTACTCCGGACACCAAGAACAAGACGAACGTGGGAAGTTGACCATTGTGGCCGCATCTGGTGTGGTCCTGAGGCCAGATACTCGACAAGCGGTTGGCAATTGACCTTCACGAATCCAGTCTAACCAGCCGTCTTGTATGTAGGTGGTGTGTACAGCATGCCAGGGGCTGTCCCTTTGTTGGGGTGCCTGGTCCAAGACCAGGGTTCATCCATCGAGCTGGCGCGGTTGGCGCGATGACTAACCAGACCCTTCCACGTCTCGTGTAAGGTTAGGTACATGTAGTAGGTACATTGTACATTGTACATGGAACGTCGCGCATGCTCCACGTACGCCGTCTCCGTCTCGCAGAACCTCGCAGCAGGACACATTTGACGATTGCCCACGCCGAATCGAGCCTTCGCTTTGCCTCTCGATGTAGCGCTTAGCTGCCCATCATGTCGACTCCCGCACCGAGTACGGATCCCGTCTCCACGCCGTCAGGTACGCCCTCCCATTGTCCAGGGCACACACACCCGCTCCCCCCCACCGCAGTCTCGCGGGTGTACATCGTTTGTTAATGGGACCCGCATTTGCAGGCAAGAAGAAGAAGAACAACAAGAAGAAGAACGCCAACAAGGCCAAGGATGTCGTGCCTGTAGACGTTGCCGCGCCGCAACGCGACACTGATGAACGTGAGGATGAGCCAGAGACGCCTGTCGAGGTAACAAGACTGCACCCTCTGATGATATCGTGCTGTGATACTGATGGAACAATCAGGCGACATCACAACCAGAGGAGGCGGCTGAGCAGCCCGTCGAGGCGACACCAAAGGTCAACGGCCACAATGACGCGCAAGACGGCAACGGCCATGCGAACCCCCCAATAGCGAAGCCCGCCGTCGATGCGGCCGACACGACGAACGTGCAGTCGACCGCCGCGTTTGACGCCCTCGCAAGGGAGAGGGATGCTCTCAAGGCCGAGGTGGAACAGCTACGAAAACAGCTCGAGGCAGCACCGAAACCAGAAGCCAACGACCAAGACACGGCGCAGCTGAGGACGGAGCTCGAGGCGGCGACGAGCGCCAAGGAGCACGCCGAAGAGCAGTACGAGGGCCTCCTCGAGCGGGTCAACCACCTCAAGTCGACCCTCGGCGAGCGTCTGAAGCGCGATCGCGCCGAGCTCGAAGAGGCAAAGGAGCGCATCGAGGACCTCGAGGCGCAGATCGAGTCCCAGAACGCCGAGCTGCAGAACGGCGCCAAGTCGTCCGAGGGCGAGCTGGCGAAGCTCCGGGAGGAGCTGCAAGATGCAACGCGGGAGGTCACGAGTCTGCGCAGCCGCAGCAACCTGTCGCAGCAGAACTGGGTCAAGGAGCGGGACGAGATGGCCAAGCTCGTGTCGAACCTCAAGCAGGAGGTCGAGACGACGACGAATGCCATGGGCGAGTGGGAGGTCATCGCCATGGAGGAGCGCTCTGTCAAGGAGAGCCTCGTCGATAAGACGGCGGAGCTCGAGGAACAGGTCGCCACCCTGCGCGAGAACTACCAGGAAGCCGCCGCCGACCGGGACAAGCAGTCGCAGGCCATTGACAGCCTGCAGAAGGCGCTCAGCGACATCCAGGAGGCGCGGAAGCGCGAGCTCCGCGAGATGGTCGAGACGTCGGAAGAGCAGCTGCAGGCGCTGAAGAAGCTCGTCCAGGAGGCGGACGCCCGCGCCGTGGAAGCCGAGACGGCGCGGGAGAGCGCGGCCAAGGAGCTCGAGCGCACGGCACCGTTCGAAAAGGAGGTCAAGGAGAAGAACCTTCTCATCGGCAAGCTGCGTCACGAGGCCATTGTGCTCAACGACCACCTCACCAAAGCCCTCCGCTATCTCAAGAAGACCAAACCCGAAGACAATGTTGACAGGTATGCTGTTCACGGATTTTGCTCATATGTTGATCCGTAGCTGACGCTTCCCCCCTTCAGACAAGTCGTCACCAACCACTTGCTCCACTTCCTCACCCTCGACCGCTCCGACCCCAAGCGCTTCCAGATCCTCCAGGTCATGGCCGGCTATCTCGACTGGACCGACGAACAGCGCGAGCAGGCCGGCCTCGCCCGGCCGGGCACCACCTCCGGCAGCAGCCTGCTCCGCCTCCCCGCCTCCCCCTTCCACCGCACGCCCAGCACGCCGTCCCTGAGCGCCGAATTCTTCACCGACACGACGTCGGGCACTGCCGCCAACAAGGAGTCGCTCGCCGATCTCTGGACGGGCTTCCTCGAGCGGCAGGCCCAGGAGGCGCTGAGCCCAGACGCCGACGGCAGCGAGAGGAAGGGCAGCGTGAGCAGCGCGGCGAGGTCGGAGAGGGGCTCATAGCAGCATCATGACACTGGCGTGAGAGTCCCTTCCCCAGGGAGCGCCGCCACGCAGAAGGTGTAGGAGAAGAAAGCGCTGTTTTGTTGAGGGTGTGAAGAGCAAGAAGAGAAAAATACTTGAAATGTTCCCGTGGTAGGGACACCCATTACATGGCGTTGCGTGCTTTTCGGTAGACGCAGGGGAGGCCGTTCAGCCGGGGTCAGGTCAGGCAGGGAGCGAGATGATGGCCGCTCGGTGTGCATCACATTGGTACGGCAGGGTGAAGGATCACGAAAGGCGCGGAGGGGTGGCGGCAATTGACCAATGAATGCAACGAGCCATGCTCTCTAGAGCCATGCTCTCTATCTCATCGCCTGTCTTCTAAAACAGATTTTGTGACTCCAGTCACCCTTTCTCTGCCGTAACACGTCCGTGATGAATGCACGGATCTGGCCTTTTGTTTTCTCAACCAACCATCGATACAGGCGCCTCCTCCTCGGCCTGCAGCACGCTCCTCGCATACTCCTCGGCATCCCTCTCGATCCTCTCGATATCAACGCGTCCGCTGCCGATCGCATCGTTGACGCCCTCGACGACCTCCCTCTCCTCCATGACCTCGCCCATGATGCGCACCTCGTGCGCCCAGTAGCCGGACTGCCTGCTCCTCAGGCCCTCATCCCGCACGCCGGCGTTGCGGACGATGCCAAACGCCGTCATCTTGCTGCGAACCGTGGCGAGCGCGCGGTTGACGCGCTCGAGCCGCGCGGCGGCGGGTGGCGGCGCGGCAAAGGCCCTGTTCGTGGAGGAGAGGTACAGGGCGGCGGCGAGGGCGAGGTCCAGGGCCGCCAGGGCGACGAGGCGCAGGGAGCGGGCCGTCCAGTGGAAGGTGTCGATGTCGCCGAGGCGCAGGGCGGCGGCGTTGGGGCGCGGGTTGTAGGCCGTGACGAGGTAAACGTCGAGGGCGGCGAGGGCGGCGGAAGCCACGGTGACGGTGGTTCGCCAGGGGGGGCCGTGAGGGCCGGCAAAGGGGCGGGAGGCGGCGGCGGCGAGGGCGATGAGGTTGAGGAGGTGCGGCGCGACGATGGCGGGCAGGGCGTAGTAGGCGTAGGATTTGGGGTCGTCGGAGCGGCAGAAGGGGCAGTCTGCGATGACGGCGGGGCCGAACTGGAAGTAGAGCAGGCGAGACTCGAGGTTGACGAACCGGGCGCGCAGTGCCTCGTCGCGGGGCGTTAGGATGTTGGCGGGCCGCAGGACGGCGAGGCGGTTGAAGAGGACATCGACGGGGATCTGCAGGCGGGACTGCGTCAAGGCGAAGATGTTCTCGGGGGCGAAGAGCGGCGTCGCCTTGACGACGAGAAGGAAGGCGAGGAAGGAGAGGAAGAAGATGGTGCGCAGCGCCGGGCGCGTGACGGGGCGGATCGGGAGAGCGGCCTGGGCGCGGGCCTTTTTGAGGTTCTGGTAGTAGGCATAGGCCTTGGGGAGGAGAATGGGGCCAAAGAAGATGACCAGGGAGCGGACGCTACGGGGCAAGCGTTAGTTGGTCCCAACACAGTTCATGGTAAAGACGTAGACATACTTGGCCCAGGTGAGAGACATGATGGCGGTGTTTGCTCGTCGAACCGAGCTTTGCGGGTAGCGAAGTCTAATCCGTGGGGGGAGAAGGACGAACGCGGTCACAGGATGGGAAACTTGGCCTTGTCCACGCTGGAGCGAACAGGTGTCGTGGAAGTCGCGTGAGCGTGAGGCTGACAAAGTGACGTACATTTGTGGCGCCGTAAGGCTGAGCTAGAGCTGGGAGGGTGGCTTACATAATGATCCTTGCCAGCCTCAGTTCTGTTGTTGCATCCCAGCGATGGTCAAGAGTCAACTCCATTTCACGCAAAGGCCCAAATGCAAAAGTCAATACCCAGTATGATCCGCTAACGCCTAGGTCCATGTCTATGCCATCTACGAGTTTTCAAACCCTCACACGCTCTCCGCATACCCGTCGCTCTTGGCCGGCGCCTGCGGCTGCTTCTTCTCAAACAGCTTCTTGCCAAGCTTGTCCGTCGCCTGATCAGCCTTCTCCCCCAGGAACGTCTTGAAACAGCCATACGCGCCAGAGACGGCCCAGAAGATGGCATTGACAAGGTCAACCCACACAGCCGTCTTCATGGCGCCCGTGCTGGCCCCCTTGTAAGGGTCATCGCTGTCGCGTCCGAGAAAGATGCCAGCCATGATGCCAAAGACGACGATCCACGCAACAAACAGCGTCGCGTCCCACGCAAAGGCGCGATACGTCTTGAACATCTTGATGCGGCTGCCGACGACGGGGATGGCGCTCAGCGGCGCCGCCGCGAGGAAGGCGACGGCCGTGACGGCCGACAGGCCGCCGACGATGACGGCGAACAGCCACTCGGGCGCGAAGCCGCCGCTGCCGTCGGCGTCGGCGTCCTTGCGGTCGGCGTCGACGCGGTGGCCGTAAAAGCCGCACGCGATGAGCGCAAAGACGAACTGCAGCGCGCGGCAGACGAGGCGCGGGATCACCTCGAACGTCTTGAGCCACGTCTTGCCGACGGCCTTGCCCGTCTCGGCGCCCTCGCTGAAGGCGGCGTGGCCGGCCTGGCGGCCGAGGTCGCGCTTGTCGGCGGCGCGGAAGTCGGAGGCGGCGTTGGCGAGGCCCTGGGCGTTGCGCGTCAGTTCGATGGCCGTCTGGCCAGCTTGCATGGCCTGTCCGAATTTGCCCATTGTGTTTTAGGTAGAATGCCGAGGCGGGAAGTAGAAATAGGAAGGAATGGCGGGAATCAAAACTCTGGCTTGCTGTGAATCTGTAGAGGCTGATGGAATGCGGAATGATGCAACAATGCAGGCGCTGGGTCTAAGCTGTTGTCCCGGGGTATATATGCGACTGCCCTGCAGTATGATGATGACTTAAAGAAAGAGTCAAAGGAAACAAGACAACAAGAAGAAGGCTCGGGCGTTAGAGGAGCGGTCGCAGTGAATGAATGAATCACAAGACTAAGAAACACAATAAGACGCTGCCAGAAGACCATTCTTTATACCACTTTCAGTACCTCCTCGAAGCAAACAGCCCTTTAATGCGGCAAGCCGCTCAGCGGACGAGGCCTGATTCACCAAGCGCCGGACCAAGCGAACCTCTCGCGCGCGCCGGGCCGGGCTGTTGCCCAGACCGGATGCTTCGCAGCCAACCAGGCCCTGGGTTCGAAGAGCGAGAGGCATGCCCTGCGAAGAGGCGCCCACCCGGCTGACTGGCTGCCAGTCGATCGCCAGCCGTCTGCCGTCGGAGACCCCTGTCGCGGGCGAGGCGCTTAGCGAAACCTCATTGACGAACGACCACACCCAATGAAATCCGGGACGTGCCAGCTCCATCAGGCATTGAACGAGAACTGTATTTCGAGGTATATAAATATCGCAAAGTGAAAACGACCATCAATTAGTGGAATGAGTAAATTGAGAGAAGCCTCGATCATCATAAAAAGGCTGGGCCTGCGGCACAGTCGCGAGCCCAATGACTGCGCAAGATGCCAAGCAACCTGCACTCTTTTCTGCACATCTGACTGGGATACTGAGAAGCACCCCAGACATCT
The DNA here is from genome assembly GCF_000150675.1 of Verticillium dahliae VdLs.17. Taxonomy (NCBI): domain Eukaryota; kingdom Fungi; phylum Ascomycota; class Sordariomycetes; order Glomerellales; family Plectosphaerellaceae; genus Verticillium; species Verticillium dahliae. The sequence goes on from NW_009276934.1 coordinate 303,442, forward strand.
CGTAGCAGCGAGAGCGTCGCTTCCAAGTTGTCCAGGCACTCTATCAAGCATTCAATCCGCATGCAAGCCACGTCTGTCAGATCAGTCACATCAGGCCCAAAGTGGAGACGTGTTGCAGCCCCTGCTTGTCCTTAAAGCGGCGCACCCAGGGTCCAGTCATGGCAGGTTGGCAGGGTCCGCGTCTCCTAATGCAGTGCCAATGACGACACAGTGACAGCATCCCTGCTCGCATCCGCATCCGCACCTCAACGTCCATCAAGATCACCAGCAAAGCTTTTGAATGTCACATGCAATGCAGTGTACAGCAGCGATATGCTAATGGTTGATCATTTGTGCGAAACAGTGCATCATCCTCAGACGACTCTGCCCAGACTAAATAGCGTACAGGAAACAGAGAAACTTGTCCCAATCAAGTAAAAAGAAATAGAGGAGAGATGATCAGATGCCAACTCGGTCATTTCGACCTGCCGCCCATCCCAATGCAATTCGTCGTGTCGAGGTATTTCTGCTGCCCTTTTTCGCTGTCCATGCCCCTGGATATACTTTTGAATCTCCCAAACACCAGAAGAAAAGCCAATCCCAATAACAAATGGGAGCGTCCACATGAACGACTTCCCTGAAGAAAATGACAAGAATCGAGCCAAATCACGGCTTGCCTCGCTGCGCTGCGCTGTGCTGTGTCGTGCCATACCCATTCCATCACCCATCACCCATGCTGCTCATCAAGCAAAATCAAAAAGCAATATCCAACAATGCAACCGCTGAATCGTGAAAGGGGTATCGCAGACCAAACTCAGAGCTTTCGGCCAAACATGAAAGAGCCGTACATGCCGCCGACATCGGCGCGCGCCACGGGAATCTTCCGCATGCCCCAGTGGTCGGCGCCCATCTTCCACCAGCGGTGTCCACGGTCGCCGTCCTTGTGCAGACGCACCATCCAGTTTTTTGCTGTTTTTTCTCCTGCAGCGTCCACCCGATGCGTTCGAGCGTCTTGTTGCGCGACAGGGGCTTGAACGACTGCTCCGACACCTCAATGACCTCGAGCGGGTTCGACGTTGCCTGCAGCAGGTTGCACTTTCTTCGAGAAGAGATCGACGAGGTCGAGCCTCACTGCCCCAGAGGTCCGAAAAGTCAACGTAGCGCAGGGCCGCAAGGCTCCCTCGGGCTCCTCCTCCCCGGTCTCGGCATCGCCTGCGTCGGTCATCTGAGTGTCCTCTTCGTCCTTCTCCGCCGGCACAAACAGCTTCGACGCCGCCATGACGCCCAAGTTGCGTCCAAAAGCGAGCTCCTCAAGGTGCTTCGTCAACGGCCGCAGCAGCTCAATGTGCGACTCCTCCATGCGGCTGCCCTTCAGGCTCAGCGACCGCAGCGTATTGGGCAGGACGGGGAGCAGGGTGCTGACATCTTCCTGGGCCAGCAGCTGCTGGCTGCGTGCATCGGTGGCCACGCTGAGGAACACCAGAGTGTGTCGGACGGCAGGGTGCTCGGCGAAGAATCGGATAACATTGGGCGCCGTCAACAGCGTGCACTTGGCAATGTTGAGGTGCGTGATGCGGGCCGTGTGAGGAATCGACCAGAGAGCCTTGTCGGTGACCTTGGTCTGGGCGAGGTCGAGGTGAGTCAGGTTGACGAGGCGGGGGAGGATCGTCTCAAAGACGGCCGACGGCAGGGTCAGACACTTGTGGAATGACAGGCGGGTGATCGACATGGTCTCAGGCCACTCCATGGACACGAGCGAGTTGAAGGAGGCGCGGAACGAGGGCGACGTGCAGCCGGCAAAATCGAGCGCCTGCAGTCGAGGTAGGTTGAAGAAAAGCTTCTGGAGCACTTCGGAGCTGAGGTCATCGTCAATGTGCTCCATGGCGAGGAACTCTTGGAGGTGCGGTGTGAGTTGGAGGCATTGCAGTAGGGTCTCGGAGGTCAGGTTGCGCGTCGTCTTGCGCTCGCTGGCCGTCTCGAAGAGGGTCGAGTTGTTGAAGTGGCTAAAGTCAAGTCGTCGGGTAATGGTGCCGAGGGACGGGTGTTCGGTGGTGTTGGCGAGGAACTTGCGGAAGATTCTCGAGTGGGGGATGGTGATGTTCCTGTAGAGAGCATTGAGGGTCGCGCCGTGCATGGTCCTGGAGGTCAACAGCAGAGACATGAGATCGACATTGCGGCGGGTGACGCCGTTTGGCGGGGGCACATCGAGCACGAGGAGCTCAATAATGGAGCCTGAGGTGGTCAGCACACGTGCGAGGGACGGACGGCAGCGAAGCCAGGGGAACAAGAATCGCAGAACATACCGAGCAGCTCGAGAGGTAGCTTCTCAATGGGCGCGCTACCGAGACCAAACTTGCTCTTTCCCTTGGACGGTGCTGGCGGGGTGCTCCATGCCATGTGCAGGGCTTGGAGGTCACCAAAGCTGCGACTCGCCGTCTTCCCCTTGACGTTGATCTGCTTCCATCCCTTGAAGTTGTTGGCGGGGAACCAGTTGCCATGCAGCCTGCTGTTGGGCAAGGTGACGGGTGGTAGGAACTGAACCTCACCCATATCGATGGCGGGAGGCGAGGGAGTTGGCGAATCGTCAAGGATGGCGTTCTCGTGAGCAGTGGCGTAGGAAGAGACCTTGGAGGATGTAAAGGTCTGGGCTGGACCACAGCTGTCTTCACGGATAGATGAAAAGGAGGAGCGTCCGTGCTGATCCGGGGTCGAAGGACGGCGGAGGAGCTCTGGGCGGTCGACATCCATTTTGTATTTAGGTTGAGGCTTCTGCTGGAGGGGTCGAGCGTGGCCAGCGGAGGGGGCGTGGCTCTGAGAAGCCGACGCGGTGGTCATGCTGGGCCCGGGGGGTGGCAGTTCGGGGCGTGGTACAGGGTGTGAGCGTGAGGGAGGAGGCAGAGAGGAGAGAGAGAGAGAGAGGAAAGAGCAGAGTAGACCGAGATGGAGATCAAAAAGTAGGAAGCTTTTGCTATTCGTCCGAGAAGGCCGACCTTTTAGGTAAGAAGAAGAGGTCGTGCTGCGGGGAAGGAGGTTTGTTGGTGTCAAAGGAATTCCAGAAGACACGGATAGTGGTGAGGTGGACGTGACGGTGGTGGTGGTGGTGGTGGAGGAAGAGGAGAAGGAGCCTCTTCTGGCCGGTAGGTGACACGAGATTTCGAGTGTGGTAGAAATGACGAGACGGGCGAGTTGAGTTAAAGGTAAGTCAGAGACGTGCTTGACGCAACCGTTGAGCAAACCAGGTGATGCGGGAGGCGACAGGCGGACTAAGTAGTAGTCGAGTAAGGTAGGTAGACAGGTGGGCAGGCAAAAGGTAGGTCGGTACGCAGCTCGGAGGAATGCAGGAGATGGGCGGGGGCAAAGCAGAAGGGGACCAAACAGGGTTGTGGTATGTGGAAAGCTCGGCCGGGGATGGAGGGTTAGGATGAATCAAAGGATGGGGATGGGGATGGGGAGAGGACCACGTCTTGTCAGGGCCAAAAGTCAATATCGGCAAGGTCTTGGAAGGCTTGTCGAACTGGGATTTTTTTTTCAGGTGCCTCGACTCATCCGAGAGATCCTGTGTAAATGGGATCAAGTACTAGACGAGAATGGCAAGTCGCCTCACGGTTGGTTGTCAGTTGATCAGGCACGATGACTGACTGACTGACTGACTGACTGACTGACTGACTGACTGACTGACTGACTGACTGACTGACTGACTGACTGACTGACTGACTGACCGGATCTCCATGGAACAAGGGTGGCACTGATGGCCCTGTGAGAGAGGTCAAAGCTGGCCTGTGTGAGAGGCCAAAGCTGGCCCGTGTGCGAAAACAACGCCGTCAGGGTGCACAGGGGGGAGACTCTTTCACCGGCCCGCATATTGACACCACCAGGCGAGGGCCGACGCTGGAGATGCTGAAGTTTCTCTTTGGCAAAGATTGGGTAATGGAAACCAAGGGATGGCCACTCGATCATGGTCACATGAGCCTTCTTGGCATTGACTCCAGCCATCGAGATGACCAGACACTTGTTTGAACCGGGCCAGCGCGCGAGCAAATTGCCGGTCTCACCACACCTGACATGAATGGCGACAGTCGTGCAGTCCAAGGGGGGTGTGTGTGTGTGTCGTGTCGCGACGTTGCGATGTTGCGATGTTGCGATGCTGCGAGTTTCGTGTTGGGTAATGAGAATTGCGATGCTGCTCAATTGGGGGGATTGGGGAGATGGCATCGGCGACTTGGGGTCTCTGCAGTGCAGCCAGCGTTGCAGCACAGCAAGGCACACAGGAACCTACCTGTGCCTTATACAGTAGTACCTTGGGTACGTCCAGCAGAAGAGCCCACTGATTGCATCATCGCTGTCAGAATGGCACAGTGCTGTACATAGTCATGTCACCTCGCCCTCCCAGCACGCGGCTGCCTTGCCCTGCTGCGGCGTCCCCTTCTCACTGGGGTGGGCGGAAGAAGCCCAGGCCAGGAACGGCCACCTCGCCTCACCTCATCTACCTGTACCCAGTTACCCAACCTCACCACCGCATCACCCTCCAGCGTCCGAGCTCCAGAACATCGTGACCCAAGACAACCAGCAACTTCGCCCAGCTCGTAACTCCGCGAACACTCGGATATCCTCAACATGTCTCTCCGTCGTCGGACCGCCCCAGCCACGGCCGACAACGGCACTTGTCGTGTCTTTCGGCTGCATAAGTTCACGAACGAGTTGGACTGACGGACCGGCAGCATTACTCCCTTCTTATGCATCCCTTTGGACAAGACGATGGAACGGCGCCAAGCACGAACAGACGACTTGCCAGACAGGGCACAGCGCCTGCGCGTGGGTTGATCATGTGAGGTGAAGAGGTGGTGTTTCGCAAACGTAATTGATGCAGGCTACGACTAATGAAAACTGCTTGGGCTCGAGAGTGCCAGGCGCTGCTTGGAGCTGGCCCCGTGCGACACGACAAGAGCCGTCTCTTCTGCCACATGACGACGCCTGACGTGAAGGGGATGGCGGGCTCGATCGGCAGGTTCGTCGGGGCGAGTTTGGCCATGCCCCTTGCCAATGCTTCATTCAACAGCCATTTTTGTGACGATGCGACCTTGGTGACCGTGGACCGCAAACGGTCGAGATCAACAGCTTGCTCAGGTAAGCTGCCAATGGCACTTCAAGGGGGGATGACAGCGCCAGCACAGCAGTCAGCGTACTGTACGCACCACCTGATCGCTCGCTGCGAGGCGAGGGCCAGACCAGGGAGCCTTCTGCCTTCTCTCGCGCTCTGTCGCTCTCTTTCCTCTGACTAACACGAACCCATGCTAGAACCTTGCGGCTGCTGGCCCCCTGTGTGAAACAGAGACCGCCCTGCCGCCCAAGTCTGATCCGAGCCCTTCTAGCGGGACGCCCTCGTGGCCCAACAGCAGGGGACGGGGACCTCTTCCATTTGTGGGGAAGCGACTGCAAGGTGAAGAAAAAAAATGTCGGCGCGAAGGAAGAAAGAAAAAAAGAACACCGACCCTTGTCAACCAACCATCCAGCCATCCATCGTCTTCTCAACACCAAGAACCCTCCCAAAAAAAAAGTCTGATGAACCGAAGCCAGCCGCCGCAGCACCGCTCGCTAACACCGACTGGGCCTCGCGTCCACCCAGCCGGATATTTTACATACGCACACCCACTACACAGTAGGTATATGACACACAATACAACACACCACAGGGACCACGATGCAGTTTCGGGATTGTCTCCCCCAGCTCACCGTTTCCTCGAGAGCCACCCCGTCAATTCGTCAATGCATTGCATCCCCCGTCATGTCTGGCCCAATGAGCGCCGTCTTGAGGTCAGCTGGACCAGCATTTCCCCTTTCCCACCCCAACCCTCATTCTATTCCCCAGCAGCTGTGACATGTGCGATGCACTACGAGGCAAGGTGAGGCGCAAGTAACCACGGGGCCTGGCTGCCTGCCAGCTAGCTTCCTGGGTAGGCCCATCCCATTCCACCGCCGCCCGGAGATGCTCCTGTCCGCATCTGCCGCCTGCCGCCTGCCGCCTGTCGCCTGCCGCCTGCCGCCTGTCGCCTGCCGCCGTCCGGTTCGCACCAATTACCCCAGAAAATGATCTGTGCACGCCTCCCCCCCCTTCTTCGCATTCGCCGAAACACACACACCCACCACCCAGCCGCTGGGACCCGGCGCGAGAGAGGGCAGCTTGCTCTGTCCTTCTGGTGTTGCTCGCTGCATGGCTTCCCAAGCTTAGCTAGGTACCTCCCTTAGGCAAGGTAGGTAGGTACCTAACCAGACGTCGCGGCCGACGGCAAACTTTAGGCAGGTACCTACCTTAGCTGGATAACCCCCGAAAGCGTCATATGCATGGCCCTCATCGTGCCCCTGCCTACCGCCCCGAGTCTAGAACTCTCCCCCTCCCTATACGAACCCTGGGAATCCGAACCAACACCGCTGCGCTCGGCCGGGGTGGCACTCAGCTTTTGCCAAATGACCGACCCCTCGCGCTCGCTTCCGCTCCGCCCACGACGCACGCTCACATGACCACCTCTCTCCGCCCCTGAGCAGAAGAACACCCCGGCAACCACGGCCTCCTCGACAAAGTCGTCCAAAAACGGCAGCGCGGCAGATCAACACCAACACCAACACAGGCCAGGGTCACTTGGTCCTCACAGTCACGCGGTTATCGTGTTGAAGGGCTACAGTTGATGGGCCCCACGATGACGTCCCTTTCTTTGCATTTTTGGGCACATTGTTCTTCATGTCTTGTTTTGCACACGCAACGTACACCTCAAGTCATCCCGTGGGAACCGGACCATTGGGCCCACACGACAGGTTTTGTCGTCGCTTGTCTCCTGTCTGACTGACTTCACGTAAAACCAAAGAAAAAAAAAACCTTCCGAATGCTACCCCCGTCTGGGTCATGTCAGGATTTCCCCCACCGTCGCCGCCGCAACGTACTCACATTCGCGTAACCCTAACGCCTGGTATGATATGCGGTGGAGGAGGAGGACGTCTCCTCTTCCCCGTCCAAGTCCAAGGAATGTTCTTTCCCAAACGCCCAAGGAGAAAAAGACGAAAACAGCAGAAAGAAAAAAAGCACGAGACAAAGTCATATGAGGTAAAACATGTCGTGCTGGTGATGACGATGATGGTAGTAGCGATAACGGTACTTGATGATGCTGGTTTTTGGAATGTGTCTGGTTTCGTCGGATAACTCTGCTGTGCGCGCCAGATTCACAGTCTCTACCTGCCGTTGACCTTCTTGCCCGCGGCAGTCAGACGCTTCTTGCACGGCTCGCAGAACCATTTCGCTGTCGAAAACTGTCAGCAATCGCGTCAAGCGGAGAATGAAACGGAGCCACACTGCCAGGAGGCAGATGCAGGTCGTCAGAAGGCGCAGGACTGGGGACAAGAGTAACTCACCGTTTCCCTTGGGCGCCACCTTCAACCCCACGCACTCGAGATGGAACCACTCGCGCTCGCACGTGTCGGCGTCGCAAGCCACCATCTCGCCGTAGCTCACGCTATTGCAGTAGCAGTATCGCGGCTCGTCCGCGTCAATGTCGCCCTCCTCTTCATCGCCCGGTGCGGCGGCAGCACCGACGCCGACGCCGCCGCTCCCGTTCCTGGCGCCCTCCTCTATGGACCGCGCCGTCTGCGCCGCCTGCACCGTCGTAGTCGAGGTGCTCTTCTTGCGCTTGCCTGCGTCCTTGCCGTCTGCGTTGCGCGACGTACGCGAGCGCACGGCGGCGTCAGGGAAGTTCGGCAACGCTGGTGTCGATGGTTTGCTGGCGCGGCCGCTCTTTGTCACGGTGGCCGCGGTGGCTGTCTGCGACACAGGCTCGCTCTTGCGGTCCATCTCCTCTTGTTTCGGTACTGTGGGCAGTTCCTTCTTGCTCGTGGCGGGGGTGCTCGCGACCGACAGAGGCTCGACGGGCTCGGCGTCCTTCATAACCGTGTCGGGCTTGGCTGGCGCAGTCGTCGTCTCCTTTGTTGGCTTGGGTTCGGGCACCCCCGGCCGCGGCCAATTGGGCGTCAGTGGGAGGTCTGGCGTGCCCTGCGTTACGCCGTTCGGTTTGTTGGACGCAGAGGATGACGGTCTCAACTTGTTGGCATCTGCTGTTGATTGTATAGAGTTTTGTCTTGCGCGGGCGGCGACCAGGGCCTTGACAGGCAAAGGGACTGGAGAGCCACGAGGCAGCTTGGCGTCTGGAAACGCTCCAATGACGGGCGATGATGTAGCTGAAGTTGGATTGCCTGTGACACCGTTCCTGCTGCGACAAAAAGTGTCAGTGTGCGAATATTACCAAGGGTGAGTAGATAGATAGAAGGTACCTTTTCTTTGCCTGGCCGCTGCCACTCGGCAGCGCCTTTCTCTTCTTGGGTCCTTCGGGCGCCGGCGTACCCCTGGGGCTTGAGGTCTTGGTCTTGGGCGCATCGGTCCCGAACACACCAGCCAAGGCCCGATAAGCCGGTCGCGGTTGCGGCCGCCGGCTTCTCGACCCCTCGTCGATTAGGCTGAGCTGCTGTGCCGTTGGTTGCGCCATTGGTCGTAACGCCCAGGCCCGCGCCAGAGGCAGCGTCGGCCGCCGTCTTACGCGCCTTGGCTCCCTTTTTCGTAGTTTCTGTCTTGCCGCGACCTTCGTTGTCGTCGAGATCCATTTCGTGATTCTGTGTCTTCAGGTTCTTCTTCGCCTGGACGGCCTGCTTCCGGGCGTCGCTCCTGGCGGCCGCCTCGTCCGCCAGCGCCTGGGCAGCAGCCGATATGGCGGCAGCGCCCTCGCGCCGTGAGCGCTCGGCGTGGGCGGCCTTGTTGCCGGCGCGGTTTTCGGGGTACGCCCAATGCGTGGTGCTCCCCCACTTGGCCTCGTCGCTGAACTCGTTCTCGACGTGTGGCCAGACCTCGTCGATGCGGGCGAGCTGTTTCTGCAGGGCGTCGTTGGCCGTCGAGATGACGTGGTTCTTCTCCTCGAGCGACCCCAGCATCTCTTGTATCTTGATGGCCACCTGCTGGTACAGCTGGCGACGGGGGTCGGGGTTGGGGCCGCCGGAAGCGGAGGGCGCGTGGGAGTCGGCGACGGAGGGGGCGGGCGGCACCTGCGTGCTGTGCGCCACACCGGTCGAGCTGTTCTGCGCGCTCATGGTCGCGGATACCGGGGCGAGCGAGGTGGTCGCCTCGTTGGGCGCTGGGGGCTGCGCGGCGGCGACGGGCGCCATGGCCGCGTCGACGAGGTTGAACAGGGTTTCCTCTGGGGCAAAGATTTTGGCATCGACCTCCTTGAGCAGCGTGAAATGGCGAACGAGCTCTTTCGGCAGGGCGGTGATCGCATCGGCGAAATGTGTGACGGCGGGGAAGATGTCGATGGGCTGATCAGAGCTGGAAGCGCCGGGCAGAGAGTCCCGTCCGCCGATCGGCCCTCGCAGATTTGAGACGCGCGACGGGTTGGTTCGAGCCTGTCGGACGGGCTGGGACCGCCTGCTCGACGGCCCATCCACTGACGGGGGCTTCGCCGACTTCATGATCGGACTGCAGGGGAGGAGAAGGGCAGGTGTGGTTCGGGATGGTGTTGTCGAGAGGTAGGCCAAGGAAGCCAGAGGAGGTTTGTGTTGAAAGTCGTGCGAGTTGTGGGAGAACTCTAAAGAGGGCCTCCTGGGGGCGGAATGCGACGGGAGAGCAGAGTTGGAAGCTTGATTGAAATGATTCAGGACATTGTAATGCGTTTGGGATAGTCAAATCGTGTGGAGATGTTGGAGGTCGGTGGGCAGAACGCGAGTGAAAGCGAGCGTGTGAGGTGGTTGAGGTGGGAGATCGAGAGAGTGACAACTTGGGGGGGCCCTGCCGCCGCCTACCACTGATTTCCTGCGCTGTTGCTCTCTGGCTTTGGGCGGAGAAATCCCGTCACGGGCCAGGAACCAGTGAGGAGCCGGCCTGAGGCCCCCAGAGGCTCCAGTGGGAGCTCCTCCCCCTCGGCTCACACCAGCCACACCTCTTATCGGCATCGCATCTACAATCGATAAGCCTTTTTTGCCAGTGTCGTCATGGGCGCTGGTCACGTTGCATTCTGGCCTGGATCACTCGTTTGCCTTTATCTGGCTGCTGGGCTGGACAATGACAATGGCGACAACTTGACATTGAACTCTGGCTTTGACTTTTCCTCACAGCAACGACGTGAAGCGAACAATTTGGAGGCGCGATGCACGGCCACTCACAAAGTGAAGCATGATAAGAAAGTGCACCCAGATAAGCAAACCCACCCCTGACTTTGCACAGCCATTCGGTTCCTCAGAGTACCTACTTAGGTACCCAGGCAGTGTTCTCGTAAGAAGGACGACACCAAAAAGAGAATCTCAAAATATAAAATGAGTATGAGTATGAAATCTGCCTGGTATCTTCCGTCCCAACGTCTAGTACTAATTACAGTAGCCCAACCGTAAAACCTCCATTAGCCAACCCTTACCCAGGCGCCAGGCCAGGTCCTGCATTGGAGGGTCAAGTCTCGAATCAAGAAATGCCCACCCACATGACGCGCGCGCCAAGCCAAGGACTACGCCGTCTTGACCGCTTTCCGGGCCCTCTTCTTCTCGGGTCGCTCTTCACGGTCCATCTGCTTTTGCCTCCACTGCCACTCCAACAGCACGGGCAGCCAGTGCTGCAGATCAAACTCAGGCCACAGACACTTGAGGAAGAAGATCTGTGTGTCCTGGTGAGCCTGCCAAAGCATAAAGTCACTCAACCTCTCGACGCCACTAGTGCGGACAAAAATGTCGAGCGGGGGGTCTCCAGCCGTATACATGTGGTTGTTGAGCGTCTCAGCGGTAATCGTCTCGGGGTTCTTGAGCAAGGATTGACCGGGTTCGTGGTGTGTGATGTGCGGCGGTGATGGGGAGCCGGGAGGCAGTGTCGCTGATGACGCCGTATCGTCATCGGCGACAGACCGCGAGGATGGTGTAGGTGATGAAGGAATAGGCGTGATCTCGTGAACCGCAGACCAGTCCTTCTGATCCTTCTCATCCAGCTGCTTCGAGAGGATCTTCTGCGTGATGCGGGAAGCAGGGAATGCCGTAAATTTGGGCTCGGGAGGCGTCATGTAGTCCTCTACCGTAGATCGAATCGCGGTAGCCATCTCTTCCCGCGATGTGTAGGGAAGACAAATGTTGAGAGCGTTCCTGGCGTCGTCAGTATCTCGCACGATATTCGTGCAGCTTGACGGTCACTCACTTCTTGTTGTTCTTGGTCATCTCCACCGCCCTATCTACAACCTCGAGGACGTCCTCGCGTAGTAGATCCCTCTGTCCAAGAACCCTGACAGCAGCGCCGTACTTGTCAAGAAGGTCGCCGTGATGCGTCAGTTGCTCCAGCTTCACCTTGGCCAGTTCCATGAGGCCATCCACTTCGTATTGGGGTCGGTTAAAGTTCTCGATGCTGAAGGCGTACACAGTCACAACCTTGACGCCAGACTTGTAACAAATTTCGAGGACCTGGTAAATGATGAGCAGTTGGTCAAGAAGAATTGCCGGATTGCCATACGTACCCTTGCTAGCGCTTCGAAGCCGTGGTGATGGCCCTCAATGGTTTCCATCCGTTTCCCTCGTGCATAGCGCCTGTTGCCATCCATCTCGAATGCCACATGTTGCGGGACGGGGCCCTGTTTCAGCGCCCCGATCAACAGCTCTCTAAGCTGGTTGATGGCCCATTCGGACGGCGGGGAGCGTAGCAGCCACTTGCTGATGTTCTGGAAGATCTCGGCCATGTCGCAGCGGATGACAGAAAGTTTGTTGAGCTTCGGCGACCCTAGTTGTCTTGGTTCGTTGAGGCACTCGGAGGGCTGTATGGATAGATTGGTATGTAAGGTAGTCACACAGACAAAAAGTACAGTATTAAGAGATGACGCTGATGCGAGTGGTGTGTGGACGGAAGGAAAAGAAGCAAGTGGCAGCCGAACCAGCTTAAAGTCGGCCTTCCAAGCTATCACGAGTGTCAGAAACAAGACACTTGCGTATTGGCGGCGAGAGTGGCCTGCGCCGCGCCTGGTTACGTACCCACCATCCACCACGAGCCGAGCCTTCGAAGAACACGTCAAGCGCCAATCAGTAAGCTCCAATGCGCCACACTGACCAGTGGCCCTCCCCTGTGACGCAACTCATTCTCATTGGCTCTAAACTCCCGTAGAGGGGGTTTCCTTCGGATTGGCCTTCGGGTTGTCCTTTGAAGATCATCCATGTGGCATCATTGACGGGTCGAGCTCCAACATGCCCAGTTGATCATGCTGCTGCACTGCCTGACTGCCTATTCTTCACCTTTACCAAAGTAGGCAACCTCAATCGAAGCTTTGCGGATTCGGCCCTCAGCGCCAACGAGTCAGCCAAGCCGACGAGCGCCCTACGACGACGACGACAATCGCCGGTGCCTGACCCACTGCCACACACGATGCGATCATAAGTGCCAACGAACAGCCCCCCCGCCACTTCGCCCATCATGTCGTTCACGAATGCGCCCGTGACGCGCGCCCTGGTCATTGGCCTTGTGTCGAGCTCCGTCGTCGCGAGTCTGTTTGATGTCAAGCATTACTTCTACATTCTCGTGGACTCGCATTTCTGGCAGTACCGTCAATTCTGGCGAATGCTGAGCTATCAGCTATGCTACACAAACTCGAGCGAGGCCTTGTTTGCTTCCATGACCCTCTATCAACTGAGGATTCTTGAGCAGGTCTGGGGATCGAGAAAATACGCCGTAGGTTTTATACCGCCCTGATGACGGACCGGGTGCTGATATGTTTGCCTCACAGTCCTTCATTGTCGTCTCTGGCCTCCTCACAGCCGTCATCCCGCCACTGCTTCTGACAGTTTTCCTTCGGCCGCTGACAGCGGGTCTTTTCAACTACATGCCGGCTGGTCCGACCCCCATCATCTTCGCCATACTCGCCCAATACCATGCCATTATCCCGCACATCTATCGATATCGGGTCGCTACATCGTCCGCCAACCCCTCGAGCGACTCTTTCACGGGCATCACCTTGTCAGACAAGTCGTACAAGTACGCGCTCGCCCTACAGCTGGCCCTGTTCCAGTGGCCGGGTTCGGTTCTCGGTGCGCTGGTGGGATGGGTCGTTGGACACTCCTGGAGGAGCGATTTCCTCCCTAGTGCCATGACGAGGTGGCGCGTGCCCGGGTGGCTCGTAGGCATCAGAGCACAGAGGAGGCGCGACGAGTTTGAAGGGCTGAGGAGGAGGTTGGAGGGCGAAAACACATCGGCCACGGCCTCGGGGGTCCAGGCTCCGGTCGAGGGAGGAGAGGGAAGGCAGAGGACTGTTCCTCAGGAGATGCAGGACCAGCTGCGAGGTTTCATGTAGGTTTTGCAGCCAGACAGACAAAAAAACTTCAGACCAAAAAATTAAGCCAGCCACAACAGCCCGGCACGTTTTGAAAAGCCTCTCTTGCATGGCCTTCGTTAGAGTTGAGCCTCACAGTCACGTCTTGATATCGACTATTGATCCCATATATCCCGGCCCCGCTTATTCCGACCCTAGCCCAGGGCCCTGGGTTGACCTGAGATTGCGATCGAAAGGAGGTGCCACAGCGTCCATTGCCGCATGCATGGCTTGTGAACCCTCTCCAAATTCGAGGCCACCCATCTCCTTCGCGCATTGCGCGCCTCTTGCTGACAGTCGGTGTGCCAGACGCTGACAGGATTTCCTTTCTCAAGTTAAACACGCCACTCAACTGGGACATCCTCCAGCGCAGGCCAAGGCGACACAGAGGGGGCTAGCCAAAAATACAGGGGCCGTAGCGCGACTGGCACTGGCCTCGAACAGGTGGACGCGCCTGATATGGCGGGTGCGCGTGGCGGAGAGACCCCAGCCACCTTTGCCACCCCAGGCGCTGAAAGGAAGACGTGGGCGGGCCTCCCAAAGGGGCATAGCGCCTGGAGCGAGCAAATGCGCATCACCAGATGCGCCTGCAAGGGGTTCACCGTAGGTAAGGTACCGCAGATCCGCCCTTAGCCCTCTCCTCCCAACCAATGCCACCCTGCCTAGTGTCTATGCCTGCCGCTGATGGCATCGCAGCCACTTCTTTTTCTCTTTTTCTTTTCACGACTCGACAATCAGGTGTGTAGGCTCGACGAACCCGACGACCTTCGCCACGACATCCCTCGACGAACATCTCGACTCCCCGAGTCCCAGTGGGCCTTTGTGCTGGAACCCGCTGCAGCCAGCCGTGAACCAACCCCTAATCGAGCGCCCCCACGCACGCGACAACTACATCGAGTCCGACGTCCTCGACGAACCCTCCCCTTTGTCTCCTGCGCAACCTGAGCGAGTCTGCTTGGAGGATGCTGTGAGCTGGGCAACTGCTGTGCGGATAGTCACCAGCTATGGACCGGTCTTCGCCAGGAAGAGACCCCTATGGGTATGCGCCGGGGAGGCTCTCCCCAGCCCAGTACCAGCAGCCACTGGGCATCAACGGCAAGACGCTGGTCGATGGATACGCCAGGGATATGGCGAGTACTTCCAGAGGGGATGAGCCCCGTTCTAGTCCGGTTCGTGGTATTCCGTGGCAGGCCTCACATCAGGGGCGCTTACTGACACTTTGTGCAGCTCAACCCTGGACAGATCCAGAGTTCTGCGCTCGTAGACCTCAAAGACCCGATACAGGTGCATCTTCTGACGGAAACGGCATTGACGGACAGCAAATCCTACGAGATTCTTTCGCAGGAAGAGGTGGATGGACTCAAGAAACAGGTTCAGACGTTGACGCAACGGATCCAACAGGCCCGAACGAATCTAACCATTCAGACGAAATATCGGGATGCCGCGATATCCATGTCCAAGCTTTATTCCACCGGCAGGCAAGATGGAAATAGGAGGAAGAGCTTGCTCAACCGATACAGCGGAGGAGACTCGGCTCGCGAGGCCGAGGCGGAAAGACAGGCGAGCGAGAGGAAATGCGAGGAGCTGGCCACCGAACTTTGGAACCTCGAGAAGAGCCTCGTGGAACCCCGACAGCGGCTGCTTCAGCACACGGCTGCCATTCTCCAGTTGACGCACAAGGCATCAAAGAAGGCCGCGCCGCGGAACATGGGGCCGCCTGCCAATGGCATACCGGGGAGTCCTGAGAGTCTCTATGCCTTTTCGAACGGTCGCAACAGCATGGAGCCTGGCGACGACATGTACTTTAACGATCAAGGCCTCTACCAGAGCCTCGATGACGGGACCCTCAGTCGAGGGATGGGCTCCATCCCCATCGAGCCACCACTGAAGTCCGCCAACCGCGAGCAGAATGCCCAGGCACAGGCAGAAATCGAGCGCCTTCAGGGCGAAACCGCGCAGAGACGAGCCGAAAATGAACGCCTTCGAGTCGAGTACGAGCAGGCGCAAGCTGAGATTGATCGCCTCAGAAGCGACAACTCTCAGTTCCTCTCGGAGAATGAACGCCTGCGCTATGAAGTATCCGAAGCTCAGGCTGGGAGCGAAGAGAATGTGCAAGCACGGGGGCAGGGTGATCAGCTGCGGCATGAAAACAACCAGCTCCGCGCTCAGACTGATGCCCTGGCGCAAGAACTTGATGCCTGGCGCCAGGAAGACTCTCAGCGCCTTCAATCGATATCGAGCACGGAGCAGAGGCTCGAAACGCTGAACCGCTCCTTGCGGGACGTCATCGTCAAGCTTAACCCAGCCAAGAACGGCGACTACCAGGCCCCGCCGTCAGGCGCTTCTGCCGGATCTGAGAGGTCTCTGCAGGGTTCTGCGACCCTCGACAGTCACTTTGCCTATCTCGAGCGAGGCCTGCGGACGGTCCAGGAGGACCAGGAATTCAAAACGTCGCAAAGCTTAGAAGAGGCCGAATCAGCAGCTGCTACCGCGTCTATAGCACTGGCCCGCGCGGAAATCAGGGTCGACAACCTCAACTCTCAGCTTTGCGACCTGATGCTGTCTGTCGATTCCAACTACCCAACTCCTCCTGATGCGACCAACTCGGAGCTCGATGATCAGTTTGACTACGCCGATCGATCGCTCCAGGCCCTCGAAACGCAGCTGAGCCGCGTCGATCAACTTACCACCAACAGCGAAACGAGGAAGAGAGAGGGCGACCAGTCTGAAGCCGTGCTTATGGGGCTATGGGACATAATTCAGAGCGGCTTCGCAGATATCCAGCAGCGCAAGGACCAGCGGCGTAAGATGAGGGCGGAGCAGGGTCTGGAGCCCGATGAAGATGATGTGTCGGGAGATGAGGGCATGGACGTCAACGAACCTTATTCCCTGTCTGCCTTCTCGACCAAGGTCCAGTGGCTTTATGCTCAAGCTACAAAGCTCAAGGACCAAAAGTCGGTTCTGAAGAGGCAGATCAAACAGCAACGCGAGCTGAACAACAAGTCGGATTCGGCCAAGGACGAAGAGCTGCGGTCGAAGCAGGACGAGATCGATCAGATCAGAGCCTTGCTCGAAAGCTCGGGGCAAGAGGCGAACAAGGCCCAGACACTGCTCTCGCAGGCGTTGCAGGACGTTGAAGATGCCAACAACGCACGCTCCGCCAATGATGCCAGCACGGCTCAGTTTAGGCAACAGCTTGAGGAACGCGATGCCAGGATTGCGGCGCTGGAGGCGGAAAGCAGGTCTGTCCAGACAAGAATGGCCGATGTCAGCTCGACGGTACAGGACGCGGAATCGAAGCTCAACCAGGCCATGGAGGACGTCGCGCTTCTCACCACCAAGTTGGCAGATGCCGAGCGACTCGCCGAGGAGAAGCAGCAAGAAGCTGAAGCCAAGTCAAAGGAGGCCAAGGATCAACAAGAGGAGATGGACAAGATGAACGAGATGATGGTCGGCCTCAAGACGGAACTCACCTTTGCCCAGGCTGAGCTCGACGGCGCTTACGGCTCTCGTAAGGAGAGGGCTGCCGCTGTCGCCGCTGTCAAGAGCACGGTCGAGGTCGAGCAGCTGAAGACGGAGGTGGAGCGTCTCAAGGATGAGCTGGCGTCGACGCTCAAGGAGCTTGAAGGCATTACGGCCGAGACTATCGGCGCCGAGCGCGAGAAGCTCGATGTCGAGGGTCGCCTTGACGACGCCCTGGCCGCTCGCGCAAGCCTCGAGTTTGAGATGGCGAGTCTACGCGACCAACTCGAGGGCGAGATGCGCAACGCCAGAGACAAGGTTAGCAGACTGCAGGAGGAGCTCGACGCTGAGAGGCTCAAGGCAGTACCTGGCGCTGGTGCAGGGGCTCGCCCCGGAGCCGGCGCGTCGATGCTGAGCGAGCAGTTCAGGGCGACGATGAAGCAGGAGAGAAAGAAATTCCAGGAGGATATTCGGGTAAGCACACTCCAGCCACGTAGATTTTGGTCGCGATGGAAGCTAATCAGTCCCGCAGGAGGAGCAGGCGAAGAGGCGAAGACTCGAAGAAGAGCTCCAGAAGCTACGCAAGGCGGTCGGCCCTGGCAAGAGCCCTCTCAGCCCGAGATAGCGTCTCAGTACCTAGAGCTCTCGCCGCGTAGCTCATCCGTCAAAGTCGATGCGCACGTGCTGTACTACGACCAAACCTGTATACGAGATTTTCTTTGGATATATACTAGTTCTCTTGGGGTCCTCCGCCTTTTTCTTCTTCTGGCTGGTTGGGAATCTTGCATAGCGGGGGGTTCGGAAAGGTTGAGCCACTGGTGAGTGTTCTCTTCTGGTGCCTGCTCTGGATTTTGTATTATGAGTGAAGATGTAGATCAGATGGGTAGGGGATGATGGGTTATGAATAAGCTTGAACGTGCGCGCCGTTTACAAATGTGATTGCTTGGTCTCTTGCTTCATGTCCGGGAGGCCTCATCCGTGGAAATCCAATGAATGGTCAGGGAAGAGGGAAGAGCAGATGACTGAACGTCAGCTATTGGGCGCCTGTTCCATTGGGCGAGCGTTCTCGTGCATGGCTCAGCCTGACCTGTCGTGGATGAAAATGGAACGAGCCATTTCCACTCCTCGTTCTGCACTTTGTTTCGACATCTTACAAGGTCGCCTCGACAGAAAACGTGATCGACCGATGTTTCGAGTACTCTACGTTCTGGTGTACGAATCTCAACGCTACACCTTCCAAACTCAGTTCTGATCCCACACTTGCTCCAGTTCGTAGGTACTTGACCAGCCCTACAAATTGCTCAGCCAGGCTCTGACTGTTGCGCATAATATGGCAGAACCAATCGGGCTCGGTGCCAGCGTGCTCGCCTTCGTTACCTTGACTCTGAAGTCCGCCAAGGCGATTCACGACGTTCTCTCTGCGGTCAGGGAAGATCCGGACAGCGTACGCCGCCTCACGAGCGAGGTGACTTTTATGGAATCTATCCTCAGGCGGTTATCAAACTTCACAAGCCTGCAAATCCAAACCATCCCAGCGTCTGACGCTGAAGCCCTCGAAAATCTCTTGAAAGGATGCTTTGATGATCTATCAAGCATCTCTAGAGACCTTCAAGCTTTCGTCGTATTTCCCAAGATAAACACTGTGCGGCGTGCTTGGAAACGGCTCCGCGCTGCCAACAACGAGACGGATATAGTTCGCATGACAGACATGCTGAGGGGGCAGGCGTCCAAACTCCAACTCTACCTGACCATTATCCAAACCGAAACAGCGGCTGCCGAGTCAGCTAGTCGAACAGCAGAAGCGGCAGTTCAGGCCATGCGAGGTGATCAGCACACGGCCTCTTTGGCCCAGATTGTGGGGATGCTCACGGGCCTGCGCCCCCTGACAACATGTGTTGACCAGAGCGAAATCGTCGAAAGACTCGCGAGGCTTGCAATGGAGGATACGCGAACGGTTGAAGTCGATGACTACGAAAGCATCGTCGCCGACGTGCAGGAGCTTTTGAAGGCCACCTTGGACGAGAAGACGCCGCTGCAAGAGCCTGAAAAGAACACTTCGTGGCGAAAGGCGCTTGCTCCTGGCGAGTTTTCCGGGGATGTTGGGCGCTTTCGAAAGCTGTTCGCTTTGGCTTCGCGTCTCAGCATCAACGGTGGGTTTCACTATACTAACTTTAGGGAGCTCATGAAATCGACACACGGCAAATGCTCGCTTTCTAGTCAGGAGTATACACAAACCATCAACCTCAACAGTGGCGCGATGTCGCTCTCCTTCTTGACTACCAAGAGTCGGTCCTCAGACTCTGCTTCCGAAACCTTCTCAGTGACAAATAGGTTGAGCTACACAAGCTTCAACGCACGCCTCACTTTCCGACCACATCGCACGCGGTGCGTCATCACAGCAATAGTGTCAATGATTCGCGCACCTGGTCTCGACGCTTCCTTGCCTCCACGACTAATGGTCAGCCCTATTATACCCAGAGGTTCGCTTGTCTTCCAATTGGTTCAAAAGGGCAGCCTTGGTGAGCTCAAGTCACTGTTGGCCAGTGGCCAGGCCAACGTCCGGTCCCAGGACGAGGATGGTCGTACTTTACTACATGTGGGTACCATGACTGCTTTGCCTTTTGAGTCTTGAAGATGCATCTCTGATTTATTCTAGTATGCGATGCGACGTAGAGTGATGGACCTCGAAGTTTCACGATTCCTCATTGATTGTGGGCTCGATACCAACGCTACTCCAACGAAGCTCGAATTCGCGTAAGACCAACTTGCTGAAGATTGCTAAGACGCCCAGATTCTAGATGCTTGACACTTTACAAGTTCTCCGCTCTACGAATTGCTCAGGCTGCACACCCGCGAAACGGCTCCAGACGTCGTCTACGCCAATGCTAAGCTTCTGCTAGAAGGAGGCGCGGACACATTTTTAGCACAAGACACTTTAAGCCTCGTCTATAAGGCAATACGCCTTGGTCGTGGTGACATTCTTCGCAACATGGCGACCAAGTGGGTCTATTTTCCCACGGATTTTGCTAAATCTCGTGGGCGCGGATTACTGGAGACCGCTATCAATCCCAGCAAGATTAAACTGAAGAATCGCCCACATATTGCCATTGAGATCTTGGCCCCTATCCTTGACATGGGCGCTTCTGTCCACGATCGCTCCCGCTACCGGTCCGGGTGGAGCTGCTTGCATCTTGCGGTCCACTTTGCAGCCTTCTGGGGAAGCAACGTTGAACGTAACGCGATCATCTATTTAGTCCGACGGGGTGCGGACGTACGTGCCAAATGCGACCGTGGCACCAGTGTGACGGACGTTGCAAACGTTACAAAAGGGAGCATGAGGGCGGGAAGCTATACTCGGGACCTCTGGGATGCCGTGCTCGCCGCGTGCGGGTATGACCTCCACGAGTTTCCCAGAGACTATCCATATCGCCCACGATGGGGATCTGGGCCGGGAAAAAGCTACGGCATGAGCGATCTTCAGAGGTTGTGGAAAGGCAAGGAGTATCTTTGCCCGTACTCTTTTTGCTCTGAGTGCCCGTCGTCGGGAATCGATTACGACCATGAGTTGCGTCACATCTTACAAGATGAGAGTCCTTGGGTGGGCGAGCGTCAGAAGGCGCTGGCGGAGTCACGGCATAGGGAGCTAGTTACGGACTAAGGGCTACGAGAGCGTGTATACAAGGACCACGGAGGGCCAAAATTCAGATGTATTCGTATCCCATGCGGCGAGGATGAAGAACGGCTGTGACCTTGTCGAACCCCGGCGATTGGCCCTTACTGCCGAGCTCGCCTCCCCCCTAAGCAGAGTGACAGGTGCGCATTAAGCCAACTTTCCAGCTTTATATATACGATACTGCAGGGAGCTGACATGGTGTCTACCGCTCCAAGTCCTACCCCCTCTGTCATTCCGTCGCCGCCTGGAGGTGCCCGCACACCAAATTACCCCAGGGTCGCACAACACCTCGCCGCAGGTCACTACACGCAACGCTGGTGAGCTAGATGGAGTCAAGTTTGGGTTGGGGTTTAACGCAGGGCCAGACGATCTGGCGTGGGTGGTGGGGTCATGCGACGTGGAATGCCGCCGGACGGGCGTTTTGGGAAAATGCATGGCGCCCACACGGACCAAGGGTCCCGGTCGGGTCCGGCGGTTCACATTGGCGATTGCCCATGGTGGCTGCGACGCTGCACGACCAGAGTGCCCTCTCTCTGCCTTATTACTACCAAGGGTGCGGGTGCGTCGACGGCGGGGGGGCAGAAACTTGCTCAAACGGACTCACGCCGGTTCTAGGCCCGCGACAGAGCTGCCTCAGCTTCCCAGCCCTCAAACCCTGGTGTCTTTTTCATGCTTATTCCTCATGTTTTCACATGACTTGGTCATCTTGTACCATTTGTGCCGAGTCCCATTGGTCAGAGAGGTGGTGAGCAGAATACCTCCATGGTCTCGGCAA
This sequence comes from Verticillium dahliae VdLs.17, assembly GCF_000150675.1. Taxonomy (NCBI): domain Eukaryota; kingdom Fungi; phylum Ascomycota; class Sordariomycetes; order Glomerellales; family Plectosphaerellaceae; genus Verticillium; species Verticillium dahliae. The sequence continues at coordinate 324,674 of NW_009276934.1, forward strand.
GCCTCCAACACGGAGGTGAACCCCCGTAGTACCTCGAGGTATAAAGTCCTGGGAGGATTCTCTTCGGCAAGGGGTCGGAATCCCGGTTGTTTGGTTCCCTCATGCACCTTTGTTCGTTGGGACTTGAGCGTGGTCTTCACGTGGCTATCAAGATCTCATCTGGAACATACCGAATCTTAAAATCATGGTCTCACTTCGCACAGCCCTCGGTCTGGCCGTTTGGCTGACCGCCACTAATGCCCAGAGCTCTGGCCGGCCCGGACATGGCATGATTGGTCTTGGTATCCCCATGTACGAGCCCGCGTGCGCCCATGCCTGCCGCGGAGGCAGTCCCCGGGCCGCCATCGACTGCGGCAACGGCGAGGAACATGCTGCAGGCCATCACGGAGGTGTAGCTGTGACACCAGGTACGATGCCATGAAAGAGCACCGGTCAATGACTCGAAGTGTCTGTAGGCCATAGCTAACATGTGGACAGAATGCATGGCCACCAGCGAGCCGTGGCTGAAGACAGTGGCATACTGCATCTACCAGCATTGCAAGGACATTAACAACTCGACGCTCGAGCGGTACTGGCAGACTGAGCTGATCAGCAGGCATGACGAGCCACAAGCAAAGTGGTCGTACCAAGAGTCGTTGCACCACGTTCTCGAAGGCGACGTTCCTACCGAGGTGTTGCAGGAAGACGGCGTTCTCAACAGGACGGTCCTCGTCGATGAAGAGTCTTATATCGCCACGGCAAATGGAAACACTGGTTTTGGCAACACCGAAAGGTGGCACGTCAACTTCAAGTAAGCGTTCGCTAGTCCTCTGATATCCTTAGCCATGTTGGGTAGTTGTATGAGGTAAAGTTGACCAAGAAGGCCTCGCTGACTCTTCATGTCACTAGCCTTATCATCCTCCTCACTGGTGCCGGAATCCCCATTCTCTGCTCGCTCCTGAGGTTTGTTCCGTTTCCCGAGTCCGTCGTCAGCAAGTTCTACGCCTACATCATCGAGCCTCCTGTCCTCGGATCCAGTCACAATGTCCCTGTACTCAAGAACTTGGCCATAGTTCCCACAAGAGGGCAGGCTCTGTTCCTTGTGTACATCTCTGTCATCAACATTATCGGGTCCTTCGTCATGCTCGACCAAAAGTCGCCCAACTCGTGGTGGGGAAGCAAGCAGGAAGAGTTCTTGTCTCTGTATTCCAACCGCGTGGGCATGCTTTCGTTTGCAAACCTTCCGCTGCTCATCCTCTACGCTGGCCGGAACAACATCCTCTTGTGGATCACCGACTGGTCGCACTCGACATTCCTGCTCCTCCATCGCTGGGTTGCCTTTATCTGCATGCTGGAGGCTGTTCTACACTCTGCTGTGTACCTTGATGTTCATGTGCGAATTTATAAGGATCATACTGAGATTGTAAGCTGCCCATATTGAAAAAGTCGACCATGCTGGAAACTGATAATATCAAGGCTTCGGTGGAGTACTGGTACTGGGGTATCATCGCGACGCTTGCGTTGGTCCTCATTATCCCGTTCTCGGTTCTTCCTCTTCGGTACGTCAACCTTGTGAGGGACAGCACAGCGCGGCCTGACTAAAGACTCATTCTGACGTGAACAGCCAACGGCTGTATGAAATCTTCCACGCCGCTCATATTGTTCTTGCCATCATAACTATTGTTGGATGCTGGTATCATATCATCGTAAGCTTCCCCACGCTCTCCACAGAACAAGCTTTGATCACCAGCTAACATGGACTTACTTAGTGGCGATACGAGCGACAGTGGGGATATGTAAGTCTACCAATGTTCAGAACCACGTGAGTGTCGATGCTGACGTTATCTCAGGAAGCTTGGGTGCTCATGGCCATCGGCATCTGGGTCTTTGACTGGTTCGTGCGTGTCGTCCGCGTCGTGCAGAACGGCGTCAAGACGGCATATGTGACCAAGATTGACGATGACTACCTTCGAGTTGATATTCCGGGCCTCGATTCGCATGGCCATGTTTACCTGTATTTTCCCACACTCAATTGGCGTTTGTGGGAGAGTCACCCGTTCTCCGTCATTGGCAACAGCAACCTCGGCTCCGGATCTGCCGAAATCAACACTGGTGGAAATTCTCCCAAGGATTCCGAAAAGGTCTCACCAAATGTTCACGACGGACCCGTGGATGCCTCGTCTTCATCAGCCTCGTCTCGGGCATCGGTGCGCCACGGCCCCGCCGGAACGACACTGTACATCCGTCTGCAGACGGGCACAACCTCGTCCCTCGCTCAAAAGGCCGGCTCCGCCATCGGTGTTCCCGTGTTGGTTGAGTCGAGCTACGGCAGCGAGTCGCTCTACCCCGGTGACGGCCACGCCCAACCATCTACGGCATACCCCAACCTCATCACCATCGCCGGCGGCGTCGGCATCACTGCCGTGCTTCCCGTCTTGAGCAATGCCCAGTCTCTGAATGCCCCGCTCGGCACCAAGAAACTCTTCTGGGGCGTCCGCGCCAGCTCAACCGGGCTTGTCACCTCGGTGCAGAGCATCATCGCCGCTTCTAGTGTGTCTGCTGAAGAAAAGTTGACGCCTGTCCCTGGTCGCAATCTGACGAGGTGGGGCGACGTTGACGTCGAGGTCACTGTGGGAGAGAGGTTCAACTTCCGGGCGTTGCTGGAGGCGGAGCTGAGCGGGCAGGCTGCCACGGTTGGCACGACGGTCATGGTCTGCGGACCGGCGGGCATGGCTGACGAAGTGAGGAACGTCGTCACTGCGTTGGGTCGGCACGGGGCTGTTGTCCGCTATGTCGAGGAGGCATTTGCTTGGTGATGATGTGCTATCGAGGTAGTTTCACGAATCAAGACGCTTCGGAAATTGCTCGTGCTGTATTTGTCAGATGTGCCAAGAACATATTCGCGTCATGCCCGATTCGAGGGATACCCATGTTGTTTACTCGATTTAGAATTATTCCTAGTAATGGTGTAACGTGACGCGGGCACTTTTTGCTGATACAATCGCTGCTAATTTGAAACAAACCAGTCGTCGTGCTTGAAGGTTCAGCTCTGGAGCAAACGTTGGCCTCGACACCTTAGCTCACATTGAATATATGACTCTTCCATGAACACAGCCACACGTTGTCGCCGCACAGAGTGCAACATTAGGGTGTTCTGACGTCAGGTATCATGTTTGTATGAAAATGTTATTCTAATAGCGTGGGGACTCTTTGGCAGGGCTTCTAGGCTTCATCTCTGTGCTAAAAATGAAGCTCGAATACTCACATGATGGTCTCCATATTGTTTGAGTCATGATAGGTCCCTTTATTTGCCTTGAGGGCTCGGCGGTCCAACAGTTGCCAAACTCCAGACCCGAGGTTCCAGGTCCTCTTGGCTTCGGCCGACTCGGAGTTGCAGATCGAGCACTCAACCTCATTGGTGGGTGCAATCAGTGATCGGCTCCGGCAGTCGTTGATGGAAGAAGCGCTCTCGCATGGCGAAGCCGAAAGTGGTGAAGTATAGCGGACGATTGCTATTACTCATTACTATGTAGGAGACGGGTGGCTGTTATGCGTGATGCGTCTAGTGTTCCAAGAAATTCCCGAAGACCTGGGTCCTTCTAAGAATGGGTGTTCGCAAAGCCGCACATCATGATAAGATCTGAATTAAGAGCAAGGCCACTGACTAGACGTGCTGTGCAGCCCCCTTTTTGGTCACCTAGCAGGACATACGGCAACGCCGGCAGGCAATCTGCCTTATGAGGGCCAGGGTGATGTGGTTTCACAGAGAGCCCTGCCGAGGTCGACCACCAGACAGACAGACGGCCGTGCGCGCGCGGCTGAGCCCGCAAACACTGCAACGCGAACGACTTCTGTGCATACAGGCGCCTGTTGAGAGAGACAAAGCGCGGCCAAATCTGGACGATGAAACGCTTTCGTAAAGTCAAATCTATCTCCCATCTTGGCATCTCTGGCATTTGATAGGCCCCTGCCAAGAGAAGAGGCTCAATGAGGAAAGTTCGCATAAGGCTTGGTGATCTCTGCTTCATGCAGATCGTGCGATAACCGAGTCAAGACCGTTGTAATGCCCAAGGTTCGACTCTGTCGGGCCACTCGGATTCCCCGTGGACGTTGACATCGCGAGGCTTCACGATGCGACCCGTGGGAACTTGGCAATGGCGACCCGGCAGTTGTGTGTCCTTCGGGACGCTCAGAGGCCGTCATGTGCACCTGACCGGCGATCCGAATATCCTCCCCCACGGAATTACCTTACCTTAGGTACCTTGCAACCATGGTTGTGGGGAGAGGTAGGTAAGGTGTCGAGAGACTCCTCTATAAATGAGAGAGTCTTCCTCGTCGCTTTTGATGTTTGCTTTCTTCACCCAGCACACAGATCACAGCAACCACTCCTCCATTCACAGCTTCTCTTCTTTCTGCTTCACCTTGCCACGAGATTTCTCTCCAAGCTCTCAGCACCTTTTTTCACCCTTTTTTTTGCCTTACCCCCCATTACTCACAAGAATCAACAATCAGCAATCTCCACCATGGTTTCCAAGATCTTCTCCACCCTCGCTTCCATCGCGCTCGTCGCGGCTGGGCCTGTCAGCCTCCGGGCTGTCGTGCCTCACGACTCTCTGAACCCCGTGACGCAGCGAGTCCAGACCGGAGCCATTGGAGACGCCATTGCCAAGTTCAACCCTCTTCTCCACATTGCCAATGGCTGCCAACCCTACACGGCCGTCAACGATGCCGGCGATACCAGGTATGATTGGTCCGCAGACGACTGACCCGGTGAACCCGGACCGGGTCTTTCTCTGTATCTCACGCCCCTCCCTCCCCCCACGCAGCCTCGGGCCAACGTAGACTGACTCTGCGGGAACCCAAAACAGCGGCGGTCTGCAGGACAGTGGCAACATTTCTGCGGGGTGCAGGGACCAGTCCAAGGGCCAGACGTACGCCCGGGCCAAGGTGGTCAACGGGCAGCTGGCCATCATGTACTCGTTCTACATGCCCAAGGACCAGCCGATCGCGGGCAACGTGGCAGGCGGGCACCGGCACGACTGGGAGAACGTTGTCGTCTTCGTCGACGACCCGGCGGCCAACGCGGCGCCGGGCCTCCTCGGCGGCGCCGCGTCGGGGCACGGCGAGTACAAGAAGACGGCGACGCCGGACCGCGAGGGCGACAGCGTCAAGGTCGAGTACTTTACCACGTTCCCGACCAACCACGAGCTGCAGTTCACGGCGACGACGGGCAAGACGTACCCCATCTCCGACTGGGACGCCATGCCCCAGGCGGCGCGCGACGCGCTCGAGACGACCGACTTTGGCAGCGCCAATGTGCCTTTCAAGGACGCCAACTTTGACAGCAACCTCGCCAAGGCAGCGCTCTAGATGGACCCGAGGGGCGAGGGCGAGGGCGAGGGCGAGAGGGAGGGAGGGCCAAGGTCCAGCAGCAGCAGGGAGCATGACCACCACGTGCGCCGCATGTCAGGCCGAGGCGATCCCCAGTCGTCGTTGCATCTTTGTACCGCGATCAATCTCCGGGGGAGTTCCTTAGCTCGGGCTGCTGTGGGCGGTACATGGTATGTGGACAAGGGTTTCCGGCTGGCTGGAAGGCGTTCTGAAGAGGGTTTTCGCTGCTGGGCAGTAGTAGCCCTGGACTGTATCGTATCGCTTCAGCGGCTCCTGGGCTGGGCTGTCCGAATGTGGTCAAAATGTCCGGGTCAAGGGGAAAGGGGGGTTGTCTTACTTCAGCGTTGGGGGTCAAGGATGTGTGGAGTCTTGGTTTTTTGTTTGGTTGTGTTCAGGGTAGATAGAGAGAGAGAGAGAGAGAGAGACAATGGGATTGCGTTTGGATCGAGACGCGAGACGCCGGCAGTAGGAGAGAACCTGGTCATGTTGATTGGCTCAACAGGCCCCCACCCAGGCTCGGCGATGCTTGTAGCGACGACCGACCCTGCAGAGCGCCACGTGCACCAGCGCAACAGCACAACAGCGCAACAGCCCACCAGCACACCAGCCCACCACAGCACACCACCGCGCGCTCGGCACGCACACCAGCCCGCATCAGTGCAGCGAGCTCCGTCACATGGCCATTTCTGCAGCTCAGACGCCCCCAAAGCCCCCTGACGAAAGTGGACCGACGCTGGGCATGCTTCCTCTGCTGATTCGTGGGACCCCATGGGGAACTCTATGCTGGACTCCACGGCCTAAGGTCTACTCGGGTCTGGATCGGCCGACCTCCACCCGAAGCCCGCGACTGATTGGGCCACGGCCGGCAATTCGACAGGCCGGAAGCAAGGCATTAACCCTAAGGTCTGGGTTCGCTAGTCTGCTACCATGTCGTCTGCTCGTCTGCTAGTCTGCTAGGTACCCCCTTCAGGCCATGTCTGTACGTACAACAGGAGACGAGAAGAAAAAACCATGCCATACGACCTCGGCCACCCACGACTGGGTCTGCCCCGGACCGAACCCCGGTCACCCCGGGCCATCCCTCCCAACCCCATTTCTCCCCCGGGTCATTCCCCCAGGTCGTGCCCAGGCCACCCCCCCCCAGGTCGTGTCCAGGCCCCTTCCCCAGCGCCAAGTGCACAGCAGAACCAGGGCAGTGAGTGACCCCAATGTATACATGGTACTCGTACTTTCGACCTGAGCACCGTCGACGCGAGGTCGAAGCGGGCAACGCCAAAGGCAGGCACTACCCCCGGCCCATCAGTCAACCCACGAGAAGCATATCTTCTGCGCTTTCCCTCCCCATCTCAGACTCGGTTCCCCTTCCTTCCCTTCTCCTCTCTTCACTGGCATCAACACCTGTCGCCACTCCTCCCCCCTTCTCTGGCCTCTCTTCCTTCCTCTCTGGCCTCTCTTTCTTCCTCCTTGCCTCCCTTCTGCCAGACAGTATCACGAGGCCGTGTTTGCCAGACAAACATCTTAGTTGTGCCTGCCCCCCCTCCCAACACCATCAAACCATGGCCACCCAGAGCGAGAGCAAGCTCGAGGCCGGCCCCAAGCCGACCCCCGTCTACACGGAGCATGGCGTCTATACGCCTCAGGTCGAGCTCATCGAGGCTGCCGTCGCCGCCAGTGACGCCGAGGCTTCGCTCTCGCGCAAGGAGCTCTTCAGCCGCTACTGGCCTGCTGCCGTCTACAGCATGCTTCTCAGTCTCGCCCTCGTCATGGAGGGCATGGACGTCGGTCTCATCAACAACTTCTTCGCCCACGACGCCTACCTCAGGAAGTTTGGATGGCCTGACGCCACCGGCAAGCTGCACATCTCGGCCAAGTGGCAGGGCGCCATCGGTGCCGGCAACAACTGCGGTTCCATCATCGGTCTCCTGATCAACGGGTACCTCCAGTCGCGCTTCGGTTCCCGCAAGGTCTACATGGTACGTCTGACCCCGTCTCCCGCCCCGTCTCCCGCCCCGACTGCGCTGCGACGCATCATCTAACTCGTCTTCCTCTCTCCCTCCAGGGCGCCATGGCCACCATGGGTGCCACCATCTTCATCCTCTTCTTCTCCAACAGCGTCGGCATGCTCGTCGCCGGCAACGTCATCTGCGGTATCCCCTGGGGCATCTTCCAGACCCTGACCACCGCCTACGCCGCCGAGATCTGCCCTGCCGCCATGCGCGGCTACCTGACGGCCTGGGTCTCCATGTGCTGGGGTGCCGGCAGCTTCCTCGCCACCGGCGTCCTCCGCGGCTCCCTGAACCTCAAGGGCGACGCCGGCTGGCGCGTCCCCTACGGCCTCCAGTGGGTCTGGGTGCCCCCTCTGCTGCTCGTCGGCTTCCTCGCCCCCGAGAGCCCCTGGTACCTCATCCGCCGCAACCGCATCGAGGAGGCCGAGAAGAGCCTGCGTCGCCTGGCCCGCAACGGTCACTACACGGAGCAGTCGATGGCCGAGACCCTCGCCCTCATGAAGCACACCAACGAGATGGAGAAGATCGAGTCGGCCGAGGCCAGCTACAAGGACTGTTTCTCCGGCACCAACCTTCGTCGCACCGGCATCATCTGCATGGCCTGGCTCATCCAGATGCTCAACGGCCAGTCCATCACCGCCTACGCCGCCATCATGCTGCGCTCCATTGGCATGAGCTCCACCATGGCCTTCAACTACAACATGGCCATCCAGTCGGTCAACATTCTCGCCACCGGTATCGCCATTGTGCTCATGGGCAAGGTGAACCGCCGCGCCTTCTACCTCTTCGGATCCGGCGGCATCGGCGCCTGCATGCTCATCATTGGCATCATGGGCTTCGCCACGAGCAGGAAGAACAGCGCCATCCCCGTCGCCGCCTTCCTCATTGTCGTGCAGTGCATCTTCAAGGTCTCCCTCGGCCCCACCACCTATGTCGTCGTGGGCGAGACCTCGTCGAGCCGTCTCCGCGCCCAGACCATCGTGCTCGGCCGTGCCGTCTACGTCGCCAGCGCCATCGTCGTGCAGCAGGTCAACCCTCGCATGCTCAACTCGACGCCCGACGCCTGGAACCTCGGCGCCAAGACGGGCATGGTGTACTTTTGCCTCTGCTTCGTCTGGGTCTTCTGGATCTTCTTCTTCCTGCCCGAGACCAGGAACAGGAGCTTCGCCGATATCGACTACCTCTTCCAGAAGAAGGTCAATGCCCGCAAGTTTGCCACGACGCCTGTCGATTGTGAGTTTACATTTCTTCTTCTTCTTCTTCTTCTTTTGCGACACGTATTAGCGATACAGGTTGCTGACTTTTCTACCCACAGTGTTCGAGTTCACGCAGCCCGAAAGCAAGGAGAAGCTCGAGTACGTCGAGCAGGTCGAGTCGGCTGGAGGCCGCGAGGTTCGCTAGATGCGATGCCAACGAGCGCCTTGTATCCATGTCTACTGCCTGCTTCTTGATTATGACACCCTGGAGGAGGATGAGTCTTCCATAGGGAGACTTGATCTGATGCCTTTAATGAGAATTTTAATGAACCCACACCTTTGCAGTGAGATGACACGGCGTCCCTTGATTGTGAATATTTTGTCCATGACCCCATGCGACAACCGCTCCAGTCCCATGTAGGAACCAGCATTTTCAAACTGTGTTGTGGTCTTACTTCCCTCACCCCATGATCTTCACTGCATGACCTACGACCTAGTGTCCTAGCACGTCGTACGTCCCCGTCGTACGTCCCAATCCTACGGATCTGACAGCTCCCAGGGCATTGGAGCCATGGTCAAAGATTTAGTGCTGTGCTGTAGCAGCAGCCCACGATGGACGTGGACGGCATGCATGATCTCATTTGCTGAAAGGGGGTGGGAAGACTACCGACCAAGGTAGGCTGGGCGTGAACTGGGGTGGTCTCACATTGCACGTGCCGCCTGACTCCGAGTGCCGAGCCAAGACGACATGTGTTGACTCACTGTGCATGCACCACCACACCACTTCTTCCCTGCCAAGGTCCGCCTACCGATGCATGCACCCGCCCCCATTTCCCGAAGCGAGCAAGGGACCTCAACGATATCCGGGGCTTGGCCCGAGACCCTCTCCCCTCCCCCCTTCCCCCACCGAGATCCCCCCCTCTCTTCTCTTTTCGTGAGAGAGGTCCTGCGGGGTTTGGCCATGAGGCTCGAGGTGGGCGACGGGGCGACGAAAGGGGGCACTGGATTGTCGACGCTCCGGACTTGGTTGCGATATCCGTGGATCGGGCGTCTGAAGATCAGTGTGGACATGAAATCATTGTCTAGCCCGATACCAGCGGTCCGGGAATTCAGATAGAGTAGACAACGACGAGTCGATGCTTGAGCTTACTCCGTGGAGAAAGGAGGACCCTCCCCTTTCATTTTGCGGTGCAGTGTCGCGTAGCCCAACCCCACCAGCCCCCCACTTATACTCCTCAATCCCCCCTCAGTCGCCCCTACCCCATCCCCTTCCTCCTCTCGTCTTTCCCCCCACAGGCCTCACCGCACAAGGAGAAACCAGCGAATCCCAGGGGGAAGGGTCCGCTGCGCTGCCATCCTGCTGCCAAGAGCCCGGGCAAGAGCCGTGTCTACGCTTGGCAAGCGTGCTGGGCTGCGCCTGCACGATCAAATAGGATGGCTCTTGCCTGGGCAAGCGGAGTTTCGAGGGCGGAGAAACTGCTCGTGTCCATTTTGGGGCTCATGTTTGGTGGTCAAACCACCCACCTCAGAGCAGGGCAGGCAGACAGACCACACACACACCCAAAACAGCTGACTCGAATGCAGAGGCCAAGCATGTCCTTGATACATGTACACGCCTCACCAACCCCCTCCCGTCCTCTCCCCGCTCTCCTCCACCCTGGCCATGTCTGGCGACGGCAGCCGAACTGCGAAGCATCGTCGTTTTGGGTCATAAATCCCGAGCCACACTCTTGAAGCATCACGCTCATCAGGATCGCCTCTTTGTCTCTGTGCCTCGTGGGCAAAGTAACGTGGAGTTTGGGCGATGTACGACCATGGCCGTACGCGGCCTCTGGGCGCAAGAGGTGGGTGAACGGGTGGTGACATGAGGATCCCTGTGACGTCTTGGTGCTGTTCGCGGGATAAGAGCTTCGCTGTGGCTCTGTTCTCTCTCCCTCTCGCCTCGCACCAAGGTCTTCCGTTAACGAGACGTCGCCAAGCTTTCGGGCCCTTGTCACGCTCATCATGTGCTCTCACGGAACTGACGGCCACGACCACGGCGCGCCGCCGCCGGCCCCCGCCACCACGGCCAGCCGTACCCTCTCAGAGCCCCGGCGCCTGTTAGGAAAAAAATCACCTCCCTGTACAAGAAGCAACTGGTCAATTTCTTCACATGGGACAACGGGAGAAAGTCAACCTGTTGGCATACGAGATGGCCTGGAACTCTCCTGTCATGCGTGGCGCGCTCTACTGACGCGACACACCACACAGGTCGTTGCATCATGGCGCCTACTCCAGCGCGCCACACGTCAAACCCTCCGTCTGGGACGCACCCGGCACCACCGCGCCCTATATTTCTCGAGGCGACGGCTGACGCCAACACGTTCCACGACACGCAGGCCGGCGAAGCCTTTGGCCCCCCGTGAACGACGCACTGGTTCCGCTGCCAGCTCAAGCTGCCCGAGGCCCTCTGTGACGATGGCGTCCACGTCGAGCTTCACTGGGACTGCAATAATGAGGCGACCGTGTGGACTGCCGACGGCGAGCCGCTTTAGGGTCTCACCGGCCGTGGCCAGCGCGTCGAGTGGGTCGTCCCCGCGTCCTTCAAGGACGGCAGAGAGCACGTCGTCTACCTCGAGATGGCCTGCAACGGCATGTTCGGCAAGGGGCCCGGCAGGCCCATCTTCGAGAACAATGCCGGCGGCGACTCCATCTAGCCGCCGGACCAGGATAAGTACTTCAAGCTCCCCAAGGCCGAAGTCGTCGTCGTGAACCTGCCGGCGAGGATGCTGCACATGGATTTCACCATTATCAGCGACGCCGCCATGGAGCTGGCTGAGGATACGTGTGAGCAGCCCGAGGCGCTTAACGTGGCGGGCAGGATCCTTGACACGTGCTGGCTCTGGCCGTGGGCCGAGACGAAACGCAAGGTCGTCTGATCGTGGTCGAACCAGTGTGACCCGATGGACCGCTATCCCGAGCTCAAGCGCAGGCGCAGCAGGTCCGTGGCGCCGAGTCTGCCTCGAAATTCCGGGAAGCATACAGTAACCGACCTACAGTAGTTCAAATGGTTCAAGGAGATTTACCCCTACGGCTGGGAGCGCGCCAAGGCCAAGGTCAAGTCTGGACAGTTTCACTCCATTGGCGGGTCCTGGGTTGAGCATGACACCACCCTGCCCTGCGGCAAGTCGCTCGTGCGCCAGTTTCTCTACGGCCAGCGCTTTTCGAGGCCGAGTTTGGCTTCCGCTCGACGTCTTGGCTGCCGGATACGTTTGGTTTCTCGTGCCAGATTCCTCAGATTTGTCGGCTGGATGGCAGCCAGGTGATTTGTCACATGCCCCGTGCAAGACGTACACCGCCGAGGTCAACTATACCGATATTACGAAGAGCATTCCAATCACAAGTCCCTGGATCAGGACAACACGGCTCTCATGGCTGTAAGGACTCTTGCCTATGGATCCTTTGATGATCTTTGGTTGCTAACCAATCTGTTTACAGTTCGGCAAAGGCGACGGCCGTGGTGGCCCGACGTGGCAGCACTTGGAGAGGATGAGGCGACTCCGAGGTATGGCTGACACGATGGGCGTCATCCCCCGCTTTCACGCCGGTGCGACGGTTGATCAGTTCTTCGACCGAAGGCCCCGAGCCTCGTGACGTGGTATGGCGAGCTCTACTTTGAGCTGCACCGTGGCGTGTACACCACGCAGGCGCGAACCAAGCTGCACAACCGCAGCTCCGAGATTCTCCTGCACGACATTGAGCTGCTCGCGACGATTGCTTCGATCCAAGACAAGGGGTAAAATACCGCAAGGAGGAGCTCGACGAGATGTGGCAAGGCGTCCTGCTCTGTCAGTTTCACGACTGCCTTCCTGGCACTGCCTTTGAGATGTGTTACGATGACTCGGAAAAGGTGAGAGAAAGCAGGCGGTATTTTCTTACTCGTAAAGTGAAAAAAAGATGTGCTGACCTGGTGATAGATTTATGCAATGTCAAGGAGACAGGCGTGGTGCTTTTGCAACAAATAGTCACCGTTCTCGGCGTTGCACGAATGCTGCCGTCGATCTCCGAAGTCTCGACCCGCTGCCATGGCCGCGTAAAGAGCTTATCGACGTTTCGGAGACGAATGTCGTTCAAGCTTCAAGGGCGGGGCATGCGCTTGCTGTCGAGTCTTTCTAGACCTCCTTTGACGACGCCAAGGCTGTCACCGTTGAAGAGATCACACCTGGCCTTTTCCAACTACAGAACGCTCATTTGACCGTCACGGTCAAGAACGGAACCATCACTTCCATCTACGATCGCCGAGCCAGGCGAGAGACGTTGGCCGGTAAGGCGAATCAGTATGCTGTCTCCGACGACAAGCCGATCTACTGGCAAGCGTGGGACGCCGAGGTGTACCACTTGGACACGCGTAAAGAGCCGAGCAACTCGAATACCACGATCCACGAGGATAAGGGGCATCGCGCGAGCGTCGTGACGGAGACGCGCATCAGCGAGAACAGCTCCATCAGGACGATTATCTCCCTCACATCTGTCCTCGACGAACAACCATCTCTCATCGAGTGCACGGCAGACGTCGATTGGCACGAGACGATGAAGTTTCTGAAGGTCGAGTTCCCGGTCAAGATCAGCAACACCGAGGCCTCGTACGAGACGCAATACGGTGTCATCAAGCGGCCGACGCATTACAACACCTCGTACGTACAATTCCGGATCCTCAACGTCCTTGAGAACCAGGCTTTCGTGCATTTAGCTAACCGGAACAGATGAGACATGGCCAAGTTCGAAGTCTGCTGCCACAAGTTTGCCGACCTTTCGGAACACAAGTACGGCATTTCCATTCCCAACGACAGCAAATACGGCTTCTCCACGGTCGGCAACGTCATGTGTCTCTCCCTGTTAAGATCACCCAAGGCCCCCGACGGCAACGCCGACATGGGCCGCCACCGGATTCGCTGGGCCATGATACCGCACCGCGGCGGGCTCGGCGCGCAGACCGTGCGCGCTGCGTTCAACTTTAACAACCCCCTCCGTCTTGTGGCCACTCCCAAGGGCAGGCCGAATGTACTGCCAAATGCCCCGATTGCGCTCACCGGAGACCATAACCTTGTCTTGGACTGGATCAAGCGTGGCGAGGATGACGAAGACGTGTCCCTCGATGACCTCCCGAAAAGAAAGAGCAAAAGTGTCGTCGTGCGGGTGTACGATGCCGTGGGCGGTTCTCTAGAGGAACGATCAAGACGACGTTCGCGGTGGACAAGGTGTTTAAGACGAATATCCTTGAGGGTGATCTCGAGGAGGTTACTTCCGAGGGCGGCTCGTTTGATACTTCGCTGGAGCTTTTCGAGATTGCGACGCACCGTTTTTTGTTGAAGGACTGACTGAGCTTTGACTTTGCCTAGTTAGGCGGCAGTATGGGATGCATGAAGTAAGGTTCGGCGGAATAAGCCCGATCCCCGAAGACCAGGGTTCAGCTCCGGCGAAACAGAAAGCTGTTGTCTTTGGATGCAGCTATCGTTCAAAAGACAGCGTTGTCTTTCGGCAGGTCTGCTAACGTGCCCGGACGTGCAGGCTTGCCATGAACTTGACTCTCCTCTGAAAGCTCCGCCTTCCGTCATCCGAAGTACAAGCAATGACTCAACACGGCCTTCGGCACAAACATCGCTTAGATAAACCTCTCCTTTCTACAAATTGATACAACCTCACGGCCGAGATCGCGACGCCGTGGCCGTATAGGCACTTTCCGGCACGCTCACCCCCCACCCGTCCCGTCTCGGCGACCCCTGCAGGCTAACCCGCCCCATCGACACGCCGTCCTCGCCATCCGAAGACCTCCTGTAAAACGTCCTTTTGACGTCTGACGCGTCGTCGTCGTCGTACGAAATGCGCGGCACAGTCTCGACCTCTATACGCACCGTCTTGCTGATGGTGAGTTCCCGCTGCGACTCCAACCTCCCCACGTCCCCGTCCCCGTCTCGGCCTCCAGCTGTCGCTTCTGCTGCAGCTGCAGCGGTCGACCGCCGGCTGAGGACGAGGCTCTCGTGCCGCCCATAGGGGTCGCGACGCGACGGGTTCGAGCTCGGGAGCTGCAGGCGGCCCCCTGAGGCCGAGGGGTAGCCGCTCTTTCGGCGGTGGTTGTAGTTGTTGTTGTTGCCGTAGGAGGACCAGCCGAAGCCCCAGTTCTTGAAGAGGGGGCGGAAGGTGGCGACGCAGGCGGCGGTTATGCCGAGGGCGGGCTCCATTACGGACCAGATGGCGACGTCGCTGTGCATGGCGGTCAGGGGGTGGACTGGAAGAGAAGGCGGCGACAAAGGAACTCACATGGATCGGTAGAGGAATTCGAGGCCGGGAGGGAGGCGAGTTACGTAGGGGATTCGGACGAGCAGGACGACGCCAGCGCTTGGGTTCGTTAGCATCAACTTTTGGAAACTGCCCTTCCAGCGAGAAAAGAAGGGCGGGAAGGAGGAGGCTCACATCATGCCGAGACTGAGGAGCACGGCTATGGTCGCCTTTGTCCGGCGGTTGATCTTGACGTTCCACAGCAGGGCGACGGGCAGCAGGCCGAGGCACCAGTCGGACAGGCAGCTGACGCAGCTGTGGACGGTGGTGGCGTAGGTGACGATGAGCTTGCTGTAGCAGTGGCCGTCGGTGCCGTAGACCTGGGTCCAGAAGTGCGAGGGCGGGCTGCACTGGAATGCGAGGATGAAGAAGAAGGCGGCCGAGATGGCGGCGATGACGGCCAGGTTGGCCCAGATGATCCAGCGGTGCGCGCGCGACGTCGCGAGGCGCAGCAGCAGCACGCAGACCGAGGCGCGGATCGTCAGCGTGATGGGCGCGTACAGCACCATGCAGAGATACCAGCCGCGCAGCGAGCGGGCCGCCTGGTCCATCGTGTATCGGAGCGCGTAGTGCTTGCCTGTGGCGCCGTTGATGGCGCCATCCATGGCGATGGTCGCGTAGGCCACGTAGCCGGCCTGATGGACGTGGGGATCGGCGTTAGCAGTGTTCCTCGACGATGGAAGGCCTGGACAAAAGGCATGGGATGATGCCTCGAGCGGAGAGGAGAAGGGGGACGTACGAAAGCTGCATAAATGAGGTAGTCATCGAGGGCATTGTGCCTGACGAGGAACGTCTTGACGTAGATTCGGATCAAGACGCTGATGCCGGCCACCAGAAGGAACACGAGCTGGACGTAAAAGAGCTCATGGCTGCGGTCCAGGTTGGCGGGCAGTTCCCCGGCAACAGCCATGGCCGTGAGTATGTTTTACCGCCAAGACAGACGACACGGACTGACGTCTATCAGTTGACAAGGTGGAACGGACTTGTCAAAAAGCTTTTTAGGGAGGAACAATGAAGGAGGGAAAAATAAGAGCGACACTTGCAGATGAAATGCAAGGAGTACCAGCCCTACCCTTAAGATGCCATGCGAGCGAGAGGGACAAGCGGACGCACATGGCGTGCCTTGCAGCACCGTCAGCACAGAGTCTAGATCTCGCAGGCCACCAGACCCAGGCTCAGACACACGGACGGAGGGAACGCCAGCCTTACCGGGCCTGTATCTGGGGTCTCTTCCCCGGATCTAACCTCTCGCAGCTGTTGGTCCGTCCACGGCGCAGAGGATGCTTCAGAAGGCGTGGCGCCATAGGAGCGATGCGCCTCTTCGGCCATCGCACATGGTTTCGGGGTGGGGTCGCAGCGATCTCAGAACGGCCGGCCGGCTACCATACAAGAGAGTCTATTGGGTTGCAAAGGTTGCATGTTCCGCCGTGCTGGGTCGATTGCAACACGCGGACTGTTGAGCTCGCGCTTGCGTCATGTCCGAGGCACGACGTCTTCAGCCGTCAATGAGAGGAGGAATGACGACCCAGCCGGGGCACGGTTACGGTCTCACGGCCACACCCTCAGCGTTCAGGGCCACATGGAAATGACTTGGGATGGCAGGTAGACAGGTCGACAGACAGACAAAAGAGAGGTCGACAGACAGACAAAAGAGAGGAGATGGATGTGCGCCACATTCAGGGGTTCCCCGGAAGGAGGGCAACGTTTGGGGACAAGATCCGCAGACTGGTTCCCCTAGCGTGCGCGGGGATGTGATCGTCTGTGTGGAATTGGTGGCGCAATCCCGACACAGGTGCAGGGATGAAGAAGAGGTGAGACTGGCTATCATGGTCAGAGGAGAGGAGAGATGAGGAAATCCACGAATGAGGTCATTTGGGGGAGCCAACATGTGCATGTAGGAACGAAAAGGGGCGTCGTGAAATGCTGTGAAGACAATGCTGTGAAGACAATGCTGTCAAGGCCGTTGGTTCCCAGGCTGGGCCGTCTGTTCCTGGGGTTCAGGGGGGCGACGCTCGATGAGTTCATTGGACTTTGCGATCTACAATCCTCGTGCCAAAGGATGCATTTTGTCTGCCCACTCCTCACCCTACGCCAGCTGCGCAATCCACTCGCCCACAATCTTGTTGACGCCCGCCGCAGCTTGCCAGAGCGCCCAGTGCGACGAGACGACCTCGCCCCTGGCCAGCCCCTCGGGGAAGTACCTCTCCATGCCCGCCGACATGGAAGGCGGCAGCGCCGTGTCCATGGTCGCGCCAACGTACAAGCCCGGCATGGTGAAGTTGACGCCAGCGCCGTCGCCCCGCCCGAGCAGGGCCAGCTCGTCCTCGAAGTTGGCCTCGGCCGTGCGGTACCAGCTCAGGGGCCCGCGCATCGTGTTCCTGGCGTACTCGGCGACGTAGTACGCGAGGTCCGCCGCCCTGACGAGCGGCGACCCACCTAGGCGGTTCAGACGGCTCAAGTTCAGACCCGTGCGGGCGTCGAAGCCGAACTCGCCCCCGGGCGTCCTGCCGCCGTACAGCGCGAGCAGCGTCTGCCGGATCCTGTCGGGGCCGCGCAGCTCGGCGTCGAGGGCCGCGTCGCGGAACTGCAGCTGGTAGCCGAAGCTGGGCGTGCCGCCGGCGGCGATCTGGTCGGCGAGGTCGACGTAGGTCGATGCGGGCGGGAAGTACGGCGTCGCCACGCTGAAGATGCCCCGGTAGAGGGCCGGGTGCCAGAGGGCGGCGCGGTAGACGAGGGCGCCGCCCCAGTCGTGGCCGCCGAGGACGACCTGCTCGTGGCGGCCGACGATGGTCCCCACGAGGGCAGCCAGGTCGTCGGCCATGTTCTTGAGCGTGAAGCGGGCGAGGGAGGTCGGCGCGCTCGAGCGGCCGTACCCCAGCATGTCGGGGGCGACGACCTGGTAGCCGGCCGCCGTGAGGGAGGGGATCTGGTAGCGCCACCCGTACGACAGGTCGGGAAAGCCGTGCAGGAGGACAATGGTGCCGAGTGGTGGCCCCTTGGGCTTTGACAAGAGGTAGTGGTATGTGTTGCGGCCGATGCGGGTGTAGTGTCGCGTGTGGTTGAAGCCCAGGTCGTAACAGGCGACGGACCTTGCCGCCGCAGTCACTGCCAGTACCCATGACACGACAGATAGGAGGCGGAAAGATCTCATGATGGCTGCTCAAACAAGGTTGAAAACCTTTGGGGGAAACGAGCGGCAGGGTGTGGGTTGATGATCAGGAGCCAGTCCTGAACGCGGGAGGCTACCTCTTAAGCGTTCCTGAATATGACAACGAACCGAAGAGAGTGACCCGACAATAAGAAGACCGATTGCGTTTGGATTCAATCGCAAGGAGAGTCAAATCCGGCCGCGATGCCAAGGCTGTTTCTTCATCAGGCAATGCTTGCTTGGTGGTGTGTATGAGGGCGCCGAGGCAGAGGATGCAGTGTCTCCTGCACTCGGCCATGTCAGCAGTGGTCGTCGACTGGCCCACATCCGAAAAGACAGGATGCGCAGTGTACTGCGCCATCAAGGCGTTGACATAACGATGCTACACACATTTCAGTCGAGGGAACAAGTGCAGATGAGAGGAGCACTTTCAGAGGGCGTGGCGTTGCTGTTGGTGGCGGGCAGTTCATGATTGGGTGCTCCTGCGGAGCTAATCGTTTTGAGCGATTCTTGCGAGATTTCACCTGCGTCGCTCTGGGGTTGAGCGTCTTTTCTGCAGGATCCCGGTCGTCTTAGGCCCCTGGCTTGCCTGGCTAAAAAGATGGTTAAGATGAGATTCGCGAACCCACAAAAAGCGCGCCGGGCCATTCCCGCCACCCGTCTTCCCCGGCCCCGCAGCGGCCCCACTTGCCCAGACGGGACGGCATCAGCGGTGCCCGTGCCGGTGAGCCATTCGGCCAGACGGATGTGATGGGAAGCTGAACGACTTCATGATCATACATGCTTCAGGATGAAGAGAAGATTGTGGAGGCAGCTAAAGAGAGTTGACCGTCAATGGCTCATCTTGAAACCCATGTCAGTGGCTTCCAGCGCAGGCAAGTCTCCAGCCAAGTCGTACGTTCGAAAGGTACGAGCGATATAAATGTTGCTAAGTAGGTAGGTAGTTGGTGTTCAAACCTTGGGTTAATTCGAACATTCGAAGGAGAGATCATTGGCGTTTCACCTCCGTTGGCTGGCTCCCCTCACCAAAGCAACTGAGCAGCCCTACGCGATGCTTGTTTCAACGGGCTATGGAAATCCAGACCTAAAAGTCACGACGATCCCTCCCGTCCCTATTCGACTTCCGGGTCAGCTCTACCCGGGATATTGACAACTCGGGGACCGGAAGTTAATCAAAATTGACAGTTGACAGGTGGGTGAGGACCCACGTGGTGACCCGACACACAGATCACACCACAGTCATTGCTTTTCTCATGCCGTCTGTGCCTCCAATGACACATGTATCAAGCTGCATGTGGTTTGGTATGTAGAATGGATCGTATTTTCCTCCACAGAGCAACTCATGACAACAGACGCCGAGTCTACCAAGGCCAGGTTGGTCGAATGCAAGGACAACAGCTGACTCACGAGTGAGGTGGAAACAAGTCGTCGGCATGGAGAATCAGGTAAATAAATACGTCTGAGCAAGCCGAAAGGCCTTGTGGAGGTAGAAGATAGGCATGATCTATACCACAACACACCAGCATATCTCTAATGAAGTCGTAATCATAGGTAAGCTCAGCCTGGACAACAGACTTTCAACTCAACCAAGCAAAACAAAACACGGCAAAACTTGCACACATGTTGACGGCAACTCATCTATTCGCAACGGGCACTCTCGCCATTATGTAAAGGTAATATGTACTCTGAAAACTCTGACGAAAATCTCATCTACTTCTTGTTTTCCCCAGCCCAATAAACATGATCCAAGTAACATCTGCCTCTTAGACGCCAACGCAGACGTTCGTCTCGGCCCACATGGTGCGGCAGTCAGAGCCAACACCAGTGTTCCACTTGACAAAGTCGGCAAGGGTGATCTTCTGGAAGCTGATGACCTGCTGGCACGTGACGCCCTGGGCGATCCAGTGGAACTTCTTGCAGTTGGACACCATGCCGGGCTGGATGGGCGTCGGCGTCGCGATGCCGTTGCCCGTCTGCGTGGGCGTGGGGTTGCCGCCGATGAGGCCGACGCAGACGTTGACCTCGGCCTGCATGCCCGTGCAGTCGGACTTGACCGTCGGGTTGAAGCTGACAAACTGCTCGAGGGTGATCTTCTGGAAGCTGTAGATCTGGTTGCACGTCACGCCCTTGGCGACCCAGTGGAACTTGGCGCAGTTGGTCACCATGCCGGGCTGCGTCGGCTGGGGGGTCGACACGCCGTTGCCGGGGGCCGTGGTGGTGGGGGGGCGGGTCGTCGTGGGCGTGGTGCCGGCGATGAGACCGACGCAGACTTGGACCTCGGCCTGCATGCCGCTGCAGTCAGACTTGACGGTAGGGTTGTAGCTGACAAACTGCTCGAGGGTGATCTTCTGGAAGCTGTAGATCTGGTTGCACGTCACACCCTTGGCGACCCAGTGGAACTTGGCACAGTTGGTCACCATGCCGGGCTGCGTCGGCAGAGGGGTCGACACGCCATTACCGGCAGTGGTCGTCGTGGTGGCCAAGGTCGTGGGCGTGCTGCCGATGACGCCGACGCAGACCTGCACCTCAGCCCACATGCCGGAACAATCGCTCAGGACGCTGGGGTTCCACTTGACAAAGTCGGCGAGGGAAATCTTCTGGTAGCTGATGACCTGTTGGCAGGTGACACCCTTGGCAATCCAGTGGAACTTGTTGCAGTTGGTCACCATGCTGGGCTGAGTGGGCTGAGGCGTGACGACGCCGTTGCTAGGAGCCGTGGTCGTGGGCTTGGCCGTGTCGGTGGAGCTGCCGACGACGCCGACGCAGACGTTGACACCGGCCCACATGCCGGAGCAATCGCTCTTGACGGAAGGATTCCACTTGACAAAGTCGGCGAGCGTGATCTTCTGGAAGCTGATGACTTGGCTGCAGCTGACGCCCTCGGCAATCCAGTGGAATTTGTTGCAGTTGGTCACCATGCCGGACTGGGTGGGCTGGGGCGTGGCGATGCCGTTGGCAAACGTCGTCGTCGTCGCGGTGGGCTGCGTCGTCGTCGTGGCAGCGCGGGTGGTCGTGGTGACCTCGATGGGCTCGGGCTCGCCGAAGGCCTCAACGCAGTACGAGTTGCCTGCCTTGATGCCGGAGCAGTCTGCGCCAACGGTGGGATTCTGTTTTATTTGGGTCAGTAGTTGTGCACACTCGACAGTGGGAAATACGGCCGTACCCATCGCGCAAAGTCCTTCAGGACAACGACGTTGTCCTCGAGGACACGCGAGCAGGACTTGTCACCCTCGTAGTCCACCCAGTACGAACAGTAGGAGCTGGTGCCGGCAGCGGGAGGGTACTTGGGTTCCGGGCCCCTGCGGGCCGAGACGGATGCGACCGCAGCGGCGGCCAGCAACAGGCTCTTGATGAAAGACATCGTGAAGAAGAGGATCAACCCAGACTGGGGGAAGTCGATGAGACGGAGGAGCTGTAAGGACTGAAGTCTTTGACAGGTGAGAATGAGCCTGGAGGAGGGAGATCAAGACGAGGAAGAAAGCCACGAGGGTTCAAGCAGTCTAATTATACACCGGTCACAACAGATCATTCGAGGAAGAATTGTCGTCTTGTGGTGATGTTCTGGATTCACTCAGACGAGATACGGAAATGGGGTTCATGGTTCAGACTCCTGCTCGGCACGGAGCCGACAGGGGGTTCATATGATTCCCTGCTCCGCAACGGTCCCGCCGACAACCAAAGTGGCACAGCCGGGTCTAGGCAATGCAGATGCACCGTTGCAGTGCAGGAGGACCCCTTAGATCAATGATCATGCGTCCGCTGTGCATTCACCCGGAAGGATCACCTTCCTATGTGCTAGCACAACATCCGGTCGAAGGATTCAGGACAGACAGAGGGAGTGGAAAAGCCTCAAGGTATAAGCCTGGGTTCGGAACTGTGTTTAATTGAACCTGTTCAAGCCTTGACGTGTCTATTATAAGGTCCATGACTAAGGCCAAATCAGAAGGTGCACCGAGCTCCAAATTGCTCGCCTTCAGTTTAGCCGAACGACAAGGTCTCTTTTTTGCTTGTCTGCTATCGAGAGAACCACGACTGAGAGCTTTCGGTCGGTCCCGTCTGGCATGTGACCAGGCACTAAGACCACGACGGGTTTTCTCCATGGGGCAATGCTCATGTCGTTATGCTTTGACCACACGTTTAGGATGCCATGGGACGATTGAGGTCCCAATTTGCCACCTTGAAGGATTCTGCAACTTAGATGAAGCCCCTGCAAGACAGTTTTCGCTTGGAGGAGGTGGTGGAGGGGCAGTGAGTTGAACCACGACGCGGAATCAAATTGGCTTCACGCACTTGAGATTTGCTGTATCCTCGACAGAAGAGTGAGTCGGATGGAGAGACGGTGAAGTTGGGTTCATTCAGAGGTTATACGTTTACGCCGTCGAAATGCGACAGAAAGCTTCCCGAGTTCTGCGGCTCTTGACAACTGTGAAAACAAACAAAATGTTGAATGAAGCAGCCGATGCATATATCACTTGATACCTAGGGGAAGCACCATAGCAGCCCAATCAAGTCGCACCCAAAGCTGTGATGACATACATCCAAGGTAGACAAGGCGACAACCACCACCGCTCAGCTAGAACAGTATCGTGACGCTCATGAGTTGGCCTCGGGCGCCCCCGTCACCCTTCTCGAGGGTGTTAGGACCCATGAAGACCATGTGACTGGCAGTGCGTCGGCTTCTATTTGAACTCAGAGGGTCAAGAGGAAAGGACCAATAATAGCAATGAGATTGCTGTAAGGAGATCTACCGGGCTATACGCTACGAAAGAGTTTCAATCATGAAACCTGTTCGAGAGACACCCCTAAGACTGGAAGTCGTTCTCGTTAATCTCACCACGAGGCTTCTCTACGACTCTGGTTCGGCTTCGGGTCGGCGGGCTTTTTGTAGCCACAACCAGAAGCAGAGCCCGTAGCACTGTCCTGCTGTCTCTCGTGGTTTATCTTGAGCACCCAAACCTGCTTGCGCACGTTCTCGTGCTTGACGTTCTGCTCATCGCCTAAGATCCACTCTGGTTTTCCGTTCTCGTCGTCAGGGCCTTTGGTGCCAAATTCCTTCGCCATCACCTTCATTCGCGCCTGAAGAGCCTCTCGGAATTGCTTCTTGGTATTCTTCTTGATAGCGTCCGAAGTTGCGGCCGAGTCAAACGCCGTGTATTTGTACGGCACCATCTGGTTTGCATTCTTGGGATCAGGCATCTGGCTGAAGTAGACCGTCTCGTCGCCGCCCTTCCTGATATTCTCAGCGGGTGTTACTTCTTTGGTCTTGATCCAATTTCTCGAGAACGAAGACCCCATGCCCTGTTGCTTGGCAAGGGCTACGAGGTCTTTGCCGATGCCCTCCTGCTTGAAAGGCTCTATTTCAATGGTGCGGCCCACGTGCGACTCACGCAGGCAGGGTTTCATGTTGTTGAAGTAGCCGGCACCGCGGGCCGGGTCGAGTTCGTAAAGCTGCGCAGCGCGCTTGCCGAGGATCTTCAGCACATTGTCGAACCAGAAGTAGGGGTTCTTAGCGTTGAGGCCGGCGCCCTTGCTCGTGGCTCCCAGCATCTTGTGAAGGTCGAAGCTGCTGAAGGTGTAGCGCTGGGGCGTGGGGGTGTTGCTGTCGATCGGCATGAGCTCGCCGCTGTCGGGCGGGAAGCGAGGCAGGTTCTTGACCTCCAAGAGCGTCGGCATCCAGTCGTCGGCGATTCGACTCTGGTGGTTGTTGCGCGGGTAGTTGGAGCCCGACCCTTGGGTCAGGCGGATGAAGGCATGGAAGTTGAGGCCGTAGTGGTTGCCGCGCCCGTTGGGATAATCTTCCGGCACCGTGCTGTCGCCGAGGTAGCGGCCAATCTTCCAGGGCACTTCACGCGTGTCGCCTGGCCCCGACCAAGATCCGTCGGCGAGTGCTCTGGCGGCGCTGATCTCCACGTCCATGCGGTAGACGTTGTAAATGTAGAGGGCCTCGGCACCGCGGACGCTCATTCCTGCGTGAACCATTCGGACCGTGGCACCGAGGATGGCCACGACCAGAGACGGCGCATTGAACCTCATGATGAAGGGAAGTAAGAAAGAAGCAAGAAATGAGAGGAATCACCCAGACGAGGGGCTGATAGAATGAGACAAGCAGGCCGCCAAAGGTCAGTCGGTCCTTCGATTGAGGAACTTGACGTGCAAAAGCATCAACATCATGGCACAGAATGGAGGCGGCGTTGATGGCGGCAAACATATTTATCGCCCTTCAAGGCCATCGAACGTCCTCGCGAAGGTCCACGTGGACCGGACGCCTATTCTCCCGGGTCGAGGCCTCATCCAGGCCTTGGCTTGACAATTTCTCCAATCCTTCGAGGGCTAAAGCACCAAAAAAAAAGGTATCAGCCCCTTTCGCATTTGGCAGTATTATTCCGAGAGCCAGATGCAGGATGCGGTCCCATGGGCAACCGAAAGTAGGGTAGGGGGGAGGACGAGCGATAGAACAGGGGGTTCAAAGGCCGTAAGCGATCTCAAAACTTACGGATTGGGGGATCCCGACCCTGACCCTTGGAACTTCCCTTGATGGTCCTCGGCTGTGAGAATAAGGTGACTCCAGCACGGCTGAACATGTGTGCCGCTGCTGAGTTCTGGTTGTGAATTCGTCTTCTCTGCAGGGCCTTACCTTGCCTTGTAGAATCCTATGTCAGATTCCCCAATTCTCGATCCCCAAAACCCCATATCCTCCAGGGGTCGATTGGAGGGAGCCCGAGATTGCGATTTAGCCTTGCATTCCTAGGTAGCCAACTGCCTATTCGGGATTCGGTTGCTGGGAATAACTACCGCATTCATCACGGCTCAGAGAAAAGAACAACCTTGTCCAGCCCATGTCGCATTCGAAGGAGTTAGTGCACACCCAGGTAGACCTGGTCTCAGGGGGCTCGAACGGTTGTCCATGTAAGCTTTTGCCTAGCAGTCTGTTTCTGGAGGGATTTCGGGATGGATGAGGAGAGATTACCTGGGGATGACTTGACTAGCCTTTGGGCGCGATGCAACCTAACAACGTTTTGGCTGTGGTACCTGCGCCCATCCCGCGACAGGGGGATCATGCCGAAGGATTCGCCTCCTTGTGGTCTGGGCCTTTGCGGTGATTTCTTCTATTTTCTTTTTTTTTCTTTCTGCACAACAGCTAGAGGAGACACAATGAGAGTGAGGGAGAAAGTTCGCAAAACTTGAGCAAACTCGTATTGTGTCGTCCATTGGCCGACGGGACATGGCATTTCTTCAGGGGCACATGCTTTGCCGAGAAGGGGAGTCGAGCCGCTCTCTAGACATTGCACCCCCTCTATCTAAGCCAGACTGAATCCTTCGGTCGATGCAGCGCCGGCCAGGATTCATTCGCAATTACAGGAGGCACAGTAATGATCCAGGCTATTCGGTCTCTCGGCTGGAGTTTTGCCGTCAGTGAAAGGATCAATTCCTCTCGGAGAGGGAGGTGACGGGTCGGAACAGAACATGGGCAGCCATTACCACTCGCTTTTCAAGTCGTAGGAGCTTGGTATCGATTCATATAAGTTATCGCAGTTCAGAGTTCTCTTCTCTCTTTGAGCGCTGAACTGACAGGCCTCTTCATACTGTCTCTTCCCACCGGCAGTTGCCTCTCTGTTGGCTTGCTTCTCACCTCTCTCGTTCTCACCGGCACATCATTGCCTGGCCATATCCCTTGTGCCAGTCTTGGCCACCACGTTCTTTGTTTTCTTGATTTTCACTCTTTGACTCAAACCATGAGGTGTCAGAATGCCGTCACCTCCATCGGGGGCTGGCTAGGCTTCTTCGCCGCCACACATCGGCTCTGAAACCGGCTTTGACGTGGAAACCTTCCCCCATCCCGCCCTCGTTCCCAAGCCCACATTTCGCGACCTCTGTCCCGTTCCTTGCGCAGATGTCGGCCCAACGGGTTTCTCCTGGACCGTCGTGCCGTCCATCGCGGCTCTCAAGCAGTGCAACGAGACGCTGCTCTTTGAGGGCAACCTGAACCGTCCCATCACCAGCACTGCCAGGGAGAACACCATTCGCGCCTGCAGCGTCCCCGAGTCGTCCTCCAACACGGCCCTTGCCAGCGAACAAAAGTTCGGCCCGCCGTGCCTGGCATCGGCGGAGCTCAGGCCCACCAAGGTTGACGTCGAGGTCGGCTGGTGGCCCGAGACGGTCGACGGCAGCAAGTCGTCCGATATCGTCGACGCCACGCTCCAGCTGCAGAAGAACATTATTGAGGACCCCAACTGCGAGTCGACGGCCCTGTTCGCCAAGTCGGGCGATGCCGTTGTCGGGCTGTGGGTCGGCGAGCAGATTCGCAAGACTTCGGCCAAGGACCTTCTCGAGCGTTTCGTCGCCTTGGTCGAGTCCAAGGAGGGCTCGTTGCCGAAGAAGGCAGCTGCCCAGGTCTGCGGCTCGAGCGACGGCCTTCCTTGGAGCCAGAGCTTTGGCATCTACTACGACGCGACCGGCAAGATCAGCGATGCCTTTAGCGCCGTGCAGGGCTGGTCCAAGATGACTTGTCTCGATCTCCCAGGCGGCGGTGAAACCTGGAAGGGAGAGGAGCTCAGCGTCATCCCAGGTCTCGCACTGACTCTGGGTGCCGATGCCGTTCTGCCCAAGCACAAGAACTCGTCAATCTCTGTCACGGCTCCGAGTGTCACGAAACCCACGTACAGCGTCACCTCGCTGACTCTGGGCCCTTCGGCCTCTGTCGAGGCTAGGGCTTACGACCCTTATGATGACCTCAACGATGGCCTCGAGGACCGCGACGAGCAGTGCCGGACCGCCAGGATCGAAGCCACCGACAGCTGCTACAGCCTCGCAGCGCAGAAGTGCGGCATCACACTCAAGGCTCTCTATAAATACAACGGCGGTGACTCTTCCTTCTGCACCAACCTCGCGGTCGGCACCTCGCTCTGCTGCTCGGGCGGTGATAAGCCCGAGGAAGAGGCCCCCTCGGCATCCTCCGAAGTGCGCAGGGCGGCTGCTGAATGCAAGTATCTGGTCGTGGCCAAGGACAACACGTGCCCTCAGCTGGCGGCTGATTGCGGCATCTCGACAACCAAGTTCTACGAGCTCAACGGAGGCGGCAGCAGCGCCTTCTGCAACAACCTCAAGATCAGGTCGGCGGTCTGCTGCACTGCCGGCGACAAGCCGAACCTCAAACCCAAGGACAACAGTGACGGGTCCTGCGCCGTGTACACGATCAAGAAGGGCGACGGATGCTTCGATATCGCTGATCCCAACGGCCTGACGGTCACGGAGCTGCACAACCTCAACACGGGCAAGACCTGGGGCTGGGGCGACTGTGATCTGCTCAAGGAGAACATGAAGATCTGTCTCAGCGGCGGCACGCCGCCCATGCCGGCGCCGATCGAGAACGCCATCTGCGGCCCTCAGAAGCCCGGCACCGAGAGGCCCTCGAGCGGCAACCTCACCATGCTCAACCCATGCCCGCTCAACGTCTGCTGCAACATCTGGGGCCAGTGCGGCACGACCAAGGACTTCTGCGTCGACACGACCGTCAACAACACGCCCGGCACGGCCAAGAAGGACACGTACGGTTGCATCTCCAACTGCGGCATGGACATTGTCAACAACAAGGTCGGCCCTGACAAATTCAGGCAGCTCGGCTACTTTGAGGGTTGGAACATGGACCGCCCCTGTCTCAACATGGATGTCGAGACGATCCCCAAGGAGAACGACATTATCCATTTTGCCTTTGGCATGATCGCCGAGGACTTTTCCATCTACATAGGCCCCAAGGAGAAGGAACAGTTTGACAAGTTTGTCAAGCTCAAGTCCAGCTTCAAGAAGGTCCTTTCTTTTGGTGGCTGGGCCTTCTCGAACGAGCCGGCGACGAGCCACATCTTCCGCAATGCCGTCAAGCCGGCCAACTCGCTGAGGTTCGCCACTAATGTCATCAACTTCATCGCCGCCAACGGTCTCGACGGCGTCGATTTTGACTGGGAGTACCCTGGTGCCACCGACATCGATGGCAGCCAGCCCGGCTCGCCCGACGACGGGAAGAACTATCTCGCTTTCTTGGGCATCGTCAAGCGCCGCATGCCTCAAGGCAAGACTATTGCCATTGCCGCCCCGGCTTCCTACTGGTATCTCAAGGCGTTCCCCATTGCCGAGATCTCCAAGATTGTCGACTACATTGTGTACATGACCTACGATCTCCATGGCCAGTGGGATGTCGGCAACAAGTGGGCTTCGTGAGTCTTTCTCCTCTCTCTCCCTTTTCTTCTGACGCCTCTGGGCAGACACTAACAGATTCAGTGAGGGCTGTCCTGGTGCCAACTGCCTTCGTTCGCATGTCAACATCACGCTGACGCAGAGTGCCCTGTCCATGGTGACCAAGGCCGGCGTGCCGACCAACAAGCTCATGGTCGGTGTCAGCAGCTACGGCCGCAGCTTCAAGATGGCCCAGATGGGCTGTGAGGGCCCCAACTGCTTCTTCCTCGGCGGCCGCAACCAGTCGCCCGCCAAGGCTGGTACCTGCACTGGCACGCCCGGCTACATTGCCGACGCCGAGATGATGCAGATTGCGCTCAACGCCCAGTCTGGGTTCGGCAGCTCCAAGGTGTCGGCCTACCACGACGACTCGTCCGACTCTGACATTTTCATCTACGACGACGTCGAGTGGGTGTCGTGGATGAGCCCCAAGACAAAGGATAGCCGCAAGCTCATCTACCGCCTCGCCAACATGGCCGGCACCAGCGACTGGGCCATCGACCTGGGCGTCGACGTTGGCCGGGCCAACGCGGAGAAGGCCCTGGACGACTGGCCGGAGCTGGACCTCAGCAGCAACTGCCCGCTCGACTCGAGCTACGACACGCTCGACGCCCTCGATGCCGTCGCCGGGGGCATGGATCCCGAGTGCGCCGCCATGCTCGCCATTGACACGCTCAAGAAGATGCTGGCCAACTCGCTCAACGGCTACGACGCCGCCGCCAGCGGCTACGACGGCCTCTTTGACTTTTACAAGGACTACATCATCAAGTCGCTCGACGGCCGCCTCGAGCGCCTCATGACCTTTGAGAAGCAGTACGGCGGCCGCTCCGGCGACTTCTTCAACTGCTTCGCCGTCCAGGGCGGCCTGCGCGCCAAGCGCAGCGACGCCAAGCCCGCCGACTGCTTCAACCTGCCGACGGGCAAGCCCTTTGACGACTACGCCTACTGGTTCGAGCTCAAGGACGAGGCCGGCTGGCACAAGGCCCTCGCCGAGGAGGGCATCCTGACCGAGTGGGTGCAGACGGGCTACAAGGAGCACGCCAACAACAACGGCTGCACGGGGCAGGACATGTGCATCGCCAAGAACATCTACTACCACGACATTCCCATGCCCAAGGCCGCCAAGGACATTGAGGTGCCGGACCCCAAGGAGATCATCCGCATCGCGCGTGAGAACATGGCCAACATCACCGACGCCTTTGACGACATCTACACGGCCATTGGCTTCGAGGACTGGTCCGGCGGCTACGACAATGCCGTCGAGGTCCTGTCCGTGCCCGTCTTCATGCTCGAGGACGCCGTCGCCTCGATGAACACGGTCAAGGAGATCGGCAAGGACTGGAAGGAGGAGCAGGAGAAGAACCTCATCCTGCAGATTATCGAGGGCGTCCTCTTCCTGCTGGCCTTTGTCGGTCCCGTCGTCGGCTCCCTCGGCCGTGTCGGCGCGGCCCTCGGCCGTCTCATCATGGCCATCGAGGGTGCTGGCGCCGCCGGCCTCGGCGTCTACGCCATCATTGAGGACCCCAGCAGTGCGCCCCTCGCCATCCTGCTCACCATCATGGGCGAGCTCGGCGGACCAGCCGGTCGCAGCGGCCGCTTTGCCGGGTTGAACGCCAAGAAGAACGAGATGTCGCCCAAGCAGAAGGAGAATATGGGCAAGTCGTACGCGACCAACACGCCCAAGGTTCAGTCCATCATGGGCAAGGCCTGTGGCACAAAATAGAGCTCATAGGATGTGGGCCAACTAAAAGACACGCCCCAGAGGGCGCACAACACAGCATAGTTGCATACGGCACAGAGTTTCCTTATTCCATGTTGCGTAGCATGGCAATGTATCGGTAGATGCAGGCACATACATAGATCCCATTTCCTCCTCTGCATTGTATACGCAGGGTCGGGAAACAGAGTGTAAAAAGCGTGTAGATTGATCATATAAATGTATTTCTGGTGCTTGATGCTCTTCAACCCATGATCATGTGGCGTTCTTGTTGACGTTTTCCCGGGCCTCGACTTCGTCTATAACCACCTGCGGACCGCTCTGTGCGAGACGCACGGGCAGCAGACCACGAGAATCACGGCCCTGGCGCTCTACAGCCCTGACGGAGCAAGAAATGCCTCCGACCTCAAAGAGGCTGACGAGATTTGTGACTTCGTCCTGAGGCGGCAGCATCTCGACCACCTCGAGCCGCAGAGTCCGCAGGCAAGGGAAGCGGCGCGCCGCCTGGTCTGCCAGCGCCACGGCATCTCTGTGCATGGCTGGCCAGGACGTGATGTGGCCGATCCTGAGCATCTCGAGGGACGGCGGCAGGCGAGAAAGGAAGTCCTCGGGAGTCGTCTTTCTCATCTTGCGTAGCTCCTTTTTGGTCTGTCGCGAGCCAGGGCTCTGGCTGTCTTGTGGCTCATGGGCAGCACTCGGCCACGTAGATTCTTCGGCTGTGTGGTGGTGCTGCTCCTGGTCACTGTTGCTTGCTTCTTCATCGTCGTCGCTATCAGAATCACCGCCATCACTGTCATCGTCGTCGCTGTCTGCCTCTTCAGTCGGCCCATATATGAGCATGCGATCGATCTCGAGCGTCTGGAGAGCAGGGAAGCCAGCCCAAGAGGGGTAGTGCTCCTCGTCGAAAACCCGGAGCTCGGCGTTGATGGACGAACTGTTCTCTCTGCCGATGACAGAGTAGCACAGACGGCGCAGCGTCTTCACCACCAGTGCGAGGTCTTGTCCGGGACACAGCACATCATCCTCGAACCCCGTGTCCTCGCAAAAGTACTCGAGGTCCTCGAGAACAGGACACCCAGCGAGGACGGCACGTAGGTGCCCGCGCTCGATGCCGCTGATGGACAACCTGCGGAGGTGCGCCAGCGACAGGTCCCACGGCACGCCGCTGTACTGCTGCTCCATCCAGTGATCCGACTCGGCCTCGCAGTCGGGCGCGACGAGGACGCGCAGGTTCGGCGCCCGGGCCACGAGGTTCCGCGCCTCCTTGTAGTAGTACGTCTCCTCGCCGCCGGCCCGGAGGCCTGGGAAGGCGAGGTAGGTGAGGCGCGGCAGGTCGTAGGACCAGGCGCGCCAGTCGCTGTGCGCGTCGGCGAGCTCGTCGAGACGCATCATGCGCTCGATGAGGAGCTGGTCCAGCGAGGGGGCGCAGAGCGCGACGGTCAGGTCCTGGAGCAGCTCGAGCGAGCTGTCGCCGGGGTCGGCGGCGGCGGCGTCGCCCGCTGCCAGGTATCCTCCTCCACCGCCACCGCTGTCATCATGGCGTAACTTCTGGCGGCTCCGCGCCGTGACGTCTGCGATCAGCTCAACCTGCAGCTGTCGCATGTCGGTCACGCCGGCGTTGCCAGTGGGCGTCATCTGCACCAAGCCCGTCCATGGAGCCTGGTACAGCGCCAGAGCGCGCACGCTGGCAGCGAGATCCTGCCTGTCGAGGAGCGTGCGCAGGAAGAGTGCGAGGAGGCGCTTCTCGCGGAAATGGCAGCGGGCATTGTAGAGCTGGGCGCGGAACGTGCGACGGTCGCCGGTGATGGTGTGAGGCAGCGCGGCGTGGTAGAGGTGGAAGAGCACGGGCTGGGCGTGTGCGCGGAGGCGTCTACACGTGCGACTCAGTGCCGACAGAGTCTTTTGGTCGCCGAAGGCATTGTCGACGACGGCGAGGGGCGCGTCGACGGCGTGAGCGCGGTTGCAGTGAAGGCAGAAGTGTGAGCAGATGAGGTCCAGCGTTTCTGATGGGATCGTGGCGAGGCTAAAGATGAGGGTGTCTGAAGACGACATGATGGGCCGATCGGAGAGCTGCTGTCTGGGTTGGGAAAACAGACGGCGAAGGCTGTATGTGCGAGGACATGGTGTCTGGTTCTTTGCCGCTGCATATATCGTGTTTTCTCTTGATTGAGAGAGGCAAATCGTGAGGAGGAAGGAATTGAACCCCCTGCTGTTCTAGGCCGGCTGCGCGAAGGATCCCTGGGCCTGGAGCCATCTGCTCCACCCGGAAGAATCGCCTTTTACGGATGTCTACCTAGTGTTGCCATGATGATCGGCCGCGGGATTGTTTCCACTGGCCTTTGAGCATTTCTTCATGGCGGGGTAAGCGATAGTCGGGCGGGTGAATGGCGGCCGCGAAGAAGAAGGCTCCAGACTCGATAAGAGGAGGGGTTGGGCGAGCTGCTGAAGGGCTTGAAGGGCAACATTGTCATCGTGTTGTGTCTCTTCAAGTACCAAAGGCGAGGTCTATTCTTCAACCAAGGTATTTGATTGTGTTGACAGATCTCCATCGAATAAGGGTTCTTGACTGAAGTCCAATCCGCAAGCTTAGAGTCGAAGCGCGCAACCAGTGGAACAGCACAGCCTGTTCAAATGCTGTCAAACACATCGTTCGAGTATTGCTTCTTCGATTGTTACTGGGCCGTGCTCGTTTTCCGTCAAGTAATACGCGTAAGCCGGCACTTTGGACACATCTAGAGAATCGCCATCGCGTCTGGTCATCCCATATCCCAAACAAGAATAAGCAACTCAAATGTTCTAGATTGATACAGCGAGCGTCGAAATGAAAGCGTGGTCGGTGAAGTAACAGTGATGGTCACGCAATCATTACAACACTAGGAAGGCGATAAACTTGTAGATGTGATGGTTGGCGGACGGACTTATGAGCCTGGAGAGCCAGATCATCTCGACACTGGGTTCAAGCTTTTTCCAGCTCAAGATCATCCCTCGGCGGAGCTAGGCACACATGCTATTTCTCTGAGAAACGGATTCCCAGCTCCAAGTCCGCCTTGGGCTTGAGCCTGTGGCTCTCATCCCATCAAGGCTGTGAGAGGCGGTCACCGTTCCGACATGCTTTTGGAGGCCAGCCCATGAAGCTTTGTATTTGGTCCTAGTTTGGAGCTCACTGCATTGGAGTGATGCAAGTTATGTTTTATCCCTGAAATCCAACGTCATCATTAACAACGTGAGTACCTGAACGCTGCCGAGTTGACATTGATATTCACACGATGCCAGAGAGCCATGTCTAAGGTGCAGCATGTGACATACATTAAATTGCATGAACATGCGTTTAGGAATATGTGCAGTCTGTTCCAGGACCGTGAGCTCCCTGTTGATTGTCCATACGTCAAGCATATCACTTGAATACCCAAGTCAGTAAAGCTCCTGCTTCGAGCTACGATAACTCAAGCAGAGCAGAGTAGCAAAGATTCACAAAATGACCTTGGAATGCGTGATACAACTCAGAAACCGATACAATAATTTAATAGGGTGCGCATTCGGAAGACGACTTGCTGGCACTGCATCCGATGGAAAGGCTACTTCAGCAGCAAACGACAAACTCTGGTAGACCAGATGAATAATGAGATGTCAAGTCTTTCAAGTCCGTCCGGAACCGCAATGAACGACCACCGCTATCATTTGTCTGTGTAGTTTCTCCCTCTCTGTAGAGTACCATATGTGCTTGTGCTTGCCATCTTGGCCAATATCCTGCCTTTGGTGTACACCATTAAGATAGCAAAAGCCCTGAGTCTCGATAATCCACTGCCAGCCCCTCAGATAATGTGAGACTGGCCTGCGACTCCAGTCAAGCATCATCTCTTTTGAGAGACATTCCCAAGGATTTAATCTACCAGTTTACCAGTGACTACTCGGTACGGGGCCTTCACAGTTCACTACAGGGCGAGAGGAATAGCTGTGGCGCCGAGGAGCGACAAGATGACCATGGCGGACAATAGTTTCCCAATTTCAGCAGCCGCACCATTCCTCTAAAGCCGAGGGAACGCAATTGTTATAACATCCCCAAGGCACGATGAAGGTCCACCCCTTGAGGACAATTTGCACCTGGAAATGGAAGCAGAGAACCAAGCCCTTTGGGCCATATCCTCAACGACTTCAAGATATCTCACATATCAGCCGTCTCAACACATTGACATACACAATGCCGAGCATTTCAAGAACAAAAAATACAAGACTGGCCATGACAAATAGCTGTGCACTTCTACCATCAAATACCCATAGCACCCCCTTACCCACGTCCCAATCTCAAAACAAGAGATTGGGAACGACAGCGGATGTTTCACGGCACAGAGCCCGAGCCCTTCCATCCCGCCTTGCACGTGCTTGAATGGCGAAATCTCACCAGGCAATAAACCAGACGTCAACGTCTGATCAGCTCAATGGGTAAGGGTGCTGCTGGCTGGTCCGGGACGGTCGAAGCCGACACTGAGCACTCGGAGCCGATGCTGGGCAAAGCAGGGTCCAAGTACCCGCGACACGCAAAAATGGTCGATCACTCCATGACAAGAGAATGACGACTTGTATCCTTTCTGGGGGCTTCCAGCATGCTGGGACTTCAGAGCAATAACACGTGCTCACATGATGGCCGAGGTTGGGAGCTTCTCGTCCCATGAGTCTTGTTGGGCGTCACATCGCGATCAGCACGCGATTGACTCAGATCTGTTGCGTTCGAACTGGCGATCCTACGATACTTTGGAGCCAAGTAGCTAACGAGAGGCCCTGTGTGGTCACTTCGGCAGTCAGCATTTTACGGGTGCTCCTGATCGTCGGTCATCTCCGCTCACGGGCGCATTCGCCTGGCAAAGTTTACCATGCAAGAACCTTGGTGGTTACGTCGAGCAACGAGCAAACGCACCGGCGCTGCTGCACAGGCTCGATAGCATGCGCCAAACATGCTCTCGCATCAGTGCCGTCACCATGCCACAAGCCTCAGCTTTGCACACTGCACCTTCGCAGCTGACCACGCTGCGCCTCGGGAGACTTGGCCATCAAGTGCAGTCCCTATCGCTCTCACCGTGAGACATGGTCCATCGAGCTTGTCGATCGCCATACCAGATCAAGAACCCACTAAACCCGGCGCGGAGGTTCCGCCTCGCCGCCAGGCCGGGGCTCAATGGAAAGTCCCTCTGCTGTCATGCCTCGAGCCTATCAACCAGAGACAAGGAAACAGGGCGAGCCACTCACACCCCATTCCCAAGTTCAAGACAGATGCAAATGGGATGAGCCCTCACCCAACGGAAGTTTCGCGCGCGAGCGATTGGCCAGTGCCGGGGATCCCCAGGGGACACGGAGCCTTGTCAAATCAAACACTGCATCCAAGTGCCGCCTCGCGCGGGAGGGAAGAGAGAGACACGATATGACCTCGTTGAGCCTCGAGTTGCCCTCCCAAACAGGTCTTGAGTGGCCCATTGCCCCCGCCAATCAAGTGACATTGGCGTAATGCCGATCTTCGACAAAGCAATGTGGCTGTCGGCCGAAATGACAGGCCCCTGGCGAAGGCTTCGCGCTGACACGAATATCTGTATGAAGGATGCACCCATTCATCGACAAATTAACCTAGTGGCCGCACTACTGCGGCATTTGGGGTGACAGACGTCTCGCCATTCTCCAGCAACAAAGAAAGGTCAGAGCATTTCTCCCGCAACACGCCTGGGAAAGCACCCGGAACAGGGGACAACGCCGAACAAAAGAGCATTGGCGCCTGCCTCGGCTCAAACATGGGACGTTCTAGAAGCCCCAGGAAAGCTTCCAACCTGGAACACTCTGTTCGCCGACCCAGCGGGCCCTGAGAACGCAGGAGACAGGAGTGCGCACTCTTGAAACAGTCTCGTGAAAGAAGTTGGTGAGGGGCTCAACCGGAACTTTGTGGACCAGGTGAACATCACGCTCGGAGGTGAGCCGCATCCAGTTGCCACAACGCAGGGGATTGATTACAGAAGGCCCTTGGGCATCGCCCCGGTGGTCCAGAACATGGCCGCGACGTGCAGCCTGTTGCTGTCACAAGTATCATCGTCGCGGGAAGCAAGGGGTCCTGGGCCCCCCCAGAAAATGTTTTGGTGGGGGGAAAGGAACAATCAAGGGTTGCTGGCTGACAAAGTACGAGATCGACGGCCACGATTGCCGTCTTCTGATCAGCTTCTTTTTATTTTAGTTCACTTCCCGAGCTAGCCGCCCGTGGGCGGACGGTCGATAACAGCAATGGCGGTGATGAAGGTGTGTACGTCGTAGTGCAGCGCGCCGCAGCGAGCAGCGACTTGTCATGAAGATGCCATTGGGGGACGAGTATGTAATGTGACTGATTTGCTGTCACCATCGAAACTTGTCCTGCGGGGGACGTTGATCGGCCTTGTCGGTCAATCGTGCGATGGGCGTGATCAGTGAGGCGGTAGTGGGCGGGTTGAAAGCATGATACTGGACCAAGTGGCATTGCGTCTGCATGACAGTATTACAGTAGTCTTCTTGGCTAGCGAAGAACCACCCTGTGCAATGCCCTGGCCTCCCACGACGGATCGGCCAAGCCCAAAAATCAATAGGTTCTCGGCAGGTTCTGTCGGTGGGCAGGCCGCTCTGCTGACTCCCAGTGTAATGACTGAGGCGCATGATTAATGTCGGCGTTGCCCGACACGTAGTAGCTGACTCGGATCATGTCTGATTGAGATCACCACAATTATCGATTGAACCAGGCGCGGGCTTAGGGCCTCGAGCGACATTGACACAAAGACTGCCTCAATCAGACCGATGGAACCAAGCCGGGTACCAGTTATCGTCTCAGGGAAAGGGCAACAAGACAGCAGGATAAGCGGTGAACTGGCTTTCGTCCCATGCTGGTCGTCGTGACACGGAAGGCCGGAAGCGAGTGAGCCATCGCCGGATGCAGAAGATGGGATCGATTCTGGTCGCGAGCGCTGCGGCGCTCGGCGTGGCGCAGGTCGGCCTGTGCATAACTGTGACCATGGTGGCGCCGTAGACGCCGCCATTGGCACCTAGCATGCGACTGGTGTTGATGTGACGGCATCGTGGCTCCTGTTGCTTTGGTTGGGGTAGAAGGCCCTCATTTGCATGCCATCAACCTTGTAGCAGCATGCTGGTGGCTTCTGTTTGTATTTGCCAACCTGAGCCACTGCACACTGGCCTGGGCGGCCACAGCACGTTTCGAATGGCGGAGGAGGCCCAGACGGACAGGGTCCAACCGTCTAATCGTCGCATCCTCTGTCGTCGAGGGGTTTGGGTTGGGGGTTGGGGG
>NW_009276934.1:362133-363988 GCF_000150675.1 Verticillium dahliae VdLs.17
GCCGGTACTCGCGATAAATATTAGTAAGGTGGTTGGTTAAACCGCAGGGTAGGTCTCACAAAATAATCCGACGCCTGACAGGTTTGCTAGGCCGGCTAGCCCTCATGGGGGGTGGGGTGGGGGGGGGGGGGGGGGGGGTGACGAACAGACTACTATGTACGGCGCTGGTGCCCAACTAGGAGCTTGTCATCCGGGCCACATGGTGTGTCAAGGAACAAGCCGTCTCGTGTGTATATTAGCTCTCGAGATGGCAAGGCCGGGTCGATGACTGATGACTCGCCCCTGAACGCCAGCGGGAAGGCTGCGACGCGTGTTCCCCGGCGACGGCGGCGAGGCATGGTGGCTGTCGACAAGGCGGCGGCGCTGAGGTCATTCTTTGCCTGCGCGCCGACAAAGGTCTAAGTTTTCGGGAAGAGCCCGGAGGCGGAAGCGCCTTCTGCTCAACCGCCGTCGAGAAAGAAAGAAGAGAAGCTTTTTCGGGGTTCGCGAAGTGACTGGCGCCTTTGTCTGGCGGATGGTGATCGGTGGTGAACGTCGCTGCTACCGCATTGCGCCCGCTCTGCTCTGGCTGTTGTAATGTACATGTAGCTGGTGCATCGCTGTGGACCTGGCGGGGTCAGGTCACGTACATGTAGCCCCGTATTCAGCTCAGCTTGTCTGGCTGCGCGAGTGGCAATGGAGATGGCTGAGTTGCAGAGCAGAAGTGTTGTGAGGCGTTCCAGCTACAGGCCATGAACTCGTTTTCCGACGCTGGTGGCAGAGCGAGGCAACGCGGTGTGAGGCAGTGAGAGATTGAGCTGTGGAGGGAAGGGCAGATTGAAATCAAGCGGGCGGGCCTGCTGCGCGTGTGCTGCAATTTGTTCGTGTGGTGGGTGTATCAGGACAGGCTTGCAAACCATGTGTGCTGTGTGCACCTCCTTTCCCATTGCTGCTTTCTGGTCAGGCCTTATGCACAGTGTCATTGAAGGTGGTGAAGATTCACAATATTGAAGGAAAGTTCTTAGGCTACGATAGTTGCAAGATGGTTTTCAGAGCTCTTCCTGATGGTTGATGGGAGGGAAGGTGCAACTGCTACTACTACGCCGTACTTACCCACTTGCCCACGGTAGGTACTGTAGAGCAGGAGCTTTCCATATTAGGGGATTCATTGAATGCCTGTTCCATGCAGGGACTGGGTCCAGGAACCTGTATTGGCTCCACCCTCCCCCCCCCCCCCAAAACAGAACCCATCGTTCCTTGCCCTCGACCTCACGCTCGTTTGCCCTTGCCCTTAAGGGCCTCGCCTTGCCGCCAAAAGTCCCCACCCTGGCCCTGATGCCAACCCAGGTGCCAGGCCACATGTCGCATGGCTGCAGGGGCGCATGGGCGCAAGGATCCCAGCGACTCGGACTAGGCTTGCCTCTAACCCGATTCCGGAGCGAGGCGGCTCAAGGGTCTAGACAGGGCAAAGTAACGTAATTGCGTATTGCGAGTACAAGTAGAGCCCTCCCAAGTGTGCCTCGATTGATGCATTGGAATGGAGAGGAGGTGTGGGGGGAGGGGGGGAAAGGGAATTGGGGGGGGTGTAACGGGGGAGGGAGAAGAGTGAGCCTTAAGGGCGAAAACCAAAAAAAAAGGAAGGGAAGAAGGGGCCGTATGGATGTGGGGGAGGGGGGAGCGAAACAGTGGGCGGGGGCCGGGGACGCGGCATAAGGGGGAGAAAAAACAACGGGCAGGAGGAGGTGGGGTAGGAACGAAAGGGAGAGCGTAGCGGCCGTGGGAGAATTGAACGAATGAACAGCATGAGAGGGAGGGCAGAGGGGGGGGAAGGGAGGGGGGAGCGGGACCGAGACAAGAGGGAAAGTATATAAGAGGA
>NW_009276934.1:364128-406746 GCF_000150675.1 Verticillium dahliae VdLs.17
AGGCCAACCAGGTAAGGGCTCCGGATGAGATTGAACCCCCTGACGTAAGAAGGCGTGCCAAAAACACCCCTTGCTCGTACCGACTAGACGGGCAGCGGCACCCCCATTTGCCATTTCCACCCCAAACCGTCTCTTCCTTCCTTTTTCTAGACCCAGGCTAGCGATGATACCAATGGTAAATGGTACCCCCCGAGGAAGCAAGGTCATTCGTTCGTCCTGGCGGCGGACGGCAAGGCAGCTCACCTTGCCGCTCCTGGTTCGGAGCGCGCACCCTTGGGTCGAGGTGGGCAAGAAATGGGACGGAGCGGCCGTCCCAGACTAGAAGCCGAAATCGAAAGATAAAAAAAAAAGGTCGTGAGTTACATGTACCCCCTCCCCTCTCCACCGCCGCCCTTTTTTTCCCTTTATTTCTTCGACGCTACACTAGTGCGGAAGGGAATTTAGAGATGAAGCTGGCTCAAGTGTCGCGCGGCGCGGCGCCCAGGAGATGGAAAAGGCGGAGGCGATCGGAAAGTCGGGGATCCGTGGTTTTGACTCGTTCGCCCGCAGGAACCCCCGACTCAGGCAGGGCTCGCTCGTAGACTTTTGGAAGAAAAGGTGATCAACGATGACGCTTGCCATGCCTCGCTACTACTGCCACTGAATCGACACACGCAGTCAGAGTGTGTGCGGTGGAAGCGGGTACAAGGGACAATGCAGCCCATGCCAACACGCTGTTGTGGCGATGCTAGCATCTTCTTTTTTCCTGTGTGTACATGTATTCCGCCCTCCACACCCACTACTCTCTCTCCACATTCGCCATGATTTGGACGTGACGTTTTAACCTCTGTGTGCTGTTGTCATAACGAGCCTGCGC
This sequence comes from Verticillium dahliae VdLs.17, assembly GCF_000150675.1. Classification (NCBI taxonomy): domain Eukaryota; kingdom Fungi; phylum Ascomycota; class Sordariomycetes; order Glomerellales; family Plectosphaerellaceae; genus Verticillium; species Verticillium dahliae. The sequence goes on from NW_009276934.1 coordinate 364,985, forward strand.
TGCCGGTTCGGCAAAGGAAGCCAGGGAGATTTGACGATGCATCGTGGGCATGCCTATGGCTGAAGGACGGGGGGTCTTGTTTATTGTTTCGGGAGTGCCATCATCCTCCCGGTTGCTGCTGTTGGGGGCCTGTCGGGCGCCCTCCGGCGACATGTCCTGTCTTGTCTTGTCGTGTCTTGTCTTGCGTTGCATCGTATCCTGCACAGATCTCCATGGGAGCATGCGCCGCATTGATATTGAATGCCTGCGCACCGGGCTCGCCCAGCCGTTCGAGCGCCGCGCCGCAAAACCACCGCATCGTCGCATCCAGCCACACACCCAGGCAGGTCTGGGGCCCATGGCTCGGACGTTCCACTGGATTTGCCATTGACCAGCGGGCATCAGGTGCTCCGGGTGTCCGCCCTAAGAGGCCCGGCCGACTGTCAGGCGGTCTTCCTCCTGCCTTTCGGGGCGACTTGCCCATTGCATCGAGATGCGGCCCCGGCGATAAATAGTGTACGCCCTCTGACGCAGGTGGTCGCCCCCCGTTGTTTGCTTGACTCGTGGTGTTGTGGAAGAGACAGACGTGTCCAGCCGGCGGCACGGGGCAAGGGGAGAGGGGGGGGGGCAATCTTTTAGGAGCGGAGAGGCAAGAGGGATGGATGGGTGGGTGACCAGGTGGAAAATAGGTGGCGGGCGGCGAGGAACCAGCTGGCCCAGGGTACATTAGCAGCTGCAGTGGCGGGCCGAGCGGTGTCCAGGGCGGCTTCTTGGCGGCATCTTCCAGCGCCTGTAGCGCTCCGTATGCGCTGGAAAGTTCCCGGCCAGACGGGGCCTGTCCGCCCCAGCCGGCTTGGGGCTAAGTCGGAACGGGGCGGTCAGGCATGAGAAGGTAAGGTAGTAGGTATGGTAGACATGTCTTCAATGGTAAGGACGGCCGAGACTTGGAACTGAGGTGGAACATGGCATGGACGCCCCGCGATCTGCCTGGGATGAGAGCGGAATATGCAATACCTGCGGTGCCTACCTATACGTGCCTATGTAGGAGGCATGTACACGTAATGTCCTTGCAGGATGTTGGGGCTTTCCCCCACCGTGGGGGATGAGAGTGATTTATTAGGTCGGGTAATGCAAGTAGGTAGCATATTGAATGCAAGCAGCGACGCCCACATTATCAGACACAGGTGGGTTTTAATGAACAGCATTGGTACCAATCTCCCCCTCTTTGAGACCCCCTCCACCTGCCGCCCCCTTAAGGCACCCTGGGCTTTCTTCCCATTGCAGCGTCAAACCCCCAAAGATCCCTTTCCCCACTTGGCTTGCGTCCCTTGACCCCCCCTCTCGTTCTAAAACCCGAGCGCAGGTGCCTTGACTGTCATCAAATACCATATTTCGGGGGATGGACTCTCCTTGCCGTGGCCCATGTTCTTCTGCAGCAACAGGTACTTGGTGCTTTCGGGAGTCTTTGTGCGTGTGTGTATGTGTGTGTGTATGTGTGTGTGTATGTGTGTGTGTGTGTGTGTGTGTGTGTGTGTGTGTGTGTGTGTGTATTGGTCCTGTTACTGTACCTCAGGTCCTTTTTGCTCCCCTGTCCTGGCTCTCTTGAATCCCTTGCCTTGTCTTGTCACGGGCCTCGCATCATCCTGCAGCAACTCACTCACACCTCAACTTTTATACTTTATTTTTTTTTTCTCTCAATGCTGCGCTGCGCTGTGCTGGGTGTTGGATGTGCCGTACTCCTCTCTCTCTCTCTCTCCTTTGCCGTCAAATTAAGAGGAATCCCGTGTTCTGCACCCGCTATCCCTTTCATAACATCATGTAGGCCGCCCACCTCCCGCCCACACCCCCCTTACCTCACTTTGGCACCATCTTTCTCTGGTACCTGAATCTCCAATCTCACACGTCCGCTTTAGCATACCTTAGGCGGCCATCGATCATCGGCCGTCCAGTCCTTCTTCTCCTGGGTCCTCACCCCCCCATTGCCTTTCATCGCCTCCATCGCCTCCATCGCCTCCATCGCCTCCATCGCCTCCCGGAGCCATCCCAGACGATCTACGGTGGCCCCCCTTCCCAACGCACACACACGCCCCCCTCGGAATCCCCTTCCACGACCCACCCTCCATTGCCTCCTCCCCTTGAACTTGGACCTCTTCTTTTCCTGGCCAGCATCACTTACCTGACTGGCGCACCCTAAATTCATCCTTAGCGCACCACTGCCGCTTCTTTCCTTTCCATACCTCACCCACACTCCTCTCCAGCTTCAGCTTCTACCCTCTTCCTCTCCCGTTCATGCCCCTGCTTCTCCCTCCCTTCTTGGTCGACACTCCTTCCTTTTCTCCCCTCCTATCCGCCTGCATCTTCAGCTGCAAACAACCCCCAATCAACTATTCGGCCCTCCTCCCGCAAGCCAGCAGAGAAATACACCAACCACGACCCAACGCCGCAACCTGGTGATCCAGCTTTGTCGACTCCTGCCACCCATATCCAACCTTTCTTGCTTGCCATCTTGCTTGCCATCTTTCTTCCCATCTTGCTTCCCTTCTTGCTACTAGACTTTCTTGCCCGGGTCAACGAGACCAGACAGGTATCTTTGTAAGTTGTTCTTTACACGCCTAATCCACTCTGCCTCCCTTGGCTCTCTGTGCATCGCATCTTGTTCTCTTTCCGACCATCGAGAAGCCTGCAAACTTGCATACTCTCCCCCCTCCTCCTCTCGACACCGGAGCCGCCTCTGCCGCCTCTCGAAGCATATGCCTGACGCCCGGGCACCTCTTGTACAACTCGCTGCAAGTACCCGTTCTGGTACCCGTTCATCCTGCACGAGACCACAAGCCCGACACACGCCCGTCTCACTCAACTTTATTCACCCTTGGAGCACCTTGGAGCAGAGTGCCGCACACGACATCTTTGCTTTCTGACCCCCGGGGGGCCTTGGCGTCGTTCATGCTTGCTTCTGGCCTTGTTGTTGCAGTTCCTTGTTTGGGCCCTGCCGCTCGCTTGATCCGCTCGCTGACTTTTTTCTTCGTCGTACCACAAAGACCAAACCAGCTACTCTCGTCATCCTCATCTTACATTCCTTGGGATCGCCTGAGTTCTTGCTCCAGAACACATTCCATTTTGCCATCTCTCGCCTGGACAATTCTGGAACCTAGATTTCGCTCAAGGCTACATTGGAGGAGGACGACGACAACGCAATTTGAGCCGGCATCTCAGAGTCATGGCAAGCGAACAGGGCGCTGGCGGAGGTATTGAGAGCAATAGGAGGCATCTGTCGACCTCGACCCGTGCTAGCACCGACAACGAGCCAACCCCAGAGACAGAAACCCAAACAGCAAACATGAAGCCTGCTCAGCAGTCCGAGGAGGACTCACAGTTCACACAGGCGCCGCAGGGCCTACCGCGAGGAGTCTACCCCCCGTCAACCACCGCCACACCCACACCCACGGCAGGCCTCCCCATGTCAAGGGCAGTCTCCAGCAGTTCTAGCAACTCGAGCATACCGCCCTCAACGAGCGCCGAGGGTTACTTCGGAAATGCACACACCACCAGGACGAGGCCAGCACTTCCTTTGGAACCCCCAGTCACCAAGGCAACTTTGAGCGAACTCGACGTGTCCAAGATTATTCACAATCCCAAGCTGCGTCACGATATCAACTTTGATCCCGAACTTCATTTCAGACCCAACGTGGACGGAGACAAGGGCAGGAGGAAGGAGGTCAAGGCCGAGCATTTTTGGGCTACCCTGCAAGAGCAACTGATCATGTTCGTCATGGACCGTGAGGGATTCTATGCCATCCATGGCGAGAATGACGACTGGTGCCTTCCCCAGCTTCTTCGAACCGTCAAGGACATCATCCAGACACTTGTGCCCGTCAGGGACCGAGTCTACTTGGACGAGGGCCTGAACGTGGAGCTCCTGATGCAGCAGTTTAACAAGGGCATTGCCGATCTCGAGAAGCTGGCATCCTGGCTCTCTCGTGTGCTCAAGTCTCACTGCGCTCCCATGCGCGACGAGTGGGTCGACAGGATGTACGAGAAGCTCAGCAACGGCAATCGAAACAACGACATGGGTGAGCTGGTTCTGGGTATGCGTGGACTTCTTGAGGTACTCGAGGCGATGAAGCTGGATGTCGCCAACCACCAGATCCGATGCCTGCGTCCTGTTCTGATCGAAGACACGGTTCACTTTGAGCAGCGCTTCTTCTTCAAGAGAATTCAGCAACGCCGGGTCGATGTCGGCCCCGCGAGGGAGTGGTATCGTGATGCCGAACGTCGTTATGCCGGCACCATTTCCCCAGCGGCAACTCAGTCGTTTGGCGAGACGGCCATCTTCTTCGAGGCTCTGTGCCGCCTGATTCGTCCTTCGGTCTACGAAAAGGAAGCCCCCAACACATTCGTCTTCGACGAGGAGCGGTTTTTGAAATTGCGATCGGACATGCTGGACGCCGTCAATCTCGAGGTGTGCATGCGTCTCTACGACGAACTGGAGAGGGTCAGCCGCACTGTCAACTCCCTGTCCAACGGATTCCCGTCCCATCTGGAGGAGGAGCCCGTCATCTCGAGGACATCGAGCCCTTTCGACTTCAACTTCAACACGCCTCCGGTGTCTGGATCACGGCCTTCAAGCCTGGCCTTCAGCTCGGCTGATTCAGTCACGTCGTCTCCTCGCTCGTCTCTCGTGCTCCCCAGCCAAGCCATCCCCACCTCCGACCCAAACGAGTCCCAGGCCAAGGCTCGCAAGCTCTACAACTCGCTCGTCGCCCTCATTCAAACATCGCCACCAACCTCCCGCCACGAGTCTCGATGGGCCTCGATGGCTCCGTCCCTGGCCATTCAGATCTTTCGGTTCACCAATGCCCCTTCAGATATGCTGCCCGCGTTCGAGGCTAAGCTTCTCGCACACGTCACGGATGTCCATGGCTCCCTTTTCCGCGAAGTAGAGGATCACTTCAACGCTCGTCTCTTGACCGATCTCCAACGACGCATGCGTGAGTACCGAGGTCTCAATGGCGTCGCTCTGTTCTCTGTCGCTACAGGCGGCCGAGGCCCTAGCTCCAGCCGCGCATGGGATGCCAGCTCCGCAGATGGATCCGGACGCGACGACGCTGGTGTTGAGGATATGGCCACCAGACTTGCGCACCTTGGCATACTACACTGGCGCGTGTGGGCACAGTTAGCGTATGCTGGTGAGGCCACGGGCGACTTCGAGTGCGACATGCAGTCGAACCAGATCTAAATTCCGCTCGGGCTAGCTGTTCATTGCGGCGAAGGAATCACCCTCGACACGCGTATGCCTACCGATACCACACTAATGGACCTGCTGCTGGCCAGTCTTCCGCCAGCCCGTCTCCAGTCACCACGTACACTTCGACGTCCCTTACGTTTGCCTAACACGGATCGCCGACTTTTTCCACTTTTACACACATATTAATCAATGCCCTCCCACCGTGTGGTATTGCATCAGCAACACATGCGCACTCATACACATTGAACAACGTCTTTTTCGCGTTGTTAGTTTTCTTTTTTGTTCTTTTTTTTTTTTTTTTTTTTTTTTTTGTCTATCTACACCAATCTGAATATCCGGAGTCTGGGAGGCGTAGGGCAGGTTACACAAAGAGACACACTTTAGACTCGTCCCATGGCACAGGGGAGGGGGAATCCGAATGGGTCCGGAGCATTCGAGTTGGCATTTGTTTATTACCGCCCCGGCGCTTTTTCTATCGGTTGCTTCCTTATCTATTTTCTAGCAACACGGCGTTCATGGGTATGGCGGGCAACGTCGGGGAATCACCACGATGGCCGGCGGTTCTGCGTTTGATTTTTGGTTGACGGCGAAAGACACAGGTGGAGAAGAAGAAGAAGAAGATAAGATGTAGAAGGTGAAGAGGATGAAGGATGAGCAGGCTCTGATTAATCCGGCATGTAGCCATCAGGCGACTGCCGACGGGGAGGTCTCAACGTTAGCGTTTAGCTCTTCATCCGAGAATTCTGACAGTTACTGTTATTCTGTGCATGCCATTGTTGACGTCCAGAATACGTTGTGAACGTTCCAAACAGGGAAGACGAGCCCACGTGTTCTCCAACGGCATCTTGGGTCGAATCACGAGGCGGCGGCGGCAGGTAGCCGTGTTGCCTATATCTGGCTGAACGCTCGGTGTGCAACTGGACGAAGGACTTTGTTGTCTCGCCGGGGTTGCAAGCCATGTTACTGATTCACATACTGAAGCTTGCTCGTCCCCGCGCTCGACCCGCGACCTGGTCCGATGTATGGCGTGCAAGCTCAATGGACGGGGTACTTTTTTTCTTACCACACAGGAGAGGGAGGCAGGCGGTGGGGGCAACGTATGCATGCGGGCAGGCGGACGGCATGATGTGGAGGGCTCGTGAACTGCCGATGAATCCCATTCAGAGAGGACCATTTTGATTTTCTTTTCGGGTCCGACTGCGACGAATGTCACTGGCCTCTGGCCTCTTTTCCTGAACCGTCTCTTCTTGTTTGGGGGGGGGGGGGGGATCTCTAGATGTTGCCTCGTCCTCCGCCTGCCCCTCATGATCATGGTCCAGCGGACAGCTTTCGTCCTCCTGTTGCACACCCGCTCCAGACCGGCTGCGCGTTTGCCCTTTTTCCTGATTACTGGGGCGCTCACCGAGCGGGAGGGTCATGGCGCATCTGTGTCCCCGTGTTGTGTGACCGATTCGGCGAATGAGAAATCTTGGTGAGGACGGAGAGGGAGAGAAGGGGCGCGGGGAGTTGAGGGGTCCATTCAAACGTCGAGAGCGCAATGTTGTGCTATGCGTGGTCGCTGCTTTCTCATGGGTGCCACTGGTAGTGTATGTCTGGTGCCCGTCCTCCTCCTCCTTCTCCTCCTCCTTGCGCTGCTGTCAGTGGCATCGTGCGAGACCCGCGGCTGTGCATGTCCCGGGAAACGGGTAGGGTGCGTATTCGTGGGCGCAACAGACGGGTTCACGTTCTCGGAGTCTGGACGGAGACGTTCCGACGGGGCCTTTTGTGTCAATGTTTGGGTTTTTTCCATTCGTGCTGGGGGGGGGGAAGCGTAAGTGCAGCAAGCATGGATGTGGTAGCTGGTAATTGGTATCATTCATATGCTTGGTTTAGCTCGGACTGAACCGCCCCCGCGACGCCGGCCGTCCGCTCGTTTGATTTTCCTGGTTCCTTGATTTCCTGATAACGCCGTTGTGTGCACCCGCTTCTGGTGTCCCTTGTCGTGCCGTGGGAGTTTCTCGTGTTTGTGGGGGGGGTATCTAGTTGATGAGGAGGGAGACCTGGCTGGTTGGTCAGGCACGGTGTCGTCTTTTGGAAGAGTTTGTGTGCTTGGATAGGGAATTGGGACGTACGGCCATGAAGACGCAGGCGAGGCTGACGTAGGGGCTCAGACGCTCGCCTACGCGCGCGAATTTCCAGAATATGCCGACGACGCTGAGTCTGTATGTGAGCCTGCGCTTTCATCGGCTAGGTTGCAAAGGTGGGAGGGGGGGCGCACCCGTCTTTGCGGTTGTCCATGAACGAGGGGAAGATCTGGTGTGTGTAGGCCGAGGTGCAGATCAGGAGGAGGATGACGAGAAGGAGTGATTGAAAGTTGAAGAGGGCGGACTTTTGAGCGTTAGTGGCGGGCGCGTTCGTGTGCAAACTGGGCTTACCATCTTGGCGGTCCTGGGGAGCAGCGAGCTGGGTCCCTTTTGCGATGCAATGGCGGAGGTGAAGCTGTCGCGAGAGCTGCCTGGCTGCCTGCCGTGTCTAAATGGCAAGGTGGCCCAGCCTGGTTCGTTTCGAGCTGGCGTCGGATTACTCATCACGGCGACCCCACGATTATTGAAGCATGGGCCACTTTTGATTTCTGGGTGTAGATGGAGCTTGATTCTTGCTAGCACTCGAGCCTTGCCACCAACACCCACGCCGTCTCTCATCGAATCCACTCCTTCCGTGTTGAAGTCGCAGGGAGTGAATGCTTTACAACTTGTCGCTGGTTCGACCTCGAACACTACTCATTGGCGCCAAGAAACGAACTCTTCCCAACCTCTCGAGAGCGACCACCCTGACGACCGTCTACAAACCGATATCCTACCACATTATCCGCCATCATGGAGCCTCGCGCACGCGCCGGCAAGAATGTCGGGCGCATGAACTTTTCGTCCAACGAGCGTCAGTCTTTTCCTGCCCTTTTTTCCCGCTCGCCAACCCCTCCAAGGCTCGTTTACTAACGTGGCCTGCCCTCTTTCCAGTCGGCCAGCTCCTCTTCGCACACGGCGACGTGCGCAACCCGCTGCCCGAGACGATCCGCGTCCTCGACGAGATCCTCACCGAGTTCATCCAGGGCACGGCGTTCGAGGCGGCGCGCAACGCCAGCTACGCGGGGCGGCAGAAGGTCAAGTGGGAGGACTTTGAGTTTGCGTTTCGCAAGAACCCGGCGTTCCTGGGCAAGGTGCAGGAGGTGTTCCAGAAGAAGGGCGAGATTGACAACGCCAAGAAGATCTTCTCCAAGGAGGACGAGACGTCGTTCATCAAGGACACGGCGGGCGAGGAGAGCAAGCGGGACAAGGGCGCGGCGGGGGCGGGCGCCGGTGGCGGGCCGCGGCTGCCGCAGGACGAGGAGGAGCTCGGCGAGGCGGACGATGTTGACGATGCCGTGTCGGAGGCGCCGTCGAGGAAGTCGCGCAAGGCTTAGCGGGCGTAGCGGAGGCTGGCGTGCGCGTGGGTGCACTTGACGGGTCCTGCGTGGCATGGCATTGCAGAGGGTGGGAATGGTCTGTGAGAGGCATAGCGATGGCGTCTGGTGTTTTCGGGATTTTGAACTTGGTCCACGAGGGAATCGTAGGGACCGACTGGGCTGAAGGGTAGCAAAGCTTTCACACGAAGCAGCGGTCACATTACAAAACCAAAGGTTGGGATTGGAGACAGCGGGCATGTGCTGTGACTTCCAGCGAGAAAGGCACACATGGTTGTCGACGTGGACAATTGCAGCCGTCGCCCTTCGATCACCAACGTCATGGCTGTGTGGCGCTGGCTAACATGAAAGTTTATGTTGCGGTGGTCAATCAATGCTTCTACCAACTTTCAACGCCCGAATCGCCAAGCTAGCACAGTCTAGCCGCCATGGACCCAACGACGATGACCGAATGAACATGAACGGCAACGCGGTCGGCACCGATATCGGGGATGCACCAAGATGGACCAAAAGGCGGCAACTCGGTAAGGCCCATGCATCATGATCCTAGTCGGTCGCTTCGCCCTCTCTCTGCCCGCCCTCTCTTTGCCCGCCCTCGTCCTATCACGTCAATCCCCAAACCGGGTCTGCTCTGCCGACCTGCCCAAACGGCCATGATCCATCGCCGGGCTAAACCTCCGAGTGGGTGGGCAGTCTTTGCTCACATCTCCACCGGATGATGCACCCTGTCAGGCAGGTCGTCTCTCGACCAGAGCTCCAGCCTTTTCTGGCCCAGAGGCTCCCCCGCCATGTCGCCCCCTCAGTAAAAGGCCGTGGCAGCCTCTGAGAAAAGAAGAGCCTTGGCCCCCAGATCCCCTTCATCGGAACATGGCCGTCGGCAACCCTCTGTTCTCACCGATTGCGCCAGTGGCTAAAAGTCTTTATCACTCTGCAGCAGCCTCTTGTTTCATCCTGCTCCAGTGTTTCTGTTGATTACAAGTCAAGAGCATAAGCTTTTTTTGCTTCAAACTGACATACTGCGCGATTCTCTTATACGGGGACCGCCCAGCATCAGCACAATCTCCAACTACAAACCTACATACCTATCTTACCTTCGGGACCCTGCGTGCTGCGCCTGCTTTCTGTACCTTACATCAGCATCCCGCCATTAGGCATGCCTTCGACCACTTGCCATGTCTGAAGACCGCGAGGAATCCAGGCACTTGATGCCCCAGACACCAAACGCAAAGGCCAATTTTGACCTGGTCGACGAGCTCCTCCCGCCAGATCACTTCGACCATCGCCTGTCTGTCGATAGCAAGCTTTCTGCTCAGGATGCTTACAAGGGCCATGATGGCTTGGCAAGCCACGATGCTCTCCATCGCCTCTCCATAGGATCCTTTCAGCATGGCAGGGCATCACCAGGCCTCCCCCCGGGCCCCGGGGGAACACCTCTCCACTATCCAGACCAGTCATCACGAGCCTCCAGAATCGTCACAGCCCTTCAGAAAACGATGGATGCCAACCGAGGCATCTTCCTCGTCGCTCTCTCCCAACTGTTTGGCGCCCTCATGAACCTGGCCGCCCGTTTACTGGAGCTGGAAGGCGAGGGCATGCATCCCTTCCAGGTCCTCTTCGCCCGCCAGAGCATCACCATGCTCTGTGCCTCGGGCTACATGTTCTGGAAACGCACGCCCGACTTTCCCCTGGGCAACCCGGAGGTGCGGTGGCTCCTCATCGCCCGTGGCGTTTCTGGCTTCTTCGGCATCTACGGCATGTGGTACTCCATGATGTATCTGCCCCTCGCCGAGGCCACCGTCATCACCTTCCTGGCACCCTCCATCGCCGGCGTAGCCTGCTACCTCGCCTTCCGCGAACCCTTCACGCGCGTCGAGCAGTTTGGCACCCTCGTCGCCTTCCTCGGCGTCGTCCTCATCGCCCACCCCACCTCCCTCTTCTCGTCCGCCTCCCCCGACGGAGGCGACGCCACCCGCCGCCGCGTACGCCCCGGGCCCCACAACAGCACGGCCCCACCGGCGGCGGCAACCCGGGGATGGACCACGAGGGCGACGCCCGCCGAGCGCCTCCGCGCCGTGGGCGTACCACGACTTATAGAATCCCTCAAGCCGCCGGCGCCTTCACGACGATCCGCTGGATCGGAAAGCGCACGCACCCGCTCATCTCGGTCAACTACTTCGCCACCTGGTGCAAACTCATCAGCGCCGTCGTGCTGACGGCGGCGCCGGCCCTCGACGTCGGCCAGCCGGCGCTGCGCTTCGCCCTGCCGCGGGGCCCCAAGCAGTGGGCGCTGCTGCTGTTCCTCGGCCTCATGGGCTTCATCATGCAGTTCATGCTCACCAAGGGCATGAGCGTCGACCGCTCCAACAAGGCCAACGCCATGGTCTTCACCCACATGCTCTTCGCTGCCGGCTTTGACCGCTGGGTCTTTGGCCACTCGATGGGCTGGATGAGCCTTGCCGGCTGCGGCCTCATCATTGGCAGCGCCTTGTACATGGTCATCACGAAGGAGTCGGCGGCGCCGCCGCTGCCGAGGCGGGAGCGAGATGTCGAGATTGGCGGCGTTCGGGATGCCGAGGGCGTGCCCATGTTGATGGAGGTCGACGATGACGATGACCTTGACGCGCTGGACGCTAGGAGGGTGAGGCTGGGGGGGTGAGCGTGGCGCTGTGCGTGGATGAACTTTATAGACGAGATATGATACCAGTGAATACACGGATCTGTGATGGCTGAACTGGGTGTTTTTGTGGCTTGTTTTTGCTGCAGTGGGCGGCATGTGTGGGCTTGCGGGAGTGTTGGGGATGTATCTGTGGTGCTCTGTTTCTGGACAGCCGACGGTCTGAGCGACGGCTTCCTGGACGTTCAAGTTTGTCACTCGGTGCTTTCATCCTGAGTCTAACGCAATGGTATCAGAATCATCTGGCGAGTTCGCGTGTCAGTTGTGGTGTGGCCTGTCGTCTCCTTAACCATGACGGCGATGTGCTTCTTTTCTGATTGTCACCCAGTCAAATGTGGGATTGCATGTTTACTTAAAATAAACCTGCACTCTTAAGATGATATATTGGTCTCTTTTATAGTCTTCTTAGTTCTGTGAAATCGACGAAGTAGTACAGTATATAATTTGTCAACCTTTTTGGGTTGAATAACTTGTTGGTATACAAATGCGAACCTTCATCAGCTTGTAAAGAATGAGCGCCACCGACGCGCCAACTGAAATGCAACTAAGAACCTCACAGAATAGGATCATGAGAATACAAAGTACTACACAGAGTAATTTCCCCAAGCCCCAATTCATCCTCTGGTCGCAAGGCGTTGCAGCTCGCAGTCCACGCAAGGAGGTGCACTCACGCTATATGCATATACCGGGTCTCTAGTACACCCTATCTCCATATCCCACTACCCAGAACTCCAAAGGAGCTGGTCACTTCGTGCAGCAACGCAACAGCAGGGATGCAGGAGATCGCGTCGCCCCAAAATCTTCTGAACGCAGCTTCAGACCTTATCGACACGACCTCCCCCCCCAAGCTTCATCCGCACCCCATCCACCGCACGACGCCATCACGAACCAGCTCTGACATCAGCAAGACAAGCCATCCGATTCAATTCCGCCGCACGCGCAATCCGCCAAGATGGTCCAGATCAGCGAGGTCAAGGGCAACAATCGCGACAACCGCACGGCGGCCCATACACACATCAAGGGACTGGGACTCAAGACTGATGGAACCGCCGAGAAGCAAGCCGCCGGCTTTGTCGGCCAGACGACAGCGCGAGAGGTGAGGCCATTTCCAGACTGCGCATGGCAAGGCTCTGCTGACCACCCCCTCCCCCCCTTCCACAGGCAGCCGGCGTCGTCGTCGATCTGGTCAAGGCGCACAAGATGGCCGGCAGGGGCGTCCTGCTGGCAGGAGGACCGGGAACCGGAAAGACGGCGCTCGCGCTCGCGATCAGCCAGGAGCTCGGCACCAAGATCCCCTTTTGCCCCATTGTCGGCAGCGAGATCTACTCGACGGAAGTGAAGAAGACGGAGATCTTGATGGAGAACTTCAGGAGGGCCATTGGGCTCAAGGTCCGCGAAACAAAGGAGGTCTACGAGGGCGAGGTGACGGAGCTGACGCCGGAGGAGGCCGAGAACCCCCTCGGCGGCTACGGCAAGACCATCAGCACCCTGCTCATCGGCCTCAAGAGCGCCAAGGGACAGAAGAAGCTGCGCCTCGACCCCAGCATATACGAGGCCATCCAGAAGGAGCGGGTGTCGGTCGGCGACGTCATCTACATCGAGGCCAACACGGGCGCGTGCAAGCGCGTCGGCAGGTCAGACGCCTATGCGACCGAGTTTGACCTCGAGGCCGAGGAGTACGTTCCGATTCCCAAGGGCGAGGTGCACAAGAAGAAGGAGATTGTCCAGGACGTTACGCTGAATGACCTCGACGTGGCCAACGCGCGGCCTCAGGGCGGCCAGGATATCATGAGCATGATGGGTCAGCTGATGAAGCCCAAGATGACGGAAATCACCGACAAGCTGCGCGGGGAGATCAACAAGGTTGTCAGCAAGTACATCGACCAGGGTGTCGCAGAGCTCGTGCCCGGCGTTTTGTTCATCGACGAGGTAAGCATGTTCTGTCTCCTGGAACACCTGACTCTTGCTACAGGACAACCCGGGAAATTGGATCGGTTGGTTGACTCGCAAATTCCCCCCCTAGGCACACATGCTCGATATCGAGTGCTTCACATACTTGAACCGCGCACTGGAATCGCCAATTTCGCCCATCGTGGTCCTTGCATCCAACCGAGGAATGGCGACCCTTCGTGGCACGGAAGACATTGTCGCCGCGCACGGCATTCCGACGGATTTCTTAGCGCGCCTCCTCATCATTCCAACGACGCCCTACCAAGCGGATGAGATTAAGCGCATCGTGCGCATCCGCTCCACCACCGAGGGCGTCGCCATCACGGATGCCGCAATTGACAAGATTGCAGAGCATGGCGTTCGCATCAGCCTTCGGTACTGTATGCAGCTCCTGACGCCTGCGAGGTAAGAAACCACCCCCCCCTTCCGTCTCCCTCCACTCCCTGATCAGAGGTCAATGTGTCCCTTGTCTGTGACTTGTTGGCACCTCCACAGTATAGTCTGTGCGGTTGCTGTCTCAGACATTCCCGTTTTTGGGGCCTATGCTAATGATGAGCGAAGCATTCTTTCCAAAGCAAACGGTCGCAGCCAGATTGACGTCCAGGACGTGGCCGAGTGCGAGGACCTGTTCTACGATGCCCGGCGCAGCGCTGGGCTTTTGAGCGGTGAGGGCGGCCGGGGCTACCTTCCATGATGAATGACAATGATGCTCTGATGACGGTACATCAAATTTCACCTTCTCGTACTTTCACGGGCCTTTTTTCGGTCTGACCCAGAGCGTTTGTGATGGAATGTGTAAGGCGGCAGGGAGACAGAGAGAGAGAGAGAGAGAGCGCGAGGGAAAACTTGTCACAATTCAATGTACAGCAGCAAAAAATCAACGGAGTCAGTCATAATACAGGCAGGGTGAGTTTTGAGGTTCGGGTCAAGCAGCTTTGGGATGACCGGCGGAAGACGGGGGGGAGGGTATTCATGAGTCGCGCGACACTGCTGTCAAAATGGATTAAACTTTTGGTGGACCACCAAGATCGATCACAGGCGCGAAGGATGTTTGAATGGGATAGTTTCCCAGGGTTGAACAAAATATGGACAGAGTGTTTGCAAGCCCGGTCCCGTCTTATAAGACATTCTGCAGCCCCGCGTCCCCGAGACACCACACCCGGAGGAGAGCACGCCTCCCCGCTGACCCGACCTCTGACAGGTATTCACGACAGACCACGAGCACCATCAAGCCTCCGGGAGGGCCACTGGTTTGAAGGGGGAATGGTCAATGGGCTCAACCTTCACGTGGAGACATGTCGGGTCTAGACCTGATTCGGGTAACATTGTCTTTGTCCCGGCACTCTGGCATTCCAACGCTACCACGTCCTCACCTACCAACCCTTCTCGCTTACACTCTGTCCCCATAACTCGCATTCCTGTGCGAGAAACAAGCTGCCATTGTTGCCATTGCGTCCTTTGAAGCAGAAGCAGTTGGGCCCACCCTTTGGCCTCGCGTTTGTCGCCTTGTTCCTGAGAGGGCGGAGTCTCCCCCTGCCTCCTCCTCCTTTGGCAAGGCCGGACAGAACTCCCAAGGTCAACAAGGTAAAGCGGGACAGGGAGCCATTTGACAAGGGGCCCCGCGGCTGATGGGGAGGAGAGGGACCCTCATGCTTGCGGCTCCTTTGACTTCACTCCTGGGCTCCGTGCTTCTCCCAACCCATATGGTGGGACTTTGTCCTCTTGTCTCGTTGTTTCATCCTGGCTGGGAAAATGGGCTGTCCTTGTTCCTCGTCTTCTTCATCTTCTCCACATCCATATAACCTCCTTGTCTTTTATTGTACGAACGAAACTCCCGGCAAACGCTACGCAACAAAGAAAACCACGGGCCCCGTCCTCCCCGGTCGACAGACCACAGAGCCAAGGGGAAAGGGAGCTGAGCCGCCCAGCCAGCTCGCGGCCGGCATCAGAGGACACAGGATATAGACACGGGAGGCAGAGGAACGAGTGGCTCGTCACATCTGCAACGGCTTGAATACCCCAGCATCCACCCGAGACATGGTAAGGCTATCATCCATCACAACAACCTCTCAGCAGACCCAACCAGCGTCTGCCAAACCAACGGACCGGCCTCCGACCTCCGTGCTCCAGACCCGGGACTAGTCCAGCCTTTTCCATCTCTCTCCCCTCCCCCGAGCCCCCCCTGGAACGCTGCACTGCCTAGTGCCTCGCCTTTGCCCCGAGCCCTAGCCTGCCGCTCGATCTGCTTCGGCCTCTAATACATCAACATCCTATCACCTTGGCCGGAGACCGGTATAGAAGAAACCCCATCATACCTCAAGCACAAGCACATTGAGCCGCAGCCCTGCGTCCGCTACTGCGCAGCATATTCATTGTCCACCTTGTCCACCTTGTCCCACGTCCTGCTTCTCTTCCCGCCCGCTCCTTGCTCCTTGCTGGCGATCGTCCAGGATATCCCAACCTGGTCCACACCTCATTCCCGCAGCCGGTCAAAGAGGCAAGCAGGCGACTGGCCGGAGCTAGACGAACAGAGAGCAAAGAAGGACGACGAACAGGTCTCTCGGGCACCCAATCCCCTTGTCAACCGCGCAGCCGTCATTATTGGGTCGGTGTGCTCCTCTGATATCTGATCAAACTCCATCGCCTCTCTACCTCTACCTCTCTCTCTCTCTCTCTCTCTCTCTCTCTCTCTCTCTCTCTCCGGCGAATGGGCCCTGCCCGCCCATCATCTTGATCAGCTCTTTCACTTTTCAGCGCAGCGCCTCACCTCATCAAAGCCCTCCCCCCTTGTCCTTCGAATCAGCCAGTTCGTGTCTCGCCACCCCCCTCGCGCCCGCCGTCTCGTCTCATCTGACGTATCGAACGACAAGGCAAAGAAATCAGTTTGAGGCGGGCCACCCAGCCGTCCATCCAGTCGCTTCCGATTCCTCCAGCCCCCGTGTCCATTGCAGTCTCCGTATCAGCCACGCTGCCCAGAGCATGGTCTGAGAGTCCGACCAATGCTCACAGCCATCCACGCCCACTCCCGTTTGCACCACCTCCCCAGCATGACGGGCGCTGGCCTGCCTCCGCCGCCGCCGCAGCCGCAGTCCCAGTCTCAGTCCCAGTCCCAGCCGCAGCCGCACCACCCTCAAGACCGCCGCGCATCCTCCTCGCCAGGCGACACCTCTGTCGCGTCCGTCTACTCGGCCATGGAACAGAGGACAGGCCGAGGCACCGGTCCCGACGACGCGCCAGCGACAGCACCGACGACGACGACGACAGCGGCAGCGGGCCCTGAAGCGGGGGACTCTAGCAGAGCACTCATTGGAGGACCTGGCGACGCGCGCGAGAGCCGTCGCGCGAGGCTCTCCGAGCTGGCGATCGAGACGCCGCCCCTTGGGCCGTTGGCTGGGGATGCAGGAAGGGAGTTCCTCTGCCTCTGCACGCCGGCGCCCAAGGTTCCCAGACCGCGAAACGGTGAGTTGGTACTCTTCTTTCCTCTCTCTCTCTCTCTCTCTGTCTCTCTCTCTCTCTCTCTCTCTTTGTTCGTCCGCGTCCTGTCACTGGTTGTGGTTCTTTAACCGCCTGACTCCGGGCTTGGCGGGGCGTGGACTGGGGCCTTTGTCCACAGTGAATCATCCATGATCGAGACATACATACTTGAATCGTTGGCTGACCGTGTACCGCGTGCGGGTAGCATTCATCCTATACAGACAACATCACCAGGCTCAGGTCGTCTCTGAGCACCCTGGGCTCGCCAACCCGGACATCTCCAAGATCATAGGGGAGCAGTGGCGACAGCAGCCGGACAACGTCAAGGCCGGCTGGAAGAAGCTCGCCGAAGAGGAGAAGGTGCGCCACCAGCAGCAGTATCCGGACTACCGGTACCAGCCCCGGCGCGGCCAACGTCCAACAGGACGGCCAGGCACAGCAGCAGGCGAAGACTCGGGGCGGTGTCCCAAGTGCGGAGGACGGTACATCTCGACGCCGAGGACCCCTCAGACGCCGGTGCTGACGCCGACGGCAGCGAAACCCGCCATGAATCCGTACCAGGCGAGAGATGGCAGGGCGTACGAGGGAGAGTCATCAAGACAGGCGCTGCCGCAGGGCAGACAGATGAACCCCTATGGGCAGGGCCACCCAGGGGAGATGGACGAGAGCTGGGATCTCGCGTCGCCGGCTGTCGATGCCAAACGCCGCCGGTTCAACACGACTGGCCACTACCAGGGCATGTCGTCGCCGAACCCGTACCAGGGTCACCAACCCACAAGACATTCAAGACAGGCGTCCGCCGCAGGGCCTTCCAGTGCCGGCCATGGCTACGGGCCAGCGCCACTACCTGGCCCGCCAGGTATGGGGCAACCTGGCCAAGGTCCCATGCCGCCGCCGCCTCGCCCGCCGCACTCGCAACACTTCCCAGGCCAGGGCCCGGGCCGCAACCCAAACTATGACGAGAGTCTTCGCCTTCCGCCCCTGCAAACGCAAATGACCCCAAAGACGCCAGCGGGTCAAGGCGAGTCTGACAGGCCCGGCGCCGACCCACTTGGGCTAGGCATGGCAGTGACGAATCCCGGAGACAACCAAGCGCGAAGCACAGAGGCCGTCGTCATGAACATTTCGTTCCAGAGCAAGCTCAACGTGCTGAGGAAGATCAGCCCGCCTCTGGCCCCATCTGGGTTTGCGAGCCCAGGCGCGGAAACCCGCGGCGCGGTCATCGCTATCGAGGGCCCAGACGAGCGGCTTCTCGAGCAAGTCGACGCCGCGCTCCAGCGAGGCTTGTCGGAAGCCCAAGTGATCAACCTCCAATGCTGGCGTGACGACAGCAGCACCATCGGCAAGACGGAAGATGTCGTCGTCGCTGAAGGCAGCAGCTCGGCGGGCAGCAGTCGCAAGAGCAGCGTCGAAGGCGTCGCGCTCTCCGACATGTACGTCGAGTACATGCAAAAGCTGTCGCAGTGGCACGGCAAGTCAAAGCAGATGGTCAAGCACATCACGACGCGATCCGAGCAACAGCAGCGGCCAGTGCCCGTGAGGAGGGCATCGGAAGGCGAGGTCAGCACACCGCGCGAGGAATCATCATCGCCGAGCATGATCCCCGTCGCTCTCGTAACGGGCGGATACAGCGCAACCATTGCTGACCGGTACGCGTGCCGCGTGCCCATTGTCGACTCGTACGCGCCCGTGGACCACTGGCAGTGGATGGCGACGCTGTGGCGCGGGGTCGTGGGAGCCGACTTGGTGGTCTACGTCAAAGCGAGTGCGGAGGACGAGGTCGCGCGGCTCGGTATGCTCGACTTTGTGGACTCTGGCATTATGCTTCTTAGGATTGCTCCAGGGAAAGGTCTCGATGACAGGAGTTCGCGTCGTCTCTCGTTCGAGGTGATTGATTGGTTATGCAGCGGGAACTACAGGAAAGAGTCAGCTGGCGTCAGCTGAGCTGATAGCTCAGGAATGTCGCCAAAAGTCGAGCTTGTACGTAATATGGTGGTTCATCTTCTCTTCAAGGGCTTGGTTGATTGTGTTCAATGCCAGATGGAGGGGCGGTCTTGGCTTGTCCATACGGTAGTAGCACTACTGGCACGAGACGCGTCTTTTTTTTCGATATCAGGTGTTTCCATTGATGGAATATGATTGTTTGAATGCCTTCGTCTTCATCTTTGTGCTCCTCTGATCGAACAATGCGTTGTGTCGAGAACAAAGATATCATTGCTGTTCGGGCAAGTTGCGGTTTCGTTGTTTGTCGTTGAGCGATGACATAAGCAACCCCTTTAACCACATATCGCAGATGACGAATGTTGACAGGGGCACGTCGCGGTTAAGCGAACGCGTCTGTTTGGCCCCCCCCCCCCCTGTTCACCTGTGATGCCTTGCCTACTACCTATCCAGCTCAGGAGCTCCAAGCATCTGGCAACAGCCATCCCCCAAACCAGCACCAGCACCAGCATGTTTACCTCTCGATGAGGACCCGACAATGTCAGATCTAGCAGTCGGTCAGATCGTCCAGCTGACCGACGGCCGCAATGGCGTCGTACGCTTCGCCGGCACCACCCATTTCGCCTCGGGCGAATGGGTCGGCATTGAATTGGAGGATGACTCTGGAAAGAACGACGGCAGCGTCCAGGGCGAGCGCTACTTTGACTGTTCCATGGGGCGAGGCATGTTTGTGCGGCCGTCGACCCTGACCATTCTCGCCCAGGCTCCAGCTCCAGCTGCGGCGCCGGCCGCCAGACCTACCGTCAGGAAGACGAGCAGGCCCAGCAGCTTCGTGCCCGGCACGGGCAGGGTGTCGAGCGTCACCGACCCGAGCATGGCCAAGCGGATGAGTCTGAATGCTGCTAGTCCCAGCCCGGCCCCGCGCACATCTCGACCTGCGAGCCTTGTACGGGTGAGTGAGCATCTTGGGGCAGAGGAAGATTCCATTGGCGAAAGTAGACTTGTTGCCATGCTGACTTGCACTCTCTCAGTCTCCTACGAAGTCGCCAACGAAGCAAATTGGTTCGACCACCTCCAGCACCGCACCCTCCCGGACCGGCACACCTTCAAACGCCAAAGGCACCACCGCCACGCGAACTCGCCCGGCAGTAGGTGTTCGCACCTCCATGGGACCCCCTCCGATTCCCTCCGCACGAGTGAGCCGACAGCCATCAACATCGTCAGCGACAGGTCGCCCTCCCGCCAGGCCGCTTTCCAATCGACTCTCCCTGTCCGGCTCGCGCAGCGTGCCCAAGCCAGACCCCCTCCGACGCCCATCGACCGATTCGCAAGCAGGCAGGGAGCCCGGCTCGGCAGCAGACAGCGGCGACGACGGCAGGAGCAGCTCGCCATCTAAGGGAGCGGCTGATCTGGCCTCACCGCATGCCACGAGCCCGGTGCAAGCTCGGACCAACGCGCTCGAGCGGTTGACCTCGGGCAGGACGGCGACCACGACGGCACGGTCGCCAGCCACGGCGTCGCCTCGAACGGCCGGCGGCAACACGGCTGCGGCGCGGGAGAACGAAGACCTCAAGGCGAAGCTCCGTGTCATGGAGCGCAAGAGGCTGGAAGACCGGGAGAAGCTGAAGCAGCTGGAGAAGCTCCAAGGCGAACGCGACAAGTTTGAGTCGATCATCCAGAAGCTGCAGACAAAGTACCAACCCCAGCAAACGGAGAATGCAGAGCTCCGCAAGCAGATCAAGGAGGCCGAGACGCGGTTCGAGGCCGTGGAGCAGATGCAGGCCGAGCATGAGACGGCCTTGGAGCTGGCCACGCTGGACCGTGAGATGGCGGAAGAGACGGCCGAAGTGCTCAAGGCCGAGCTCGAAGCGTTGAAGCAGAAATCAGAGGAGCTTGAGCTCGAGGTGGAAATCTTGCGAGAGGAGAACGAGGAGTTTAGCCAGGGCATGACGCCCGAAGAGCGGTCAAGCACGGGCTGGCTGCAGATGGAGAGGACGAACGAGCGGTTGAGGGAAGCACTGATACGATTGCGCGACCTGACCCAGGCTCAAGAGGCCGAGCTTCGAGACCAGATCAAGGCCCTGGAGTCTGACCTGCAAGACTACAGTACCGTGCAGGAGCAGTTCGCGGCCTCCAAGGAAAAGCTGGCACAGTCTGAAAGCGCGGTCGAGGATCTTCGCCAACAGCTCGACAATGCTCTTGGAGCGGAGGACATGATTGAGGACCTCACCGAGCGCAACATGAGCATGGCCGAAGAGATTGAGGAGCTCAAGGCCGTCATCGAGGATCTCGAAAACCTCAAGGAGATCAATGATGAGCTCGAGATTAATCACGTACAAAACGAGAAGGAGATGCAGGAGGAACTCGACTTCAAGGACAGCGTCATTGCGGAACAGGCCCGACGAGCCGGTCAGCAAGAGGAAGCCCTCGAAGACATGGAGTACACCCTTTCGAGGTTCAGGGAACTCGTCACGAGCCTGCAGGGCGACCTTGAGGACATGCGCGCATCGCACGCTGTCACCGAGGCCGAGTCGGAGCAATTAGACAGCAAGTCCCGCGCCATGATGGACCTCAACATGAAGCTCCAGATCTCGGCTGCCAAGACACAGGTCAAGACGATCGACCTGGAGCTTCGCCGTCTGGAGGCGCAAGAAGCGGAGCAGCACCTCGAAATCGTCAAGCTCTTCTTGCCCGAGACCTACCAGGAGGACCGCGACTCCGTGTTGGCGCTCCTTCGCTTCAAGCGACTGGCGTTCAAGGCCACTCTGCTCCAGGGCTTCCTCAAGGAACGCGTCACGGGCCAGCCGCACCCCGGCCACGAGGACGACATGTTTGCCGGCTGCGATGCCATTGACAAGCTCACCTGGGTGGCGGCCATGTGCGGCCGCTTCATCAACGCCATCAGCCACTGCTCGATCGAGCAGTTCCAGCACTACCAGGGCGCTCTGTTTGAGCTGGAGCCGGTGGAGCGGGCGGTGAACGGGTGGATCGACGGCCTCAGGAGGGATGAACTCAAGGAGGCCAAGTGCGCCAGCGAGCTGCAGCGCTCCATTGCGCTCATGACCCATCTCGCCGAGGTTCACCTTACGGACGATCTGCAGAGCTTCGCCGACGCCATGCACATGCGCGCTCTCGTCGTGCAAAGCCATCTGGATTCGGCCGCCGCGGCCATTACGACCGCCAGGGCCATGGTCCAGAGAGTCATCCCCGAGTCTGGCGAGGACGACGAGATGGCACAGCACTTCAGCAAGAAGGCCGAGCACGTTGTCGGCCAGACCCGCAGCACCAAGGTCATTGCCAGCAAGGCCGTGCGCGCCCTCGAGGATCTCAAGAACCGATCTCTCTCGCTGGCTCGGGACGACAGCACGCAAGAGGCGTTTGAGCAGTGCGAAGAGGCCGCAAAGGACCTCGCCGCACTGGCGCGGCAGATTGGCCTCGACTTGCACAAGCTGCTGCACGAGGAGGGCAGGACCGAGCCATACACGCACACGGAGGTGCAGAACACGATGGCGCAGACGGCCCTGTCGGCCGGTTCGTCGACCGACTCGGATCTCTTCTCGACCTACGTGACCAAGCTCCGGGTCGTCACGCAGCAGATCACGGACCTTGCGG
This sequence comes from Verticillium dahliae VdLs.17, assembly GCF_000150675.1. Lineage (NCBI taxonomy): Eukaryota > Fungi > Ascomycota > Sordariomycetes > Glomerellales > Plectosphaerellaceae > Verticillium > Verticillium dahliae. The sequence goes on from NW_009276934.1 coordinate 387,299, forward strand.
GCCTCAGCTCTGACCTGACGCAGACGCAAGAGTTTGAGCTCAACCCGGCCCCCTGGAAGCTCCGCTCTCAAGAACTCAAGGCTCTCAAGACGATCCCCGTGGATGCCGAAGAGGAGCTCCGCCGCGTCAAGGAGGAGCACAACGAGGCGCGCCGCACGATTGCGCAGCGCGACGAGAGCCTCAGCACGGCGACGCTCAAGATTGAGACGCTCGAGTCCCGCATGCGCGACGCGCACCAAAAGGCGTCGCGCATCGCCGACCTTGAGGCCCAGATCGAGACGGCCAAGCAGCGCGCGGCGGCGCTCAAGGAGGACATTGAAAAGGGCGACCGCGAGCTCAAGGCGCTCGAGGCGGACCGCGACCAGTGGAAGAAGATTGCGGGCGACAGCAAGGCGTTCGCCGGCGCCAACGACGCTGGCGCCGCCAAGTCGGGCCAGGAACGGGCCGTGGCGACGGCGCGCGAGATGGACGCCCTCAAGGCCGACATTGCGCACCTGCAGGCGGCGGTGCGGTACCTGCGCGAGGACAACCGGCGGGCGCGGCTCACGGAGCAGGCCGACTACGACTGGCTCGCGGCGCCGCTGCGCAAGGCGGCGTCGCCGGCCGAGCAGCGGCGCGCGCTCGTCGTGGCCGAGGGCCGCGACGCGCTCGGCGAGCTCGTGCGGTTCGCGACCCAGGCCAAGGTGTACGACCTCCAGGACCTGCCGCAGGACAAGCTCGCGTGGCGGCCGGCCAAGAGCACGCCGCAGTACCACGCCGCGCGGCAGGCGGAGGACCTCGCGGCCTGGAAGGGCTGGCGCGACTCGGTGGTGCAGAAGACGGAGGTCGTCGCCGGGCGCAGGGGCGGTGGTGCTCCGGACATGAAGAGGGTCGAGGCGCTGCGGCGGAGCGCGGCGGCTGCGCGACTGCAGATTCGGCTGCCGGGGCCCGACGGCAAGATGGCGCGGGGCAGCGGACGGGATGTGCAGATTGTCGGATCGAGGGAGTGGGAGGGTCTGCAGGGGCGGTTGGCCGTGTAAGCCGCTGGTCGAGAAGGAGGACCAGACACGAGTAGGAAGCGGGTCATGCTGTCGTCCTATGGATGTGGCTAGGAGTAGATGCGATACCCTTGATGCAAGTATCTTTTTTGTTCCCTTTATTGCTGCCGTCTGTCTGGTCTCTGCCCGTCTGCCTGGTCTCTGCCTGGTATTTGTCTGGTCTGTCTGGTCTCTGTCCGAGTGATGTGGTGATGCAATATTCATTTTTGCCGCGTTTCGGCGGCCTACGGTGTCTGCCGTAGGTTCATGTCTAACTCCTCGGTGCCCATGCTTGCATGCCTTCATGTGTCGTCCATTTCCTGATTCCTCCATTTCCTGATTCCTCCATTTCCCCTGACATGTCACCTGATATCCCTCCCCCCTGTCCCCCAATATAACAGCAGCCTACGCCTTGCCCTTGCCCTTCTTCTTCTTCCCCGGCTTGTCCTCGATGGCGTTGCCGCCGCCGCCGCCGCCGCCGCCGCCGGGCATGCCCTGCGCCATGAGGGCGGCCATGGGGTTGTCGGCAGCGGGGCCGCCGCCCTGCTGCATCTCCTTCATCATGTCGCCAAAGAGGTTCTCGCTGACGCCGCCGCCGGTCATGGCGGGGCTGATGTAGGGCAGCAGGTCGCCCATCTTCCAGCCGCGGGGCACGGCGGGGCGGGGCCAGGGCTGGGCGGGGTCGATGGCCGGGGGCACGCCCTGGATGCGGGCGCGCAGGGTGAGGCTGTCCTCGGCGGCGGGGTGGGGCGCGCAGGTGGTCGGCGACGAGGAGGTAGAGGTGGTGCTTGCCGTCGACGGGGCGGGTCGGGGTGACGGCGGGGTCGTCGCGGCGGCAGGCGGACCTTGGACGCGGCCCGGGGTTGGCCCAGTCCTTGGGGTGGGGACTTGCCGGGGCTCGAAAAGGGTGGGGGATGCGCAGGGCGGCGCAGGCGTTTGACGATTTTCGCGGGCGAGGAAGAGCTGGATGCATTCGACGCGGCCTTCCGCCTCGCGCCCACCCTCGGCGCGGGTGCGGGCGGCGTCAAAGTAGACGGGGGTAGAGGCAGTCGTAGTCTGCGTACTGGCGGGCGTCGGCGGTCGCGTCGAAGTAGGCGTCGGGGGCCTGGCCGGCGGCGGGGGCCGAGGGGCGGGCGGTCTGGGGCGTGGGCACGTTCGTCTGGGCGGGCGTCTCGCGTTTGGGGTCGACGCGGCGCAGGATATCGGCGTCGTCAAAGTCGTCAATGTCGCCTTCGGAGGGGTCAGAGGCCGACTCGAGGTCTGAGTCGGAGACCTCTTCTATGCGGGCGTGGGACATGGCGGCAGGCGGGGGTGGTCTGAGGCCTTTGAATGCCGTGGAGGTCGAAGGTGATGGTGGTGGTAGGGATCGAAGGTAGTGGTGGTAGAGATGGTGGAGGAGATGGTGGTTGTGGTGAAGGTGGTCGTGGTGAGAGTGATGAGCCTCGCCAGTGGCCAGGGTTTTTGGACGTGGGGTCGGATTGTACCTGCCCCAAGGCCAGGAGTTTCCTCCAAGGCAAGCACCTTCCAGGACAGCAGGCAGGTGCAACGCAGTCGAGGTGGGGTAGCGAGCTAGGGCGAATCGGGTTAGCGCTGGTGTGGGGATGGACGTGTCTCGGGCTCGACGTCGACCACCACCATCACCATCACTGATCAACCACCACCATCATCCACCAACACCATCCATCAGCCTCACCATCATCCATCAGCCTCAGCGGTTCTCGATTCAGCGACACCATCAATACCAGGACCAAAGCAATCATACAGCATCAATTTGGCATACACACCAAGCACCCTACAAATAATCCACCCGTCGTCTCTTCGTCATCATCGTCAGCGTCGTCATCCAGCCACGTATCCCACCGTATCCCGAGTCCCCGACTCTCCTTTGCTGAACAGCTGAACAAATCCCTCGTTTTTTGTTTTTCAATTATCTTCAATGTGATTGTTCCTAAACTTGGTATCAGGCGGATGCTCGCTCACACGGAACTTGCAATGCGGATGGCCGCACACCCCATTGACAACCGTCGGACACTACATTCCCCCCCAAAGTCAGCAGCTCGCCAAAGAATCCACCCTCGCAGCATGACAAGACGACGACAACTCGACAAACCACTTACATGATGTCCGTAGATGCAATTCTCAATGTCGCACTCCTGCCCCTTGGTACAGGGATTGAGCCGTGCGAGGTGCGCAATGGCGTGTATCTCATCGAGCGTCGGCTTATACCGGTGCTCGAAGCAACAGTCGCTGCCCTTGACGCAGGGTCCGCGCAGGTAATGGTTGTTGCACAGCTTGTCCGTGTCCTTGCGCTTCTTGATGCTTTCGAGCGCCACCGGCATAACAGCAATGGGCGCGTCGAGGCCGCGCGGGCCGGGGTTCCACGCCGCTGCCGCTGCCGCCGCCGCCTTGGTCAGGCTGCTGGCCCCGCGGGCCTTGGCCGCCGCCATCTTGCCCGCCAGCGGCGTCGTGATCTGCGGGGGCGGCGTCGCCGAACGCGTCACGGCTGCCCACGACGCCGGCAACGTGGGCGCTGCCGGTGCTGCCGGTGCTGCATTGGTAACGGGCGGCACCGTCATCGTCGCCAGCGCTTGTGTCTGTAACTGCCCCTGCTGCCCCGGGCCCAAGGCGAAAGAAGCATTGTGCGAGCTGTCAGGCGACCGGTTGATCAACTTGTCGGCGCGGAAGAGCTCTTCAAACTGAATAACATTGACCTTTGTATCGCGCAGCTCCCGGACCGTCGGGGACCCTTCAATGACGGTGACGCGCGCCCGCGAATCATGATCCTGCAATATTTCGTCGAGAAAGGGCGCATAACCGGCGTCGTGGGAGACGCCCAGCAAAATCTGTTTACAGTTATAATTACGAAGATGCCATCGCGTGAGTTCTGCGTGAGCCTGTCGTCAACAATTGCTCTGTCCTTCTCCCCCGTGGCCCAGCATCGACGGAACGCTCACCTTTAATTTTGGAATCGGCCCGTTCCTTGCCGTAGCCGACGTCGATAAAGTCAAAATGGGCCTTGGCCTGCGTGAACCCGAGGGCAAACTCTTTGAGGTCAAACTCGGCCTCGATACAGCCGTCGCGGCGCATCGCCCGCGCGAGGCCCGTCAGGTTGGCGCACACCTTGGCCACAATCTCGACCTCGTCGGCGAACTGGCCGCAGAGGGACACAATGGCGCGGCGCAGCGCGTAGGCGGCCTTTTTGCCGCCCTCGATGCCCGCTTGAACGAAATGGTCTTGAAACTGCAAACGAGTCAGCCAGCTTTTGCCTGATGAGGACCGACTACACAGACAATGAGGCCGTCGCCGTCCAAGAGGACCAAAACATAAAGGTTGCGGTTCTGCGTCTTATCGTGAGAAACAGCGTCAAACCCCGAGGGAGATGGGAGGGAGAATTACATTGGCATTCGTGATTTCGGCACTCATGCTTTGCACGTGGGCGTCGGCCACCTTGAGCCGCTGCTGGAACTCGCGGCGCGTCGTGCGCGCGTCGTCGAGGTCGAGCTGGCTCTCGCTGAGCTGGTGGCGCAGCGTGGCATTTTCCTGGCGCAGGCCCTCCTGGGTTCTTTCGCAGTAGGTCAGCAGTTCCTGGCCCCGTGTCAGCGGGGTGCTCCGATCGACGGGCCTGGCGTTCGTGGCTTATGGGCAAGGGGGGGCCGGCCATGTCCCGTAGCAGACGACTGACGAGAATGGGGCAAGGGGACGGCAAAGGGAGGAGGATGGCGGGCTCCAACGGGACTTACCTGGATCAATCCCTCGCTCGCCTCGCGCTGCTCGCGAATCGACTGGAACCGATGGTTGAAGCCCAGGAGATCACTCTCGTAGACGTCCATCTTAACAGGCATCGAGTTGTGTCTCTGGCCCGGCGTGAAGAGGGCGGGCGGCGGGCCCATCTGTAGGCGATCCATCGGGAGAAAAAAGAAATCAACCGAGGGAAGCGCTGTAGGGTAGGTAGGGCCTTGAACGGAGCGGGAGGCGATGACTTCGTTGCCGTCGGCAGATGAGGAAGACGACCCGCGGGCTAGAGGAGAAGGCGATGGAAGAGTAGAGTCTGCCCTCCTCTGACGTGACGTGGATACGTGTAGGAGGAGATGTCGGTTTGGGCAGACGTGTGTCAACGCCAGGTGAATGAGAATCACACACACACACAGAGAGAGAGAGAGAGAGAGAGTGTGAGGAACGGTTGCCCTCTCAACTCCCACGGAACCCAAGAGAAGATGAATGGCTGCCGACGGAAACGTACAAGCTGAGGCGGGTCGGCGTCGACGGCGAGCGCAAGGCAGCGAGGCGTGTAATGGTGGTGTGGTGCGTTGCAGCGTCCAGGTGTGAGCGGGCGGGACGTTCGTAACCGGACCGGACCCCTTGACTGGCTACCTCCCCTTTGTCCTTGGCCTCCCAATGTTGCACACACTCGAGGCGTTTGGGTGACGATGGTGCGATATCTCGATGGACGGGAGAGCGCGGAGCAGTGTCAAGAAGGGTTGAGCGGTTCCGAAAGACGTCGTGCTGTGCTGTGCTGAGGTTTCTCTCGCACAGACAAAACAAGCGTGCGCAGGCAAAGGAAGCAAGCAGAGACGACGAACGGGGCGATCGTGCCCGATTGTGAAGCTGAGTGAAGCAGAGGCGAGCGTCTGGCAAACACCGTGCACGTGTTGCTCGATGATGAAAACCGAGGAGGGGGGAATTCTTCAGCTTTGAACAGCAACCTCTGGTGCGTAGCGAAGTGGTTGGGCTGAATGGAGTCAGGATGTATAAGTCAGTCAGTCGCAGGGCGAGGGTGACCTGTCGAAAGAAACCATGAGCCAGGAATGATTTCAATGGCACCGAGGCATCTAAGATAAGGCACGGCCTCCAAGGTAATATACCCCTTCGTCTGACGGACATGAGCCTGCGCTAGAGTTCAACAGTAGGTAGACAGGTACCTGCAAGCAGACTCTCCATATCACTGGTCGAGGAGACCGGAGAGCGTGAGGAGAAGGGGGAGCGAACCACAAAGTGCAAAAACATCATGGAGGGGGGCACCTAACACAGACTACTGAATACCAGAAAACAGGAACCAGAATAGAGGAGTACAGAGTACAAGAACGCAGGAAAGAAAAAAACGCGAGTTACGGATTTCGCAAAGCCAGGAAACCAACAACGAAAAAGCGAAGGAAGCCAAGTTTGTTGTACAGGGGGGGAAGAGAGCAGGCTGCGAAGCTGAGATGCGAAAAGGAAAACGCCTTGTCAAGCGAAACGCCGCCAGCACAACAGCAACAACAGGTCGGCAGCGCACGTTTGAAGGCCGCCTCACATGTTGGGCCATGGCCTACGAGAACCCCTGTCACTGTGAGGTTGACAGCGCACCCCCAACCCGTGACCCCGATTCGGAGGGGGGGGGGGGGGGGATGGGAACGGGTAGAAAGACTCACAGACGGAACTGACAGAGGTAGAGTGACAAGTGAGCGTCAGCGACAAGACCACTCTTGCATGCGCGCCACGTCGTCTTTGCCGCCTGCCCCAGACGGAATTGGCGTTAGATCCAACACTTCTGCTTGGCTACGCGCGCCCCCCCTTCTGTTGTGTATGTGTATGAGTTGCGCAACCCTGACAGAGGGCATGGTATGATTCGTCCTCCAGCCCTGCAATATCATCATCTTCATTCGATCACATATAGATTTCGTGACTCTTCTTCCCTTCAGTTGACGTTCGTGCTGCCCCCTTTCTTCAAGTCCCGGGACCGACCCAATGCTGCCAAAAAGAAATACCACAGTTGCTACATGCTGCTTTGAGCGGTTCCGGCGCGGGCTCCTCCGCTCAGCCGCTGCGGAGGCAAGGCTCGACGGAGGTCCATGGGGCCCATGGCGCGCCTCGAAGCGCCTCGTCAACAGACCCAGAGTCGGCGCTTGCCGGATTCTTCATTCAGGCTGACGATGCGGTCGAACCAAAGATGCCTAAAAGGCCATCAGCAAAATGCCCATTCTCGCGCCAGCGATACAGGTGGCTGCTGCTTCAAGTCTCGGAGACAAACAAGAAACGTGTGTGATTGTAATGATTGTAAGCAAATGCAATTATGGGGGCCTTGAAATAACCCCCCCGGCGGCACCCGTCATGTTGGGCGCGTCTACGAACAAATGATGCCGCGGAGGATCGGGATGCTCGCATATCTCCTCGATCGCTGTCCGCCCCAGCCCTGTGCCTTGCGAAAATCCCCATATTCGTACAAATGCCATGTAAAACCTGTACCCAATGACGCAAGACGCCGTGCTTTCTGTGATCTCTCTTTTTGTGTCGCAGACATGATTGTTTTCCGGTTCCGTTTTCTCTCTCGTCATCTCCCGCCAGGCCTCTTCATCCCCATGGGCCCCCCCTTCCGGGCCGCTTACGGATCGACGGCGAGGGGAGACGCGCCGAGGTACGTCTTGGCGTTGGCCCAGCTCGGGCTCATCAGTTGCTCCTCGGTCAGGTAGTACTCGCTCTTCTCGGCGAGCATCTGCTTGTGGAACATTTCCAGGTACATGCCCGGAATCTGCTGCCCAATGGCAATCTTGATGAGGTCCTGCTTGCCGGCCCACAGGTGCTTGATAAAGGTGCCGATGCACTCGGAGCGATCCTCGGGGAAGCCGTTGGCCTCGGCGCAAGGCAGCTCCTCGACCTCGTCGGCGTAGTCGTATCGAATAAAGTTGCCGAACCCTCCCTGGTCCGATGGGCGTCCCCAGCCGACGTGGCGGTACTCGGTGCACTCGGGGTGCTTGCCGCCGTCGTCGGCGCATTCCGCCCAGTCGTCCATCATCTGGAAGGTGATCGGGCGGTTCTGGGCAATGATGAAGCCTGTGTTGTCGTACAGCTTGCCCTTCTTGTCCTTGTTGTGCTCGGCCTTGGGGTCGATGGCCAGAGCGAGCGAGTTGTTCTTGGGGTCAATGTCCCAGTAGTTGAGGAGCCATTCAAAAGGCAGGTCCAGGTGGTTGAAGATGGCGTCGGAGTCGACAAAGATGCAAGCCTCGTGCTTCAAGAGAAGCTTCTTGAGCACCGTGGGCTTCTTCCACGAGGCGCGACGGTCCTCAAAATCGCCCGTGCGGACGTAGTAGTAGCTGTAGCCGTGGATCTTGGCTGTGTCATGTTAGAGAGAGAAATAGGGGGGGGAGAGAGAGAGAAATAGGGGGGGAGAGAGAGAGAAAGAAAGAGGGAGAGAGAGAGGAGAGGCAAGCTCGCGCGCGGGACAACCCACCATAGAGCCAGTGCTGGAGCACACCGAGCGAGAGACCATGAATCGCCGTGGCATTGTTCCAGCTCAGAGGTTGTTGGCCAAAGATCATGCCGTCCTCCTCAAAGGGACGGTTGTCGAGGTCGAAGATGCAGAGGTTCCTGCCGAGGGGCTTGGTCCATCGAGCGGGCTTATCCGCGGGGAGCTTCCACTCAAAGGCGCCGTAGGGCTTGTAGACTTTGGCATCGAGCGCAATGGATGGTTTCGCCACTTCTTCGAGGAAGAACTTGCGCATGTCGTCCCAAGAGTCATGATGTTCGGGTGTGGAGCGGAAGCTGCCAGGGGATCTGGGAGAGGGGGGGAAGAGACAATCGGTCAGCCAAAAATGTCTGGTAAGTGGCAGAGATCGAGGGTCTGGAAGCTGTTCGGTTGGAACAGCACGAGCGGTAAACGTACATGGAGGCAAAGTCCCAGCTATCCACGCGGTTGTGCGCCAGACCGATGAAGATGACGATGAGGAGAACCGAGCCGGCGACGACGCCGGCGACCTTGTTCGACCTCAGCAGGCCGGGAATCATGATGGCGGAGATATTAGCTAAGATGAGAAGGAAGCCGCTGTGGGTCGTCAAGATGGAGAAGAAGAAGGAGAAAGAAACAGAAGCAGAAAAGGCAGAGGCAGAAGAGCCGAGTCGTGAGGGTCGGCGTCAAGAAAGGCCGTCGTCAGTCTGAAGAGAAAAAGGAGCGGCAGCGCAGATGGGGCGAAGGGCTACTGCGAGGGCGGAGGAAAGAGAAACGTGTGGATTCCTGGGCAACAATCGTTGCAGCAGCGAGCAGCGAGCAGCGTGGAACTGGAAGGCCGCGTGGTGTGGTGCCTGGTGCTTGGTGCTCGGTGCTTGGTGCTCGGTGCTTGGTGCTTGGTGCTTGGTGCTTGGTGCAACAAGACCAACAACGGCCTGCGGGTGCGCGACGATTGTCTCGGCGCGATAGGCAAGATAAGTTTCTGGGCAGGCGCACGAGGAGGCCAGGCCAGGGGATAGCCACGGTCGGTACACGTAAGACGATGGAAGAACAGGTCGGCATGTAATTTACTGTTCCCCGATGTTGTAGTCGGCAGGACCCCGCTGCCCCCATCTGGTCGATGATCAGAAAGTAGGTAGGAGAGTTATTGAGCCTGGACCTGTCAGGAACCACGCCATCATCGCAGATGGGAGGTGGGAGCCGCGAGTCGGGGGCGGGACCGTCTCGGCCGGGCTAGTTTGGTTTTGGGGGGAAGGGGGGGGGAGTAGGGCAAGAGTGGGCGGGACGAGACGAGCATGGCAGGCATGAGGACGAGCCAAGGGACAGGGGGGGGGCAGGCAAGACCAAGGGAACAGGGGTTGCTCTCAGTGGCACGTTCGCTCAATACTCGGTGTCTCCTCCCCCCCTAAACAGCGATAGCGAGCCTGCGAGCCTGTTGGGGTGACCATCGGTTTTTTTTTTAGTGGGCAAACCCTCCTGGATCCCAAAGTTGGCAATCCCAAGCTCTCCTTGGCCTTCCAATCCAACCCCCCTGCCGCACAAAGGAGGAGGAGTAGAAGCCTCGACGCCAATCAACGAACTCTGCACCTCTGCTTGGCATTTGGAAAGGGGGTGAAAAGATGGACACTGTGAATCAAAATTCGGTGGAGATGTCCTCCCGCGTGCAGCATCTGTCCTCGAGGCTCATTCATGGAGGCCTCGCCAGTCAAAAGGACCGTGACGCAGCATGGCCTTGCGCCTTACAGAATGCCATGCGTCGTCGTGGATAACCTGCATTCATAAAGAACAGGTCACATGAGGGCAACGAAGTGAAGCCATACTTGCATGTCTCAGTCCAGTGCCGAGGACCTGAAAAAAAGTCATGTTCCCGCAAGGTCATGGAATGTGGCTGAAGAGGTCCCGATCAAGCTAATGACCCAGGCCGTTCGAACCAGATTCGGGGCTCTCGCTAAAGGAGTAAGGTGTCTTAAGATCACTGCGGTAAGGGGACAACGCTGTGCTACGCTACCACACCGTGGCTGCCGCGCAGAGCAGCGTGCAGGGGGGCCAATTTCAACGGCAGCCCGTCGCTTTCGCCCGTTGAAGAAAAGACAGTAATCACCAGGCCCGGTGGAAATAGCGTCTGCAGGTGAAGCTTTTTTTAGGCCTGGCATACATGTACATACCACAGGGAGAGAGACGATGATCAGCGTGCTTGTCTTAATGCTTATCATCATCAAAGTCTTGAGGGGGGGCCGCCCCTACATAATGCCACAGGACATTCCTCCAGCTGAGCACCTCCACCTGAGCACCTCCCCTGAATCCGAGAACCCAACCAAGCACGAACCATGGACAGCGATTGCTAGACGATTGCATGACACAACAAGAAAGTCGCTGCGAGCACGCACCAGTTTTCATCCCCAGGCCCCCCCTGCCGGCCGCGCCTGGGAGCTTGGGGGGAGTGTCCACTATCCGTCTCCACCACGCCAGCGAAATCACACCTCCCATCCCGACCCATCCGCCTTGGCTTTAGCGCTGGAGATGACGCAGCTCCCTCTCTCTTTTTTCTCCCGCTCCTTTCTGCTGCCGCTCCACACGGCACAGTTGTGCGCTGAGCCACAGTGCTATGTCTGCCTACATGAAGCGGCCGCGCGGGGCCCGCCGTCATCAATCAAACTGTATAGTCTGCGTGGCTTAGCTGGTCAGAGCGTCGGTCTCATATTCATCAATATGACTGGATCATCAGATCTAGATATCCGAAGATCATGAGTTCGATCCTCATCGCGGACAGGTTTCATTTTTGCTCATTCTTTGGTCTGCTACTTTTTGGCCTGTAACTTTTTGGTCTGCCGCCTGGTCGTGTGCCGAAGCCACAACGCGGAGCGCAGGCGCTGGAATTCTGCACGGGACTTGCTTCGGCCAGGGAGAGACACCGGCAGATCACCATCGAAGACACGCGAAGAATGGGGAGAAATAACAGGGGATGGGGAAGGGGGAGGCGGAGGGAGGACGCTGAAGATCGCATTACACATAGTACTCCTCCGGAATGAAGACGGGCGCGCGCGCACACACATCGTCTGTGTATTCTTGGTGCAATGGACCAGACTAACTCACTCCCTTGTGTTGAAGCCCATTTTTATCGTTGCCTTTGCGGGGGTGTTTTTCGCGCCCCCCTTGTTTTTTGCCCTCTTGAGTTTTGTTGCGCGCCCATCGTCAAGTAGATCGTTTAGCGAGCTGACACCCGTTCCCTGTGCCATGTGTATGTCCCTGTGTATGCTCTCAAGATATTTCCCATTATCCCGTCCCGTGAGTGCTGCCGTGCCTCTTTTGCCCCCCTTTTGAAAGATCTGCGAACGCCCGTCAATCCAAGTCGCCCTTCCCGCTCCTCCCCCAATCCCTGCCTACGCCTCCCTTGGGTCGCGTCGTCACATCGGCCCGGGCTCGTACTGGTTCATCAGGCTCCAGAAGCTGTCGCCGCCAAAGTCGCCCTCGAACATGCCCGGCACCATGTGCTGCTGCGCCGGCGCCGAGGGCGGGCTCCAGGCCATGCCGCCACCGACAATGTTGAGGTCGTGCGTGATAATGTCGTTCATGGGGAACAGCGGCGCCATGTTGGCAAAGTCAAAGTTGGCCGGCATGGACCAGTCGGTCGGCACCTGGGGCTGCGGCGGCGGGTAGGCCGCGTCGGCAGCGCCGGCCGGCGGCATGACCATGTGCTTGTCGTCCATGTCGTGCGCGTCCATGGGCGGCGACGTGTCAAAGTTGGTGAGGCCCGTCGAGACCGACTCGCGCGCCGACGCCAGGCTGTCGGCCGTCGACCCGGGCGTCCGCGAGAGGCTCGACGTGCTGCTGCGCGGCGGCAGCTGGTTCTCGATGACCTTGCGGAACTTTTTGTAAATGGCCTGCAGCACGCCGCGCGCCGAGTTGGCCAGCCGGTTGCGGTCCGCGATGGCCTCGAACCGCTCCTGCGTCCATTGGAACTGCTGCAAGGCCGTGCTCGCGAGCTCCATATTCTCCTTGGGGAAGAGGATGTAGATGGAAGCCATGAGCACCACGGCGTCGAAGCTGCCGAAGAAAAGCAGGAAGCTGTGAATGTTGTTGTCAGCTGTCATGATCTGCATGGCGCACATTGGGGGGGGGGGGAGGCCACCTACTTCCTCCACGCCTTGGAATCCATGCTCTGGAACATCTCCATCTGTGCTTGCAATGTGTCGATACTGGCGCGCAGTGCGACCGCCCGGCTCTCTTGCCTGTTGAAGACATAGGGTCGATGGAGTGCAATAAAGTTGAAATGCTGAAGTGGATGGATCCAGAATCGGCACGATTGGAGCCACCAGGAGCAGTCTGGATGGTTGTCCCAGCGCCTGTCCGGGTTGATGAGTCGCAGATAGGCAGGCGTCTCTTCAGCGAGCCTCGAAATGAGGTGGTGGATGCGGTCTACCTTGTCGTAGTTCTTTGGACAGGGCCCATCCTGCTCCAACTCGATGACCTCTGTCAGGGGACTCAGCAGCTTGAAAGACTGCAGCTGCTTCGTGATGGGCGTCGGCGGGTCGCGCTCCTCGTCTCGCAAGACGACCGGTGTCTTTCTTCGATCCTTGGGTATGGGCGCGTCTATCGGCATGCTTGGCTTTGCCGACGCCGATTTCCAGTGTATGGTGCCTGGCCGGCCCAACACGACCCCGCAGTGGACGTCCCTAGGTGCAGTCAGTACGCCGCTGCGCACGAGGGACGAAACCAGATCGTGCCACTTACCACATCATGAGCACCATGTACACCCGTCGCCTTCGTTGAATGAGCCACTGGTTCTCCAAAATGTCCTCTGTCGAGTCGCTGGCTGGCTGCGGATCCAGGGCGTCCTTGTGCATGCCAATCTCCTGCGCATCCTTGATTGCGCTCCCAATCGCATGCCACTTGCAGCATGGTCAGCTGCTGCCTCCGAGAAGCCAAGAGAGAGAAAGAGAGAGAAAGAAGAGAAAACTTACGGATTCTGTCACCTTGCCGACGTGTTTCAAAAAGTTGGCCCGCAAAAAGGTGGTTTGCACGGCGGAGAGCGTCAGGTGCCGTTTGCCGAGCAGATTGAGGATGCTCATGCCAGACTCGCTGTAGTCGGCAGCGAGGTCCTCGAAGCTCATGCTCCCGGCATACTTCAGGTGGTCGTAGAACTCGTGAGGTTCGTCCGTCAAGATGAGCAGGGCGGTGCCGAGGACCTGGAAGAGCAGGGCGGGGAAGACGCGCAGGTCAGGCGACAGCCCCTGCGGCCCCGACGACGACAGGGTGTTGAAGGACAGGTTGTTCCACTCGGCCAGCTGGACGAGGAAGATGTCCTCATCCAAGGGATAGTAGTTGTGGTTGAACTCGCGAAAGTAAATCTTGATCAGCCGCTCGATGTAGCCCTTGGCCGGGAGCTGCCTGATGAGGGACTTGTATTGCTCCTTGATGGCGTAGTGTTCGTCGTCGGTCGGCGGCGCCGAGGCGGACAGGCTCGTGTCGCCGTTGGCGCTTTCGATCTTCTTGAGGAAGCCAATGGTCGAGCCCCCGGACGGCGAGTAGCCCCAGTTGGCGGCGGCGGCGGCGAGGCTCTGGAGTGGTGGCAGCGTCGGCCCGTTGTGGCCCGGTCTGCTGCTGTCGATCGACGTCTGGCCGCGCTCTTTGGCCGTCGGCGCATTGGTTTCGTAGCGGCAGGCGGATTCCTTCTTGCGTGCTTTGCAATTGGCGCAGGGCAGGTCGCGATCGCACTGTCCATGTCAGGTGAGCTTGGGTCGCTGGAGGAGTCGAGCTGGCACAGGCAAGTTGGGGGTGGGACGGGCGAACCTTTTGCTTCCTCCGGTGGCATTCGGTGCACGAGATGACGATGCGCCTGCGTTTCTTGGGCGGCGCTCGAACGTTGGGGGGTACATCAGCCGTGGCATACACCCTGTGGTCCTCCATCTCCATGTCGAGCGTGGTCTATCGACGGGCCGTTGTCGAGCGATTATGTTGCTGGTGACCTGGTCGAGGTGAGAGACGGCGAGGTGAGGTGCAGGATGGAGAATGCGCCGGGCATGGGAATGGAGGCGGGTGGGATCGAATTCGCTTGTCGTCATGTTCGACCCGGAGAAGTGGTTCTTTACGTCCGGCACATGATTCCGCCCCCCCCCCCCCCCTCTCTCTCCTCCCCCTTGGAATTGCCACCCCGCCAACCCACCTTTGCCAGAGCGGACCTCAGCGCGATTATGTAATCTACAGCGGACTGTTGGGAGTTGCTCAGAACTGGAGCCTCACGGTGCAGGTCCATGTACCTAGGTGGTCAAGCTTGTCAAGGTACCTAGGTAAGGAAGTCCAATAAATACCGTGAATGGCATAGATAGGGCCACTATCCTGCATGCAAGGCAACTCTTAACTCCGGCCAGTTGCAGAGATATTGGGCAGCGGACGAGCGCCTCAGATACTGCCAGACAAGGCACATTTCCCAGCCCTATCCAGCTCCACTTCCACTACCTCGAAAGTAAATCTTCACCCAATGTAACAGTAACAGCCAGGCCGCCAAACCTATGCCTCCTTTTAGCCCGGGCGTTAAACCAGGTCCCCTGACGGGACAGCGGGAACAGTCGATGCAGTGCAGCACGCGTCCAGTCACGTCCAAAGTCCGGGTCAGATCCACCCGCACACTTTTTTTTTTTTTTTTTCCTTTCTTTCGCAACACAGCACTCGGCGGCGCCCTGGTCTGGAACAAGCAACCAAAAACATCATGGATACAGCCGAGACAAGCCAAAAAGACAAAACCGTGCCCGGCAGGACTCGAACCTGCAGCCTCGGCCACCGGAAGACCGCGCGCTGCCATTGCGCCACGAGCACGAAGGGACCTGATTGGTGGGGTCATGCTCGGCCGGCGAGAAGGCCGCTTCATATCGCAGTGTTTGCGCTATTGCGTCGAGAGGTCCACTGACGCTGCCGTTGTCCTGGGTATCAGTCCAGCTATTGTCTAGTGCTGCATGTTCTTTTGATATTAAATCTAAAACGTCTGCTTCGGTCATAAACATGCATACCTAAGTACCTATCCAGGTGCGGTCGAAAGCCAACATAAGGCCTCATGGAGACAGATGCCTGACCGCCCGAGTCCTCGACCGCACCGGCTGTAGGTATGTTTGACGCCCAAGTCAACGCCGAACAAAGCATATTCATCATGCAGAACTCGGCAGTCCCCTGGTCATCAGCAAGCATACGATGACGCCATCTGGGATGTGCTCCCGCTCGAATTCGAGCCGCGTGCCATCTGCCTACCGCAGGTAGAGTGCATTCTAACTGCAAATGCGACTGCAACCTCGGGAACTCTAAACGCAAGCACCGCGCCAGCACAGCAATGCCCACAGCAGTCCAAGTCCTCTGCAGAGCCGGTTCAAAGAGAACTCGGTGGAACGCTGGATCCAGGAGCATCCATGTGAGTACGCCACTTGTCAGAACATATGCATGCAGACAGAAAGTCGTGATGCCGAGAAATCCACCAATCAACCCTGCTTCGACCAAGGATAGTAGCAACCCTGCGGGAGCAGACTTTGGATCCGAAAAAGAAAGTCATGACTTTAGATCATCGTGAAGACAATACAGAGTCGAGCAATGAATAGCCCTCAGGGCCCTACATCCGGCATGCCGCTTCAGATGGGATGTCGTGTGGCTCCGTCGGCATCGGATGCCCGGCGCATGCAACGTCCGGGGCAGAAGGGGCGACGAGGGGGGAAATGGAGGGGAAAAAAAAGCAGGGTGATGGTGTTCGGGCGCGGTTCTACCCGGACTACCCACCCGGAGCAAACAGACCCGGTGCAAGGTTGCAACACCAGCGAAGCCTTGGCCGCCAGACCCCGATCTTGACTCGATCTGCAGTGCTCCTACCTACGGTCAACCTAGCGCCCCCTTGTCGATCTGGTCGAGAAGGAAGGGGGGAAAAGGTAGGGGGGAGGGGGGGAACGTCCGATCTGCCGGTCGGTTGAATGAGCCCGATGGCGGGGCACATCGGGGGAGCAACATCAGACGTTCAGGGGTTGCGAACTCTGACGATGCAAGATCAGCAGTAGAAGCAGCACAACACATGGGATAGCGGTGTGCCGATGAGACGCGCAGCTCGAGAAGTCAACAGGTCAAGGTAAGTGGGTCAAGGCTGACGGGCGCCCGAGAAGAGGCATCATAGTCTCCCTCTCTCTCTTTCTCATTGATTTTGGTCCTCTCTGCCAACGCCTGAACAAAGATAGTCCCCCTTTTTTCCCTTTGCCGTTCCGACGGTCTCGGACTGTCTAAATATCGACTGGTTTGCCGCCCAACCCCGAGCCAAAAGTGCAGTGAAAACGGACCCAAACCTTGGAGCAGTAAACAGCGGAACAATGGCAATCATCAACCCAGGCTCACTGATGTGCAGCTAGAAAGGAAAATAACAATGAACATGAAAAATGGGGAAACGAAAACGCGAATGATCAATTAAAACTCCCAGGGGTATTCCATCTTTCCTGTCAAGCCGCCCTCAATTCTGAGCGACGCGCGACAGGTAAGCCTTCCACGCCCTCGTGCGGTATCTCTCGGCCTCGGACTGAGGGTCACCCGCCTTGAGGATACCCCGCCCGACAATCACGATATCTGTTCCGCAGAGGCCGACGAGCTTCTGGGGCGTGTTGTACTGCTGACCCTTTCCGTCACCCGCCACCACGCCGTTCTCCTCCTCGCCTTCCGGAGGCAGCTGGCAGCCGGGCGTCATGTGGATGAAGGCGTCATCGGGCTCCGTGTTGAGGCTTTCTTGCGAGACGTAGCCCATGACAAAGTTTCGGTTTTCCCTCGCCGCCTCGACGCAGGCCTGTGTGTACTCCTGGTTCATAAAGTTGCCAGCGCTTGACATTTGGGCGAGGATCAAGAGGCCGCGCTCCATGGGGGGCTCCTCGATGCCGGCGTAGAGAATGTCGTCGCCAGGCATCTCGCTGCGGGGGAAGCGCGGCGAGGAGGCCGACTCGTAGTGTTGCGTCAGCGTCGTGACAGAGACGATGCTTCCCTTACGGCCCTCCTCTCGGTACCCGCCGCGGGGCTCGTCGGTTGATCGTGGGATGGCATCCTCTTCGTGCTCGTCAAACGTCTCGGACCTCGGCGTGCCGACAGTGACGGACGTCTTGACCTCCGTACTGGTAGCGCTCGCGCCACTTTGCCTCGGCCTCGGCGAGGGCCGTGACGGCGGCCTTGCCGGGAACCATGTTGACGTTGATGTGTGGGCCCACTCAATGATGCGCGCTGACCCAGCAACGTATTGCAGCTGCACCGTGTTGCCGATATCGCCGAATTTCCGATCCTCGAAAATCAGGAAGCCGTGTTTGCGGGCGAGCTGGGCCAGGCGCGCACCGGTGCCGGTTTGCGGGTTGAAGTCCCAGCCGGCCACGACGTCGTGGTGTGTCTTGAGAACGACGATGGAAGGTCCGACCTTGTCGGCGAGGTGGAGGAGTTCGCGGGCGGTCGACACATCAGCGCTGAGGCAGAGGTTGGACGCCTTGAGGTCCATGAGTCGGAAGAGGTAGGCGGTCAAGGGGTGGGTGGCTGTCTGCGCGCGGGCGGCAAAGGTCGCCTTGAGGCTTTCGTGAGGAGACATGGCGGGGTGACGCTGATCGGAAAGAATGCGATGCGATGGTCAGGTTTCGTCGCAGTCGTGGTTTCTTGTCGGAGGCAGACAAAGGGAGGACGAAATTTGGTCCGTCTGCAGAAGAGGGGCAGGTTAGGTGGAGGCGCAGAAGATGGGTCGATATTCCAGCTGACTCGGGCGCGTTTTGCTGTAGGCGGGGTACAGGCGATAGCGATCGGACCCGCAGGGCGCGTGTGATGGAGATGGTGAGAGGGAGGAGAGTGTATGGGGGAAGGGGAGGGGGAGGGGGGGGGGCGTGTATGTGAGAGTTGTGTGCGATGCGGGATGTGGGTTGAGAAAGGGAGAAGGAGGAGGAGGAGAGCAGAGGCAGAATGGTGAGGTGAAGCGAGGCGACGTGAGGTGAGGAAAACCAAGTGCAGTCGGCCCACACAGCGAAGAAGGTTTTCGAGTTAGTCGGGAAACCGTGAAGAACAGAGAGGAAGGAGAAAGAGAGGGGTGGTGGGATCCGGGAAGGAACTAATCTACAGTAAACGGAAGGGCGACCCGAGAGAAAATAAGTACTTGGGGGCACCTTTTTAGGAGGAGTCAGTGTTGGTGTGAGCCCGTACCTACGGGCGTGTTTGTGTGGTGGTGAGGGTGGGGAAGCTGTGAGGTAGCAGCCAGGTACCTAGCTGAAGGTCTGGTCAGGTCATCTCAGGCCAGGCCAGGTCGCCCGCCCTTCATCTTCCAGGTACCTATAACCTACCTAAGGTGAGAGGTGAGAGGTGAGGGGGAGGGGCTAGCAGCTAGCAGCTAGCAGGGGGGCGCGCCAGCACGCTGGACAAGCCAACGACATGGGGCCTTGATGGGGAGGGAGACCGGGGGTTGTGAGTGGTGAGGTCGTTCAGGGTCAGTCCAGGGACAGGGTACATGTAGGTGCCTCGATGCGCCCAGACGCACCTATTCTGGGTGCTTTCTGCCTGCCTACCTTGTCTACCAACCCAACTTTGGGTGCAAGGTCGTACATGTATATTTCGTATGAGGTGTACCTAGGTAGGCCTTCGCTCAAAAAGCCAAGTCCCCTACATGTACACTCATGATTGATGACCGGACTAGTGCCAAAGCAACGGGACGAAACACGCTCCCCATCATGTCTCTCATGACGCTCTTGCTGTACCTTGGTCCATGGCAAATTGCCTGTTTGAGGTGCCAGCCGGCGCACTGGGGTTTCGGAATACTTCTTCTTTCACATCACAAAGACATCCAGCGCGCACAGTAGGGGGGGGGGGGCGGGCGGCACGACCCCAGTCAGGGAGTCCGAGAGTGTGAGAGGCCTCGCCCGGAACGTTCCGCGAGAAAAGAAAAGCAAGCATTTCAAGTCCCCAAGCTCCATTGCCGCAATGTAGCAATGGCACGATGAGGCGTCATAGCAAAATGCCCTACTGCAACCTATCGCGACGACAAAGCACGCTTTCAGCAACAAAACGGGGACTCGGAAACGTCAACCTCAATTTTGTTGGGAGTCCTGGGTGGGGGGAATGGGAGGGGGAAAAGGGAGGGAAAAAGGGGAGGAGGGGGGGTGTTCCGTTCGGCCTCCCAGTCAGACCCAGGGCAAACGAATTCGCTTTCCCCATTCTTTGGATTCCATGGGGATACAACCCGACTGGGGGAACTCGGCGGTGTGATCACGGGT
>NW_009276934.1:407405-443289 GCF_000150675.1 Verticillium dahliae VdLs.17
TTCGATGACATGTCAGTTCGCCCGGAACCAGACGCCATCTATCAAAGCACCATGCTAGGTGCTCCGGGCGGGCCGATGCGACAAGGGCCATGTCTGTTGGATAGCGTCAGAACTAAGGCACCCAGGGATCCTGACTCCTGCAGTGTTGATGTGCCGAGCATCAACTCGACGAACTGTTTGGCGGTTGGTGGCTTCGTGCTGTGCCCCCTCCATTTTCTGGCGTCCCTCGCTGTCCTCTGCAGTGAGGCAGGTGGACAGCGCTGGATTGCAAACAAACCTTGTGCGCCGAGGCGGTTAAGTAGGTCGTTGTTGGCCGCAGCCGTGGCGTTGTACCTGAGTCGGCATGTGCATCGTTCTTCTGCGATGCAGGTCGACTGCCAGGGTGGTTAAGCTGTTCAAAGGGCTAGCTCATGCCGATGCCCAAACAGCAAGCCTGCCTTCTCCAACTCAAAACGTTCGGGCCGCAGGAGCAACATGTCCCGAAGGTGCTAGGCCGGTCAACTTGAGATGGGCATACGTTGCCTGCCCAGATAGGGATGGGAGATAAAACACTATGGGACAAGAGGGTTGATTTGTGGGTTGGTAATCGGCAGGCTGTCCTGGTCGAGATGGGGGAATTCTTCGATATAGCTTGTACCCGTCGGTTCATTCAGGGCACAGTAGACGTCGAGGATCGTCCTGCTCGAATATTATGCCCACAATCAACACAGCTGCTGCATGTACGTTGCAGGATGGCCAGCCAAGCCAGACGCGCAGGCCCATTTAACGTTTAGTCGCACGCTCTTTAGTAGCTCTTTTAGTAGCTGGCCAAAGCCCAACGGCAGCAGCCAAGAGTCCCAACTGGATTTCGGGGAGAAGAGAGAGCAGGAAGCCTGTTGCCGCCCGCTGGATACACATCGCGGATGCTGACTCAGCCAAGCTGGGTGGGGACTCCGTCAACACAGCATCGGCACCGACACCGGGCTTATCATCGAAGGTCCATAATCGGGTTTCTTATCTCGTCTCCTTATCTAGCACCTTCCCGGGCAGTTCATGGTGCCCGCCGTGCTGTGTCAGTGACAGCCCCTAGGTGCTCAGGGCCATGCACCACCCAGCAGCCTACAAGTACTACTAGCACCCTAGCAAGACCTAACAAGCAGCCCAGCTGTCGGGTCCATGACAGGTCCGACCCTACCCAAAAAAACAGAGGGCGAGAGAGAGCCAAGATAGGTTATCCAATAATTAAACACCCATGCTGTCGTGGCCGCATCTCTCTCCATTTTTCGAATCTCATCCTCGCGTCAACACTCCTTTTTCTGTTCAACAACGTATTCCGCTTGACGAATCTCGACAGATCCCCGCGCCATCTCGTCCCGTCTACAACCCCTGACGCCCTCCTTTTCCTCCTCGCCCAATCCTGCCGCCACTCGACGCGCGCCGATCACCACAGAACGGATCATCTTATCGGAGCTATCGTGCCCATCCGAGCCCTCCGTCGCAAAACCCCCTTCTCGTCCCTCAACCGACCGACACCTCAGCGTTGACCCTCAACGGTATCGCGCCTCCAGAGACACGCACCAAATCAAGAAGAACTCTTGCTTGCTCCCTACCACGCCCACAATCAAATCTGGCATCATGTCCTCGTCAACCCGATCCTCGAAGAAATCCAGTTCCAGCTCGTCCAAGGTCTCGCGCAAGGCCTCTCCGGAGCAGCAGCCTCTGATCAACGGCAACGGCAATGGCAACGCCAGCGCCAAATCCAGCAGCAATGGCACCGCCGCCGCGGCCGCTTCTACTGCGGTAGCCGAGGAAGAGAACATTTTCGTCTTCTATCCCAACATTATCGGTTCGTATCATGATTTTCGGCAGCCGACCTCGGCTGTCCACGTCCTCGCCAGTAATGCTGACGCCGAAACCTAAGGCTACGTTCGCATCGTCCTCGCCATCGCCTCGCTCTACTACATGCCGCTCCACCCGCGAACCTGCTCCCTCCTCTACAGCGTCTCCTGTCTCCTCGACGCCCTCGATGGGTACGCGGCTCGCATCTTCGACCAGTCGACACGCTTCGGCGCCGTGCTCGACATGGTCACCGACAGGTGCACGACATCCTGCCTCCTCATGTTCCTGGCCTGCGCCTTCCCCCGCTGGACCATCGTCTTCCAGCTCCTCATCACCCTCGACTTTGCCAGCCACTACATGCACATGTACGCCTCGCTCACCATGGGCGGCGCCGGCACCAGCCACAAGAATGTCGACAAGGAGCGCAACTGGATGCTGAACCTCTACTACACCAACAAGGTATGTTTTGTCCCCTCCCCCTTGCACGCAACACGCGCAGCCCGCTAACGAGTCCCCTTTCCCCACCCAACAGACCGTCCTCTTCGTCTTCTGCGCCCTCAACGAGCTCTTCTTCATCGCCTTGTACCTCCTCTCCTTCTCGTCGCCGCTCCTCTCCCCCTCTCTGCTCAAGAGCGTCGGCGAGACGGGTGCCGCCCAGATCCAGGCCGGCGCCCAGGTCAACACGTCGCTCCTGAGCGCCATCTTCACGAACCCCTACAGCGCCGCCGCGCTCGAGCTTGCCCGCGCCAACAAGATGGACTCGTTCTGGCCCTGGGTCCTCACCGGCGTCAGCTTCCCCGTCATGGCCGCCAAGCAGTTCATCAACGTCGTCCAGCTCGTCAACGCGAGCAAGTGGCTTGCCGAGGGCGACCTGCAGGTTAGGCGGGAGCAGGGCCTCCCCAAGAAGAAGAAGACAGCCTGAGTTGCTTTGACGCGGCCTGCGACTTGATGTATCTTCTATCTTCTTCTCCTTCTTCTTCTGCTTCGCAGTGGCTATGTCTCCTCTTTTCTATTCACGTCTACAAACTTTACTGCACATATTTCGGCTCTACGCTTTTCTTAACTTTTGCGTGCCGACCGGCTGGGGCGAGGGGGTTGCGAGGAAGGCAAGAGAAAAAAAAATAGGAGGAGGATTTCGCTCCTTTTGAGTTTCACATCATCGGATCATGGGAAGGGCCTTGCCCTGCCGGAGCGGGAGGTTCTCGATGGCTCGCAAGGTTTGGAAAGGTCGGCGTTGCCTGATGAGTCCCAGGCCAGACCTATCTGGAAAGACTCGGGGGGCTTTTGATTCACGAAGGAGCTGCGCACACATTGGAATAAAAGAAGAGGGGGACCGGACGTCGTCAGAACAGCGACCGGCAGCGCCGGGTCGGGATGTACTGTCTCGGCATTGGTCCCCTTCTTCTCAACGCCTGGGAGGCGTGCGGCCATGGTTCCCAACGTGGCCCATCATGATGCGTGAGAGGTTCGAGCAAGCGGCCGGATCAGATGGCCAACCGCATGACCCTCCCAAGAGAAAGTGGAGGGGTCGGTCTAATATGGAGTCGGGAAGCTTCGTTGTACATTTAGATAGACCAAGCAAATTGCACTTTTTTCTTATTTCGTTTATATGAACCTTGAGAAAAAGTCCCTTTCCGCCGCGAACTTGCCATCATTCGGTATGCAGGATACGTGAGTATCTCTCTTTTCGGGGGGTCAGCAGCCGGCATCTCGCCCTACAAGGCTGTGTACTGAGAAATCAAAGTTGCATTGAGGTCTCGGGAAAAATAAAAAAAAATAAAAAAAGAGAATAGGCTCCACAGCTCTACTGTCACCTCACGCGAGTCACGCGGATCTGGAGAGCATGGTCAAGGGGTGCTTGGGTGGCTTAAGCTCGCCGGTTCCCTTGCCTCGCTCGTATCCAGGCCATGGCGGCTTCCCCTGACCTCCCTAGAGGCGTCGGTGAAGAGCTTGTCTTGGGATGCAAGGTAAGGGGTCCTGTCGCTACTAATAACTTGATCACCTGTCCAAGACGCTTATTTTTGATCTATTGGTTGTAGGATCATCATTCGTGACATTTTATTCCAAGATTGACAGCTGTTCGTCTACGTTCTCACCGCGCAGGTGCTCGTCCTGCCCAGTGCCAACGGGACAGTCGTTGAATGACCCGCACCAGCCCGTGTGGACGCCATCTTAACATTTGCGTAAGGGGAAACCTCCGCAGAGCCCCCCGGTTTAATACTCCGGGCTCCAATCCCATGCGTCGGCCGTGAAGAGGCTCCGCGCCATCTTATCCGCGTACATGTTTCCCTCATACCGCAGCCGCTGATCGCCCGCCATGCCCCGCGTGAACGCAAACTTCCTGTCCTCGGCCCCGTGCGGCGCGGCCGCGCGCTCCTCCGCCGCCCGCGCCCACGAACTCGCGGCGCGGTCTCTCCGCCACTCGGCGCCGCGGATGCCGACGACTTCGGTCGACAGCATGGCGCGGATAAAGTCGACAATGGGGTCGAGGCGCGTGCGCAGGCCGCAGTTGGTGTGGTTCTTGTCGACCTGGTAGCTGGGGCTCTGTTTCAGGGTGCCGAGCAGGTCGTCGACGTCGAGGGTTGCGGCGTCGGGGAGGGCCTCGAGCGAGCTGGGGCCAAAGTCGACGGGGCGCAGGAGGTCTTTGCTCGTGAGGAACTTGAGCATCTGGCCGAGCTGGAACGAGTCGCATGCCGAGGACGAGTCGTAGCCGAGCTTGCACTGGCGATCGCGGGAAGAGTAGAGGGCGAGGAAGTGCCGCTGGACGGAGGCGATGGTGTTGAGGATTGCCTCGCGACGGTGCTGGAGTTCGCCTGGTGGTCTTGTCAGATCATGTTCGTCTAGCACAAGCTTACTTTACTGAGCTAGATCAAAAGGCAACCTACGTTCAAGATCATCTGGCAGGTTCCACCAGGCTTCTGTGCTGGGTAGCTCATCGTAGGATACGAGGGCACTCCAGTGAGAGGACCCGCGTAGGATGATCTCGCGTGTGGCGTCGTGCAGCTTCATCGGCTGGTCGAGGAGCCAGGAGACGAGGATCTTCTGGCGCAACACCTGCTCTGTTCCCAGAGCACTCTTGCCACTGTCGGCTCTCAACGCTCTGTTGCTCGTCTTGGGCCACTTGAGCTTCAGACTCGAGCTCAGAGACCGCGCGATGACGGTCCGGCAATCGAAGCGATCTGCAAGAATGGCCAATGTCGTGACAAAGAGCATGTTGATCGATGTTGCCGGCGTCTGCACGGGCTGTCCGTGGAGTATCCTCAGCATGTCTCCGAAGACCTTGTCACGGCCGATGGAGCGTGTGGCCTCATCGTCGTCGGTAATGGTGATCCACGGCAGAGTTGTCAGGTCAGTGTCCTCTGATGCACGTTGTTCCATGGTGAGGTTGGCCAGCGACTCCTGGACAAGCCTCGCTTCGGCAAACTGGGTGTTGCCCAGCAGGTTCTCAAAGTACTTGGAGTGTCTCTGCAAGACGGCAAGCTCCACTCGGAAGGCCACCTTGAACAAGGGACTGAAGTTTGGCTCGGGAATCCGCAGCGCCCCTGGCTTCCTCGCGGCAGCCTGGTGGGCCTTTTTCGCCGTGCGGATGGTCTCTTTGGACGTCTCAAAGCTCACGTCCAGGACCACCTCGCCTCGAGGTGAGATCTCGACAACAGCGGGCGTATTCTTGGACGACGAGTCCGATGTATCTCCATCTTGGCCAGGAGCGGCGTCGTCCATCCTGGCCTAAGGGAGTTGCCGCAAGAGGGCAACATGAACATGGACCTCAGAGAGAGGGGTTGGGGGTGGGGTGAAGAGAGTCTCTGGAGATGATCAGACCGGTGGTCGAGGCGACTTCAGGCAGTGCTTACGCTGTTCTCTCCACACGAGGTACCTCTTTGTTGGAAGCAGGAAGATGTGTGATACCTATGTCAATGTAGAAATAAACTAGCCAGGATCCCCGCGTGAATCATGGAATGCAAACGAGCCAGCAGGTCGTGACTTGCGAGTCCAGGGTCTAAAGGTCCGGCTCACTGTGTCACTGTGGATCAAACTCTGGGGCCTCGCCTATGCTGATAAGAGATGCGATAAGCCTCGCCTGAGCCCGCCAGTGACAGCAGCTGTTGAGGGACGACGACCTGGTGCTGTTCTTGCTGTTCTTGCTGTTCAGCGCTCGGTGCAGCACTGTCCGCTGAGGTGCAGTTGCTTCTTCGCCAAAACCTCAACGATCCTCAACAGCTTCAATCTCATCAATTCGCAGACAACCCGGTTCTTCCTACGTCTTGCAAATCGGCCTCCATCTCAAGTCTCCGTCGTTCCAAAACTCACAGACAAGCTCCGGTTCTGCCTATCGTACGGTACGACGCTTGGCATCCAAGGTGCTGCGTCACCAAACGCGGCCGGTGCTATAGCCGACAGCCCCTCTTCCCAGCTTCCCAGCTTTGCAGCGAACACGACGACGAACATCTGAACCACAACGACAAACGCCATGGCGTAGGAAGCACGCGGACTCAAATACATGCACCACGCCATGCATCATCACGGCGATGAAGCTCTACCAGTCTCGCTCGCCCATCTCTCACCATTGTCCCAACCATGCCAGCTCTCTCCCGCCGCCGCTTGTCGCGACATTTACTGGCCCAGTACCGAGGCTACTCGCGAACAGCCTCTGGGTTTCCCATATCCGCGGATCTATGGCATAAACTGCAGGCAGCCGCCGAGGCTGCGCAGGACTTTCTCGTCACACCCTCCGCTTCCAATGGCCTCGTTGTCTCGAAACCGGCCGCTCGGTCGTGGCCGAATCTGATCCAGCATCTCCAGACTCGAACATCGACACACCTGGGCACCGCTGCCTCGAGCTTCAATGCCGTATGGCAGAACGTGAGCGCCTCGCATCGAAGAGCGTTCCACAACTACTTTGTCACCCACCTCCCCTCCTCCTCTCTCCATCCCGACTCTCGAAGCTCGGCAGGCCCCGGCCACCAGCTTCCCCGCGATGCCTCGACCCCTCACACCCCTGGGCCGGGCTCGGCTCCGGCCGTCGCAGCTCTCAACATGCCCAACAGAGACTTGACCGTCGTCAGGATCCCATTACTACGAGCGAAGCATCATTACGGTGTGGCATCAGCAAGAGGCACAAGACCGTATAACGAAGACACGAACCAGGCAGGGACCATCGCAATGCCGGCCTTTGCGAAGCGCGCCCCTGTGAGCCTGCAGAGGAAGCCTATCCAGCAATCAAACGAGGCGACGGCTGCCGATAGTGCCTTGGGGGATCCTCAAATATTTTACTTTGGCGTCTTTGATGGCCACGGTGGCAACGAATGCTCCGAATTTCTGAGGGATGAGCTGCATGGCTACATAGAGGAGGCATCGTCGGACTTTGGACTCCAAAGCAGCTTGCGCCGGACTCAAGAACCCAGAATTGGCCTGGGACAGAAGGACGAGGAGGCGAACGACGCCAACGAGCCGGACATGAAGTCGGAGGATGAGGTCCGGGAGCAGATGAACGTGCCAACGCAGAGCAACGAAGGCCAGATCAAAGAGCCAGAGAAGGCAGAAGCGATGAAGGGCGTTGACCCGATCGCTGCCAGGGTCGACAGTGTGCAAAAGGCCCGCCAACTGGAGCAAGGCCTCATCGACGACTACAAGCGGACGATTGGTGGCTACTTTCGCCGTTTCCACCCACAGCACTTCAATGCCACGTCGCGAAAGGGCCACAGCCATCAGCACGACCCCCTCGTCACGGTCGAGTCGGTCCTCATGTACGCCTTTCTCCGCGCCGATCTCGACTTTGTCTCGGCGCAGGCGCGCAAACCAGATCCCGACGACCCGCGCCTCGGCGACTCGCCCGTCAACGACGACGAGGTCCTCGGCAAGCCCCACGCGCCGCCGTCCGGCCACGGCATCGGCGGCACGACGCGCTTCAAAGGCGGCTCGACGGCCTCTGTGGGCGCTCATCTCGACACCGTCGCCCGGCCCCCTTCTGGGCACCCCGGCGCCCAGTCGACGCTCCTCGTCGGCCACGTCGGCGACACGCGCATCCTCCTCTGCGACACGTCGACGGGGCTCGCCCACCCGCTGACCTCGGACCACCACCCCTCGACCCCGGCCGAGGAGCGCCGCCTCCGCCGCTACGCCCCGGCCAACTCGCTCGTCTCGGGCGACTCGTTCGGCGAGCAGCGCATCACGGGCCTCGCCAACTCGCGCGCCTTTGGCGACATGCGCTCCAAGCGCATCGGCGTCTCGGCCGAGCCCGAAATCACCCGCGTCGACCTCGGCCCCGCCCAGTACAGCTTCCTCACCCTCGTCTCCGACGGCGTCTCCGGCCACCTCAGCGACCAGGAGATCGTCGACGTCGTCAAGGAGGCCCGCACCCCCGAGCAGGGCGCCCAGAAGGTCGTCGACTACGCCACCGAGGTCTCCGCCAACGGCGACAACGCCACCTGCCTCGTCGTCCGCCTCGGCGGCTGGGAGAGGCGCTCCGAGGGCGGCCTCGGCAGCATGGGCACCAAGGAGATTCGAGACGTCCGGAGGGCCGAGGCACTCGATCCGCGGCGGGGCAAGCGGTAGATTCCGAGAACATGGCTGCCGCGGGCACAAGGCTTTCGCGCCGAATAGCCCGGAAAGGGGCCATGACGGAAAGGCAAGACGCAGGGGGAGGCGCTCTGGAGTTTCAAGGCGTTCTTGGCCATGACTTTGGCATTGCCTCCATCATCATGATTGTTTGTAATTCTCTTTTCACTTATTCGCACTTCACATAGCACGTAGCACGTAGTTAAAACCCTGCCAGTCGTGTGTATATTCATCACATCAGCGAAAACACCACCCAGCCTCTCATGCTGGCACTTTCGCCCCTGCGTGTCGAAACCCTCGTAACCTGTTTCCGAAGTCCCCCATCCTAGCCCATCCGCTCAAAAGTGAACCGCTAGATACGGCAAATCATTCGCATCTTTCTCTGACCCTTTTAGTGGCGCCCCTGGCCTGGATACTGGCTCCAGCCTCCACCGCCATAGTGAGGCGGAGGTGGCTGGCCGTAGCCCTGGGGAGGGGGAGGCTGCTGGTACCCGCCGCCGTACTGCTGCTGCGGTGGGGGTCCTCCGTAGCCCTGGGGCGCGCCGTACTGGCCTGGAGGCGGTCCGCCGTACTGCGCCGGAGGAGGTCCGCCGTACTGTCCGGGAGGGGGGCCGCCGTACTGTCCGGGGGGAGGGCCTCCGTACTGGCCAGGTGGCGGGCCGCCGTAGCCCTGCTGACCGTAGCTCTGCTGGGGAGGGGGCTGATCGTAGTTGGGTCGGTCGTAGCTGGGTCGGTCGTAGCTGGGCCGGTCGTAGCTGGGCCGGTCGTAGCTGGGTCGGCTCTCCTGGCGCTCTGACGACCCGCTGCCGCCGCCTCCGTAGTAGCCGGCGCTCTCGCCACCACTGGTGCCGGTGTAGATGTGAGACTGGTTCTGGTCCTGGCGGTAGCCGTATTCCTGATTGCCATGGGACACGGGGGCAGATGCCAGGGGCCTCCGGTCCTCGCCCTCCATGGCGTTGAGGTCACGCGTTTTGATCTGGTTCCAGAGCGAGTTCTTCGTCTTGCCGTGGCCGAGACCTCCGCCGCACGAGTGAACATCCACGGCACTGCGGCTACCGCTTGTCGTCTGCTGGTTGAGGATGTGGTTCTTGTGATCCTTCACCGACTGCGAGTTGAGCAGGTGGGAGAGCTCGTGGCGACGAGGGTGGCCATCTGCCCACTCGCGGACCGTCTTGAACATGTTGCTCTGAATCTCGCAGCGGTCATCACGCATGACGGGGTGATGGAACGCGCGGAGAACATCATCGACGACCTCGTCAACAGGAACGCCGGGGTTCTCCCATGCGTAAAGAACGCGCCTACGCTTTGTCAGTATTCATTTCATTCTTGATGAGCGAGGTGCAACCCACGGTGTGATGTATTGCAAGATGGTCGAGGCAACCCTTCCGGCGCATGAGTTCAAGATGTTGGTAAAGTGATCCTTGGACAACATTGAGTGCGTGGGATCGCTGCAGCGGGGGTTGTCCCAGGGCTCGAACTGGGACTTGGCGCTGGCGCCGATGAGTCCTGACGAACCTTCCTTGAGGACCTTGGACACCTGCTGGATGATGGGCTGAATGAAGGGCGCGAGCAGGCCGAGAATAAAGGCAGTCAGCGTCTCGCTGATGCGTTCGAGGAGCTTCTCCAAGCCAGGGACCTTGGCAATAAACCTGTTGATCGCCTTGACAATCTTGTCGCGGAACTGGAGGATGGGGTAAATTCGACCAGCGGTCTTGACGGGATCAAAGTCGGGGCTCATGCCGGGAATTTGGTTCACGTTGTCGCGGGTATTGAACGCCGACCTAGACCGCATGTTGTCCTGCTCTTGCTGGGCAGACGAGGCTTGAAGGTCCCTGGCCTCCTTCATGAAGCCATCGCCAATGCCGGGCAGCTGGCCGATGAGGGAGATGAAATCTCCAGACGACTTGGACGACGAGGAGGAGAACAGGCCCCTGTCCCTGGACCCGGATTCTTCGCCCTTGGTCAAGCTTTGCGCGTTGATCAGGGCGGCGTTCATCTCGTCAACTTCGGACTGGGTGAAGTGGTCGTTGGCTTCTCCAAGCACAGAGTGCAGGAAGTCGACGGCGCCGAACGTACCCGTGACCAAAGGGTAGACCCTTTTGCCCCGAAGGTTGATCTCAGTGTCAGTCCCGCAATGAGGAAAGACGCCGTGGTAGCCAAGCTCGCGAAGAGCCAGCTCACAGTAGTTGCTGTGGGCAGGGAAGTCCTCAAGGGTGTGCAGGGCCTGGCCGAGACAGCGCAGGGCCTCGCAGAGATCCTCTTCCCTGTTGGCCGAGCTTCCAGCACCACTGGTATAGAGGCGCCCATAGTGAATGCTTCGTCCGAGACTGAACCGTAGATAGCCAGCGCTGGTTGCCCATCCTCCACGCTCATTGGCGATGTAATTCTTCATACCCGAACGACTGTCTATCTCTGTCTCGACGGGATCCACAGGGCCTCGCAGGCGAGGATCGAGGGTACGAGCATCGAGACCCTCGGCATAGCCCAGGGGGTTGTCAATATGTTCCTCGGGCCTGTAACAGCCTAGTCGTTCTTCGGTGACCTCGAATTCCTCGGTAGCATAGCCATGCGCCAGGAAGGAGAGGACCCAGACCTATGAAAAAAGCAATGTCAGCAATGGCGAGCTGTCAGCGGCGGACTAGGAGGACATACCAAGATGCGAATGGTGGCAGCATTGACGCCCTTGAGACTGCCGACATCGACAGCCTGAGAGTAGTCGCGGAGCCAGTTTCCAAAGTAGACGCGAGAGATGAGAAGCGAAGTCCATTTCTTGCCGTTCAGGTAGGCGATTGTTTCGAGCATGTCTTCAATGTCGCCATGACGCCAATTGTGACCCTCGACTTGAGCGATGGAGGGGATGTTGCCGGCGCCAAAAGCAGCAGCTCGTCCTGGCAGGAGTACCAGGACAATGCAGAAGACCAGGAACCAGGAGCCCTTGCCAAAATGGAAGGAAGCCATGATGTGCCTGGTACTGCAAGAACGAAAGAGGTGGCGAGGGGTAGGATTCCTATGTGCTGATGGATATCGCAAGGACGCCAAGCAGGAGGGGGGGTTTGTTGTGTTGTGCTGAGAAATTATGCGCTCGAGTGTCGCGTACGTTGGTATGGCGCAATGGAAATGTCAAGCTTCCCAAATTTGCGAAGACGAGGTAGAGAGAGAGAGAGAGAGGGTGGAAAAGATTGCAGCGCCAGCGTGCGAGAGTGATGATAGGTTTGCGCTTTCACGTGTTGCTGACGACGCCGAGAGTCGCGATCCCGCTTGTCCAACGGGCGGCCTCTGTGGCAGTGTGGGATGGTGCGAGGTGTGGTAGCTGACGAGGATAACTTGTCAGACACCCAAGGTAGAGAGCGGTAGTGACTGAGGGCGCAAGCTGGGCTGAGCTGATTGATGGTGGGGTAGTTTGCGACTCAGGGCAAGGCTGATTGAGATGCTCAACGCAAGAGGAGGGGAGGGGGAGTCAACAGTGCCCTTGTTCGAATATGGATACCAGATGCTGACTGACTTGGTTTTGAATTTTGCAAGAGGATGATGAAGGGATGAGAAGTCAGACAAACCGAACCAGACGAGGGCAAGGTCTGACTGGAGGGGGGGGGGGGGTTCCGTACCAAGCAAATGTGACGGCATCGAAAGACGCTGGATGCCGCGTTCCGCCGTTGCCCCGCGTCTGCCCCTCGTTGAGCTGCTGATGGAGGGCGAGTGGAACAGTGCCACCGAGCTTGCTTGCACTGCTGCCAAGCACGGTACGGGTAGGGCGCATGGTGGGGCTCAGTGAAGGACACCACAGCAGTCGTCACAGGTATACCATGAAGCCTTCCATATCTTGATGAGCCCTGGATCTTCCACGGTTTTTTTTATTGAGAGTCGATTCAGTTGAATGCCGTTGTAAAGGTACTTTGTATTACCCTGTATACCGGCTGTAAGCATATAAACAAAACTGCCATCTCGATTCTGATCACCCGATGAGCTTAATCTCAGTGTCCAAACCCATGGCGAGATAGACACGAAGATGACACGATCCAGACTACACCTTCACTTTCCTTATACCTGGACCGGTAGCTCAGGGGTTAGAGCGTGCGATTGCAGATCGCAAGGCCGCTGGTTCGAATCCGGCTCGGTCCTCTATTCTTTTGCTGGTACTGATGGCGCACAGCCATGCAGACTCCCTTGCTTCGCCGCTGATGCAAGGCTGTCAAAGGAGGCAACACGAAACTCGGGAAAGGCATGCCTGCGAAGTCGGAGAGGCTCGAGCAACGCTGTCCTTCGAAACTTGTTTCTCCATCCTAACGAAGGCACTGTTCCTACATATGAAGTGCTATACAAACACAGCGAAGGTGTGAAGATTAGTAGGCACCTACGGATAGGTTTATATGACTTACCAACAAGTATCATGAGCCCTCTCCGGCGGACCTCTTCAGGCCTTTGAATGAACGTCTTCAGGCTTCTGAATGGTAGACCAAATATTATGGTCCTTAATCCCCCTCCTAGAAGCTGTCCCAGTGTGAACCCCACCGGCTGCTGCCAAAAATACGCACAGGGACCCCTATACAGATTCGTGTCTTGTGTCGTCTGTCAAGGCATATCGGCTTCGGACCCAGCAAA
The DNA here is from genome assembly GCF_000150675.1 of Verticillium dahliae VdLs.17. NCBI lineage: Eukaryota > Fungi > Ascomycota > Sordariomycetes > Glomerellales > Plectosphaerellaceae > Verticillium > Verticillium dahliae. The sequence goes on from NW_009276934.1 coordinate 420,378, forward strand.
AGGATCATGCACTTACAACGAGCTACACAACAACGGACCACAGGACCGAGCCGGATTCGAACCAGCGGCCTTGCGATCTGCAATCGCACGCTCTAACCCCTGAGCTACCGGTCCAATTGATGACTAATAACAAGGGTGACGGAGGTTCTCATACTCATCTCGTCAGCATGAGACAAGGCGAGTTCGAGAGTTCAACCAAGCAGGACACATTATACTGAGTAGGTATGCCGTTCCGCCCAATGCTAAGCGATGAACCACTTTCTTTTCGAACCTGGAATAGCGTTTTAGGTACTAATAACCTTGTTCTGCATTTTCTCGGTTTGTCTCACGGGTTCTCGTTTTAGCGTTCATTATCATAGCTATGCCACCACCTAGGCATCACGAACCATCCTCCGTGACAAAGTCAAGAATAGACAAGTATTCACATTTCCACTTCTCATGCCTGTCAGTACCACGGCGTGTCCGGATAAGAGGATCATTGACGGACGCCGCAATCTTTTGGTCAGTGTCTCGAAGCTTGACCTGGTTCATGATCGATGGTGACCCAGGTCCTTGAGTACGAAATATGGCGAAGCCATACCGGCAATCTTGCGGGCCACTTGTCACAACCACAGCTACCTGATTCTGGCCATTCGCTTGACTTAGACCGCCTCGCCGCCCTCGTTCTTGAAGCGCCTGAGAACCCCTTGATCATGCAAACCACATGCCACAGCTATCCACCGACTGGTCACCGGTCGCCATACCTAGTTCCCAACGCGTATATTGTATAGGAGCTGTTACTGCTCTATGATTGTGACTGGCAATCTTGCTCTGTCACAGCCTGTAAGCTTCCCTGCCGTGTTGGAGTTGTGTGACGCACCAAATAGTTTTGGGTTGCGCGTTTGAGATCCAACAGTGAACGTTCTACTGTCGTCACCTATCAGAACTTCTTCTCGTCGACATAATGAGTTTGAGTTTGGGAGATGAAATTTGAAAGGTGAAATATAGCAGGCCGGATTTCTTGAGTGTGCCAGGCAGCCCGAGTCCAGGACCAGCTAGCGCACCTCAGTACCGGAGGCCGCTGACGTTGCACTGGATCCGACGCCGTAGGCACCCAATGCACTCGGCGACTTGGATGCTGGCGCCGATCCCCAACATCCACCGAGTCGAGGTCTCACCACTGGCCAATGAGTACAGTTGGGCAGCACCGGCTCCGTCGGTAATTGCACTGTCCCTGTTGCTGTGAAGAACAAATCAGACCACGATGCTGAATCCCGTCTCGTCCGGGCGCCGTCTGTGAATTCAGCGTGCACATGTATGCAGATCTACATTGCCCGAGAGTCCGAACCGCTGAGGGCGCATGATCGCTTGATTTCTCCATCCAGACGGATGGACACACTGTGCCTTCCCCAGGTACGTGTCACAGACAGCTTTTTAGCATTTGCTCTCCCGGGCGCATCGACAAATACCGTATGGAATGAGAAGAATAGAGTGGGTGCTACATGGTACATCGTCTTGTTTTGGCCCCGATTCATGCCACACGACAGCCGGCCATGGCATGACTGCCAGGCAAGGTCGAATCCCGATCGACAGCCGGTTTTCCAGTGAAAAGAAGGCCCAGCGGAGGCCGTTGCCTGCCAACTGCTAGAGGTACCCCTGGAGGGACCCAGATCGCACCACATGCACAGTGTATCGGCTGTCATGGCTCCCGCGCGTTCCAAAGTAACACCACTCTCGGGTCCACATTAATTTGCACCGCGTCCCGTGGCGCGGCCCTGCTAAATCTGATTCTGATCCGTAGCTCATCTGCGATTCCCCTAAATACCGAGGGGCAAATCTGTTTTTCTTCCACCTGCGCCGCCGACTTCTCTCGATTGACCTGTTTCGCCCTTCTCGCGTCGTCGTCTCTCTGGATCTCGCATCACGCACCGGCGGGCTACACTCCTTTTTTGGAACAACGACTCTCGATCCATCCCTCCCGACAGGCCCGCTTACGATATCTCCGAGCCATCCGCCGCCCGGCCTTGCCAATCAAGATGCCCGCTCGAATCCTTCCCACCTTCACCCGCGCCGAGGTCGAGGCGCACAATACTGAAGGATCCTGCTATGTTACCATTGGTGACAAGGTCTACGACATCACCGACTTCGTTCAGGATCACCCTGGCGGTCCCGAGTTTGTGCTCGAATACGCAGGAAAGGATGTCGAGGAGATCCTGAAGGACGAGGTCTCCCACACCCACTCTGACTCGGCCTACGAGATTCTCGACGAAAGCCTCGTTGGTTTCGTCGTGAACGAGAAGTCCGTCAACGGTTCAGCTACCAAGACGAATGGCGTCGCAACTGGATCCGAGACGAAGGACGGCAAGGCCGAATGGGTTCACCCTCGGACCGGCATGTCGCGCGAGGAGGACTTGAGCAAGGACACCGACTACAACTCGGACTACAAGACGCACAAGTTCCTCGACCTCAGCCGGCCACTGTTCCCCCAGATCTGGTTCGGCGGATTCGACAAGGACTTCTACCTCGACCAGGTCCACCGCCCGAGACACTACAAGGGCGGTGCCTCTGCACCCCTATTTGGAAACTTCCTCGAGCCTCTTTCGAAGACGCCCTGGTGGGTGATCCCGACCATCTGGCTGCCTCCCGTCATTTACGGCACCATCCTGTCGCGGGAAGGCCTCAACAGTCCTCTCGATGTCGCCATGCATTTTATTGGAGGCTTCTTCCTCTGGAGTCTGCTGGAATATGTCCTCCACCGGTTCCTCTTCCACCTCGATGAGTATGTCTCCTCCCCCTCCCTCGTGTTTGCGCTCTGGGACCATCACTGACAGGATTGGAGTTACCTCCCCAACAACCGTGTCGGCATCACCGCCCACTTCCTGCTCCACGGCATCCACCACTACCTGCCCATGGACAAATACCGCCTGGTCATGCCGCCGACCCTGTTCGTCGTTCTTGCGACGCCATTCTGGAAGCTGGCCCGCATTGTCTTTGCCTACAACTGGTACGCCGGCACCGCCGTGTACTGCGGAGGCATCTTCGGCTACGTCTGCTACGACCTCACGCACTACTTCCTCCATCACCAGAATCTCCCGCTCTGGTACAAGGATTTGAAGAAGTACCACCTCCAGCACCACTTCCTCGACTACGAGCTCGGCTTTGGCGTCACGAGCAAGTTCTGGGACCGCGTCTTCGGAACCGAGCTGGTTCCTGTTGTCAAGACTGCCTGATCGGGGAGACGAGCTTTTGCAGAGTGAGGATTCAGGACAGTGAGAAGCGAGGACAGTTGTCAGGTTTTAATGCAAGTCATGGCCAGCGGGTGTAATATGAATGACGGGGCTGGCCTTTTTCAAGGGGACCGGTTGTCTGAAGGAGTTCAGGGGTGAGATGCTTTAACGGGACTACGAGGCAATGTCTGACTTGAACATCGGAACGGGACATGAGCCACTGCATACTTGCAGATACATATTAGTGTTTAATATTGATACCACCACTCACTCGGGCCTGCGAAATGAATGAGGACCCAGCTCATGGTGTGATGTTGCCTTTGTTCTGGCACTTTGAGAGTGGTGGCCTGCACAGTCCGCACACAATCACAGCACGGTGTACACCAGTACTAGGCAGCAACCACGTGACTGTGCCGTCAGCAAGATGACCGCACCCAGCGCCAGCGATTGATTTCGCCCGTTTCCTCACTCTGTTCCCTGCCCCTCAGTTTTTCCCCAGCCAAACGGTCGAATCGACATCCACGACAGCACGCAGGCCATTCCGCTCACCTCACGAGGCTTCCAATCCTGCCATATCGCTACGCTCAAAAACGGAGGTGCACAGCGGCTGACGAAAGACAAGGCACTAATCCTCTGGTGTAGACCACACACAAAGACCCGCCAAGATGTCTAACCTAGATGTGGAGGCCCTCCTGGACGCGACCGCCAACGGAGCGACAGACCCGAAGCCGACAGCAGACGCCGACGACCAGTCGAACCGAGACCGCTCCGAGAGAAAGGAGCGAGACCGCGAGCGCGAGCGCGACCACGACCGCCGACGCCGCGAGCGCCGCGACAGCGCCTCGCGCAGCCATCGAGGCACCCCCGACGATCACAAGGCAGACACGCCGCGGAGCGACGCAGGAAGCCACAAGAGTAGGCGACGAAGCAGAAGCCGAGATGATGACCGCCGTCACTCACGCCGTCACAGAGATGGCGACTACTACCGCGGCAGCGGCGGCGGGCGCGGCGGCCGTTCGCGCTCCCGTTCGCGCTCGCCGCACAGGTCGCGCCGCGGCCGCGACGACCGCGACTACCGGGACCGTCGCGAACGGGACCGCGACCGCGACCGCTCCGACCGCTACTCTGGAGATCATCGTCGTGGCCGCGACGATGACAGGCACACGCCGTCCAAGCGCGAGGGCACGCCGCCGCTTACCGAAGATGAGCGCGATCGGAGGACCGTTTTCGTCCAGCAGCTGGCCGCCCGCCTGCGCACTCGTGAGCTGAAGGAGTTTTTCGAGAAGGTCGGCCCCGTCAACGAAGCCCAGATTGTCAAAGACCGCATCAGCCAGAGATCCAAGGGGTGAGACTTTCCCGAAGCCATGACCATGACGATTTTTTGATTTTTTGCTAACTGGAGACAGAGTTGGTTATGTTGAATTCAAATCCGAAGACACTGTCACGCAGGCGCTCCAGCTCACCGGACAGAAGCTGCTAGGTATCCCTATCATCGTTCAGCTTACCGAAGCCGAGAAGAACCGTCAGGTTCGCACGACGGAAGCAGCCGGTACACAGTCGAACTCGATCCCCTTCCACCGCCTCTACGTCGGGAACATTCACTTCAACGTGACGGAGCAGGACTTGCAGGCCGTTTTCGAGCCCTTCGGCGAGCTCGAGTTTGTCCAACTGCAGAAGGATGACACTGGCCGCAGCCGCGGCTATGGCTTTGTGCAGTGAGTACATGTCCCTCTTTGGCACCATGAATATGCATGCTAACCCACGTTTCAGGTACCGGGATGCAGGCCAGGCTAGGGAGGCCCTCGAGAAGATGAATGGGTTCGACCTTGCCGGTCGTCCCATCCGTGTCGGTCTCGGAAACGATAAGTTCACCCCAGAGAGCACTGCCAACTTGTTGCAGAGATTTTCCGGCCGCGAACAGCCCTTCCAGGGCTCCGCCTTTTCCGGCGCCGGTGGCCGTGGGCCCCAGAACTCGACGTTTGACCGCGCGGGCGGTCGCGACAGCGAAAAGTCGGGCGGCGCGAGTGCCCTTGACGACACGGATGTCGCCGGTGTCAACTTTAACAACTACAGTCGTGATGCCCTCATGAGGAAGCTTGCCAGGACTGACGACGCGAGCAACGCCGTAGATGAGCGCCAGACGCTGAAGCCCAAGACGGAGACTAAGCCTCTCCCGGTCAACGTGAACATGGCCAGTCGTTGCGTCGTGCTGCACAACATGTTTGATCCCGAAGAGTACGTTGAACCTTGCTTGCCTCGTCCGCTTGTGTGGCACCAACTAACAGCATCGCAGGGAAGAGGGTGAGGACTGGGCCAAGGAGCTCGAAGATGACGTGCGCCAGGAGGCCGAGAGCAAGTACGGCCGCGTCGTTCACATCTCGGTAGACCCCAACTCCAAGGGCGACATTTATCTCAAGTTCGACAAGGTGCAGGGTGGAGAGAATGCCATCAAGGGATTGAACGGCCGTTACTTTGGCGGCAGGATGATCGACGCGTCACCTGTTGTAGATGCGGTCTACAGCAGTTTGTTCTCTCGCACCAGAGCGATCTAAAAGCTAATGTTCGCCACGTCAAGATGCGGCTTTAGGACTCATCAGGTAGGCAGTCCGAAACAGAGACGGTCCACCTTGGTTTTCTGACTTGCAAGGTAGTGTTCTAGTGCTCTTCCCTTGGTCTATCTCTCGATGACGACCACCACTTTCGAACGCCCCAGGCGATAAACAGCCGCCTTTCGGAACCGGACGGTTGGGAGGAAAATTGTTTTTGTGTTTCATCTTGCGGCCCGTGGTATCGGATGTTCTGGTATCAGCCTTCGATCGCGCCCCGTCCCGACTGGCTCCCGCTACCTTTAATCTAACAGGACTTTCACACCGACTCGACTCGACGTACAGGATCTTGCAGCCCAGCGCTCAGATGCTCATGTTGCGGTTGTTCTGTGCGCGGCCACTCTAGGTTTCCGGTCTCGTAAATCGAAGCGGTCTCTTGGCTGATTGTGTGTAGCTTAGGTCATAAAACACGCCGGCGCTGCTTTACGGCGTTTGTGGTAATGTCTTTTTTTTTTTTTTTGCTCAATGAAGGAAACAAAAATTCTGTCAGATCTTACACCTATCTACCTAGGTTCTTCCCGCTTTTTCCTCTTGGTATTTGTGATGGTCGATTTGATCTAGGGCTGATCATTCTTCCTACAAGCCGAGTCTCATCTCGGCCTCGCTCTTTGCGCAGGACCCTGACGAACGACCGAGCTACGTTACGTGGAAGTGCAATGACCCGACCCGATGATCCCTGACGGGAGTCACAGAGGGCACGCGACGGCACCGCACTCGGAAGCGCTGCAAATTCTGATGAGAGGTATGAAGGGCCTGCCGGGGCGGTCACTAGGCCCGCAGGCCAGAGCCTGGGCTTTGGATCCAATAACTTGGGCCGAACCTCGACGAGGCTATACCTGCCCTCTCAGTCCCGACTCTTGTGCTTTTGTATGCGGCGAAGTGGACCGCCAAGCTCTGCCCGTTCTTGTGATTTGATACCCATCCCTGTGTACAAGGGCACGGGTGTTGTCTAGCCGTCGCTGCTTGCATGCTAGGCGGCGCTCCGAGTTGTGAGCACCTCGACCCTGCTGGGTTTGATACCCGCCTAGTATGTTGCGTTCGTGCTGCCTCTAGACTGCCATGTTCTCTCTCAACTGTGTCTGCACACTGCAGCTCTCGCTTGATGAGGCCCTGCCTATGATTTACCTCCTAAGAGACATGCACATGAACCCCGTGGTCGGGAACGGCATTTGGAGGAGCACACCAGACACTTGCATCGCAACTTAGCCAACCCCGGTGAAGGGCAAGATATGGCGCGGCAGAGGAGAAAAAAAAACATCCTATTAGGCACATGGTGCCAAGCTCACGGCCCGACGCCATGGCTGCAGCAGCGACCCTAGCCTAGCCTCGAGGTCGGCGTTCGCACCGCACCCAGCTACGGGCAGTTGTCTTCTGCTGTTCATCGCCGGCTGAGAGCCACGTACAGCAAGGGAGAGAAGGGGAGATGATCGAGCTCAAGTTACCTCTTCTATCCCCCCTTTTCGCAATATTACGACTGTCGATGGAGCCGGGGATTCGACGTGTGCAGTGCGCTCCACTCCACCCCCACGAACAGTCGACGCCTCAACCGCTCATCCGACACCAAACTGTGCATCCGAGGCGGGTGTTCTTGCGGTCCTTTGGACTGCACGGCCAGGCGGCTTTGCTCCGGCCGACAAGTGTCGGGTAAAGGACCTGCCTCCCCCATGCAAATCCTGCCACGCGGTCTCGGGCTAGAACCTAAGCTTAACAGGCTCGTCAGGGGTGGTCCCTTACATGGGCCGGGCTATAAAGTGGGATCTAATCAGATGAGATCAATCAGATAAAAAAGCTCACGAAAGTCCTCGCGATCTCCATCCCAAACTACTGATTTGAACACTAGTGCGAATCCTACGGCCTGGGTAGTAGCGGCACCAGCGAACACGATGGATACTACTTGCACCTTGGCAGCCCATCTCGGTCCGCCTTTGCCCGCCGACAACGGATCGTCTCTGCTTGACGCTGACATCCTGTGAGAGGCACCCGAGGCACTGGGTGGGAAGAGAAAAAAAAAAAAAAGCTGGCCAAGTCCCGAGGTGGAGGTACAAGTAGGGGAATGATCCTCAGCGTTCTTTCCCTCATGCACGAGTCGTGAGAACCAGCACGTTTGACTACCCTGTCGTCCCTACATACCAGCCATGGCTATCTTGGACAACCTCAAGAACGCGGTGGGTCGCAAGACGGGAGGCGACGCCGAAGCTGCCGCCCCAGCGGCCGACCTCGAGATCCAGGCCGCGCCGGCCACCGCGGGCGCTGACGGCGGTGCCATCTACGATGACGAGAAGAACGCCATCCCCGACGAGCTGGTGCCCAGCAAGAATGCGCAGCTCGGTGTTCAGAAGATCCAGGCTGTGACGCTGACCTGGACCAAGGGCTACCTGGCAGCATGTCTGATCCTGTAAGTCAACATTGTCCACCCAGCAGAGTCTACGCCTTTGGTGACTCGTTCCTGACATATCGCAGCATTTGGCTCCTCTTCCTAACCAACGGGTTCCGACTTTCGATCCTGTGGGGCCTGACGCCATACGTCACGAGCGACTTCCAATCGCACTCGCTCCTAACGGTCATTGGTATCGTCTCGAGCGCCATCACGGCTGCCGTGTACATCCCCATGGCCAAGATGCTCGACGTCTGGGGCCGTGCCGAAGGTTTTCTGCTCATGATCGGCTTTGCGACCCTCGGTCTCGTCCTCATGGCCGTGTCGGAGAACCTTGCCACTTTCTGCGCCGCGCAGGTCTTTTACTCTGTCGGTTTCGGTGGTGCCATCTACACCGTGTGCGTGCTCGCCGCCGACGCGACGAACCTGCGCAACCGTGGCCTAGCCTTCGCCTTCACATCTTCGCCCTACATGATCACGGCATTCGCCGGAAGCAAGGCCGCCGAGGGTTTCAACGGGTTCAACTGGCGATGGGGATTCGGGTGCATGGCCATCATCGTACCCATGGTCACGTTCCCGTTATTCGGCGTGCTCAAGCTGAACCTCCGCAAGGCCGAGAAGCAGGGCCTCATCAACACAAGGGAGAAGAGCGGCCGGACCATTCCCCAGAAGATCGTCTACGGTCTCAAAGAATTTGATGGTGAGTTCGCGCCTGCTGTCCGTCAGCCGTGCTGGTGTTTTTGTTTCAGTGACTGATCTGGTGCACAGCTTTCGGCGTCTTCCTGTTCGCCGGCGGCCTGACCGTGTTCCTGCTGCCGTTCACGTTGGCACGGTCGGCGCCGAACGGCTGGTCGACGGACTACATCATGGCCATGATCGTCATGGGCTTCGTCACGCTCGTGGGCTTTGCGCTGTACCAGGTGTACCTCGCGCCAGTGCCGTTCCTCAAGCACAAGTTCCTCACGGACCGCACGGTCCTGGGCGCGTGCCTCATCGATTTCACGTACCAAATGTCGTACTCGTCGTGGAACAGCTACTTCACGTCGTTCCTGCAGGTGGTCAACAACGTGACGGTGGCCGAGGCCGGCTACGTCAACAGCACGTTCCAGGTGGTTTCGGGCGTGCTGCTGTTCATCGTGGGGTACCTGATCCGGCGCACGGGGCGGTTCCGCTGGCTCTTCTTCGTGGCGGTGCCGTTCTACGTCCTGGGCCTGGGCCTCATGATCCATTTCCGCAGGCCGAACGGCGAGATTGGGTACATTGTCATGTGCCAGATCTTCACGTCGATCGGCGGCGCCATCTTCATCCTCGGCATGCAGATCGCCGTGCTGGCGGCGGTGGACCACCAGCACGTGGCGGCGGCGCTGGCCATGCTCTTTGTCAGCGGCGGCATGGGCGGTGCCGTCGGCAGCACCATCTCGGGGGCCATCTGGACCAACACGTTCCTGCCGGCGCTGCGTCGCTACCTGCCCGAGGGCGTGGACGCGCTGGTCGTGTACGGCGACATTGTCGCGCAGCTGTCGTACCCCGTGGGAAGCCCCGAGAGGCTCGCGATCCAGCAGGCGTACGGCTATGCGCAGACGAGGATGCTGGCGGCGGGGAGGGGCATTGCGGGTGTGCTGATTGTGTGGATCTGCATGCTGAAGGACCTGAACGTGGGCGAGATGAAGCAGACCAAGGGTGTTGTGTTCTAGGTGGTCTGATGTCCGTGTCAGGGGGAGTTGATGTTGACATGTCTAGGTACCTAACCAAGGTAGGCAGGTGAGGCGGGGTTGATGTTCCGCATCCCCAGCCACCACAGCCACGTCAGTGAGGCGTACATTGAAGGACAGGATGGTACCGTACCTACCTACCTTACTCTACCTACCTACATGTAGGTAGGTAGATAATGAACTTGGGGTTCATGCCACGGATAGAGCATGAGGAGTCTAGGTAAATAAAGGATGAGCTATAATACCACTGAAGTGTCCCTGCAATAACGGAATAGATAGGCGAGACGATATAAGCGAGAAAGATGACCGCCACTTGATCCGCTCTCGCGTGGCTTGTGGTTAACGACCCCAGGGTTCGAGGCGCATATGCTACGTATGCAGGACCAAGCGCTTAATTCGTTGCACTATCGACAAGCGAACAATTTGATCATTTTTTCGCCATGTGAGGAGACAGCAATGCACAATGAGCATCCTGGGAGCCGTTGCAGAGAATGTATGATGGCCATGGCTGGAAGACCCAAGGTACCGCTGCGGGAGCACGAGACACAAAGGTATCGTGACTTTTCGACAAGATCCGTTCTTACCGCCAGGCAATAGACTCCCCTCCGCCCCCTCCGAACAAGCCTCCATGTTGAACGGCCCAGATGCGCCGAGTGTGCCGATGACGCTGCCTGGTAGGCTGCCTGGTAGCGCCGAAGCGCCAGCAGGGCTGGGGTTTGGGGGCTGAAAGCTTGACAGCATCGGCATCACCCATCATTCAGCTCTGGTGCTCCGTCACCATCCATGTTTGTTCCTGTCCTTTAACTTTGCCTGTGTTCAGTACCCAAGTAGGTGGGGACAGCATAGGGGAGAGTAAGCGCAATGTCAGATGGCGGTGCCTCATTCGTGCGAAGCCGAGCCTCACACCACGGTCGCTGTACGTTGTGTGGTCATGCTATGTTTTTGGACGGCCGAGCCGCAGCCGGATCGAAGCTTGCACCCTAGAGGCATGGCTAGGTAGAAATGGGCGACGAGGCTGGATCGAATGAGGCAACGCGAAAGGGTCGTTGCCGTGGGTTGGGCCCTTTGTTGACAGAGCTAGCGAGTCTCCTCTGGGTCCCTACCTGAGATGAAGCTCTGAGGAGGGGGGATGATGACGACCTGGGAGCCCCACGTCGGTGCCTGGCTCAGTGCCCAAGCGGCCCGAGGCCAGAGGCCCCAGGTGCCCAGCAACAGCAGCTGGGGTAAGAGCAGTTGCAGCGGGCTCAGAGCAGTTGCAGCGGGCTCGGCGCTGAACTGGGAGCTTGGGCGCTATAATCTATAATCAATCCACCACCCCAGTAGTACTCCGCACCAGCATCATCCGTCTGGCGGGTAGCATCCGACCCAAGCACAACGCTGCATGGTTGATTGCTCTTGTCTATGCCCACCCAATGTTGCGAGCACAACGCAGCAGTGGCACACTCTTGTACTCCGTCCGTACTGCATACCGCCTGCGTACTGCGTACTGCGTACCGCGAACCACTCAGAGCTGCTTACCTACTGTCTTACCTGCTTGCCTGCCTGCCTGCTTGCTGCATCTCGGCCTCTGCATCTACCTCTCTGCCTGCCTCTGCATCTCGCGCTGCCACTGCTCTGCCTCGCCGTCGGCTCTGCCCTCCCCTCCCACACACTCCCTGAGAGCCTCTTCTTCTTACTGGACATACCTGCATTGCCACCTACAGTGTTTACGCTTTCATCAGACCCGTCTAGCTGCCCTCAACCGGCCTTGCCTTGGCTCGCAATTTGGAACCTCGACCTGCCTCTCACGACAAACGAATACCCGCCTCCGAGTCGCACACGACAACGCCGCAGAGTCCCCCCGCCTCCTCCCCTTGGTGCCGTCTCGAGCATGTAATACCTTCTGCCAAGCTCAGCTTGCCCACCACGCCCACGACACCCACAGCCTTGGCCGAATCGCGAACCCCATCCGCCGTCATCGGGACGCCCTCATTTCTACGAACCACCCCACGTCCGAGCTCCTCGATACCTCCAACCCCCCCGCGCCCTACGCATGAGAGCACCTCCGACGGCAGCTCTGCCTGCTCAGCAGTAACCAAATCCACGCCGCCAGCACCACCGGGGCCGTGCCGCTCGTCCTAGCCAGACTGAACGTCTGAACCCACCGACAGACAAAACGTCTTGAGGCAATCGCCCGCGCGATCTGGACCCTGGCGATCACGGCACCATGGCCGCCTTCGTGAGGGTCTCTGGCCCGCCGAATAGTAACTTCCTCGTCGGCTACCCGGGCATATCAGCAACATTAGTGCGTCCTCTCTCTCTTTCTTCCCTCTCCTCTCTCTCTTCCCTCTCCTCTCTTCCTGCGCGTGTCCTTGTCTGCCTCGCTGTGTGTCTGTGCTGTGTTGCCCTTGCGCCGTTGTCGGGGCAAGCAACGAGACGACGGAACCTCTCGCGCTGTACACAACACCTTGCTGACCGCATGCGCCTGCCCCCTCACAGCCCCGAATCGAAGGCAAGGTCGAGATCCGCCCCTCCCAGGGCTTCTCCATGCCCGTGGCCGTCTCCCTCGTGCGCATCTGCCTGCAGCGCCGCGAAACCATCCACCCCGCCGCCGAGAATGTCGCCAAGCGCCACCTGGGCACGCCGCGCCGCGAGACCACCGACGTCGTCGGCAAGGAGCTCCTGCTCTTCCGCTGCCAGACCGGTCGCGAGGCCGAGAGCGTCATCGCCATGGACCTGCCCTTCGTCCTCTTCATCCCCTTCGGCCGCGGCGGTGAGGAGACAAACCGCCGCATCCCCCCCGCCTCGCTCCAGCTGCCGAGCCGCACCGCCGAGACGTTCTACGAGCTGGTCGTCACCGTCCAGCAGGACCACAGCATCCAGAACAAGTACGCCTTCCCCATGCCGCTGCAGCGCTACGACACCCTGTCGACCTTTGGCATGTACAACAAGCCCGAGACGAGGACCAACACGTCCGACAGCGTCGTCACCCTCGGCATCTCCGTGCCCAAGTGGAGCTATGGGCCCCTCGATCCCATCACCGTGTACATCAAGCTCGTGCCGAACCCCGACTGGATGAAGAAGGCCATGAAGGTCACCATACAAAAGATCACCGTCTCCATCGACGAGGAGATCACCTACAACCCCGAGGGCGACGAGCCCCAGAAAAAGGTCAACAAGATTGCCAAGCACGTGCAGTCCGTGGCCGCGAAGCTGCCCGAGGCCGGCTACGCCACCAACCTCGGGCTCGTGTTCCCCTCCAAGGACCTGCGCGACCCGGACGGCATCGTGAGGCGCGGCAAGCCAGCGTTCCCCATGTACGAGGTCATGTCGTTCACGACAACATCGACCCTCTACAAAATTGAGTTTTACTTGACCGTCAAGGTAGGTCCCGCCCCTCCTTCACTTGTGCTGCATACATGGGATGCCTGGCCAACGGACGGACCGACTGACTAACTGGTTGCAGGCGCAACTGAGCTCCGCGCGCGACGTCACGGCCCGGGTGCCGCTCGTCATCTGCCCCATGGACCAGCAGGGCTGCAAGGAGGAGATGGACGCCATCGAGCAGGCCGCCATGGACGCGTCGCACGTCGACCCGATTAACCCCATGCTGCCGGCGAGGAGGATCATACTAGCCAACGACAGGGAGGCCCTCCACACGCTGGGGTTGTGCATCGTGGGGGGACAGAAGAAGCCGCTCATTGAGTGAGCGAGGCCAATCGTCAGCGGGGTACGAGAAACATGAACAACCAACAAAAACTCATTCTCCTGCCGTCGGTCGCGGAGAATACCCGGCGCACGGGCGGCCGCTCCATCGTATATACACGGACCGCACTCTTCCGACTGCCCTGGCCCCGTCTGCCGTGGAGGCTGGAGAGCGTCCGCAGGGCCCCGTCTACAGCGAGCAGCCTCTTCATACGCCGAGGGCAGTATCGGCACGACGCTGCGCAAGTGAGCTTTCGCACGTGCGAAAAGACGGTCACTGCTGTCATGTGGAAGAAGCCACGTCCCGACGGCCAGAAGCTTCTACGCGCCCGGCAAAGAAGACGTCGGGGTGCAGGGACACCGGCATGCAGAGCAGCGCACCGGCCGGAGGTGGGGAAGAAACTGGTGCCATCTGTGGCCAGGAGACGGGCAGCGCGGTCCCATCATGGCAGGCTCTCTGGCGGGGAGCCCAGGCGGCGACCGGAGGGCGGCCGGACGTACATATAATCATGACGTGAAACGAGCTTTGACGATGGTGCAGGGCGGCCGGTAGGAAAGGCGGGCGGCCATCGACCTGCTGGCTGGCTTGGTGCAGCAGCAGGATGAGCCGGCTTTGGGGTGCGGTAGAGGAGATAGACGGACGTTTCGCGGCGTCTGGTGCAAAGCGAAACAATGATTCTTTTCAATGACAGCCGGGGTCCCCCTGTGAGGGTAGCTTTTGAGACTGGCTCTGCGAAGTGCAACACTGGACGAGATGAGGGCTTTGCCGTGAAGCGGCAGGCTCACTCTTTGGCTGGCGATGCGTATGTATCATTGAACCGCCATGTCCTCATGGGGAAATTCGAACCAATATATTGGTTACGGCACTATGCATTCAAATCATGGACCAAAAAAGGGAGCACGAGACAATCAATGCAGACAATGTGTGTAGAGCAAAAGAACATCTGAAGAGGACGAGATTCGAACTCGCGCGGTTCCCCACTGGTGGAATATCGAGATATACCTAAAACCAGCGCCTTAACCACTCGGCCACCTCTCCGATTGGGGTTCAGTGAGAGAAGTGGCCGAAGGTGGGGCTCATGTACACTCAGCGTGACCTCGATGCACCACGGAATTGCCATACGGGGTGTTTCTTGTACTCTCATGTGTGACACGAGAAAGTGTGGTGCAAAAGCCTGCGGTATACTCCAATTTGGACTCAATGCATGCTGTCCTGCCAGGTTGTGTCGGATCTGGGCGATCGTGTTTGACGGTGCGTGTCAGAAGCTCTTTGCTTATTTGACGTCGCAACATTGTTTACGAAAGATGTATTCAGTAGCCATCATTGTATCGGGCCTCGCGTGAGCTATCTATGGCTTAGTCCATACTGTCCTCGCAATAATGCCACATCGTGTCACGAGCCACGAGCCATGGTGCATACGGCGTGGGAGTTTCATGGCCGGGCAGGCCTTTCATGCGGCGAGGCCAGGGCCCTTCGTCTAACCCCGAGGCCACTTCTCGTCCCGTTGTGCACTTTCTATGCGTGAGTTTTGATTAAGAGGAGGGAGTTGTTATACTCTGAAAGTGGACGTCGCCTGGATCTGTGGGTGATGATCTGACTGAGCATCAGTCTGTGCTCTTCGAGTGACGCAGAAGTACTTGATGTGAACATGAAACTATGGGCTCCTAGGCTTCCCTGAATTAAACTTGTTACAATCATGATTTGAGAATCTGTCATTGTGGGAAACAAGTCTGGCTTGTACGCTCGAGTCTCCATGTATACATGAGGGGTGAGGTTTGGAAACTGGGTGGGCAGCGGGCGTGACTCGACACTGCATTCATATTCTCTGTTCCACCAAACTCTCCTGTGACTATGCGAACTGGACTCGGGAAGCTGCAGCTATGGACACGCGGGTAGATTGTTGACTGTCACATGGGATAAGTAGGATTTCGGCCGGTGCTGACAACAAAGTGCTGGAGACGTCTGCCTTTCAAGAAAGAGGCAGGGAAGAGTACGAAGTTCAAGACATACCAATGGCAGTATGAGAAGTTAATTAATTTGACCAGTGCTACACGAGGTCACAGAGGGCGTCTGTTCCCGTGATGACAGCTTGTACTTCAGATCTCGACAGAAACATTGTGATCTTCGAGGCGCACCGGGGCCAGGCACACCAGGACGAGTATTAGAAGGAGAAACAGCAAAGAGAGACAAAGACACAAGGCCAATTGAAAAAATAAAACCACACCTACAGCACCCACCCAGTAAACAAGACTCATGCCACCATCACAGGGTGAAGCTGTCGGCACAGGTCAGTGCGGAGCGCGGGGTTCGTTGGAGACTGGATTGGGGTAGCTTCCGCCCAGGCACTGTTCCCGATTTTTGCTGCCCTTTCCGCCTTGCATCGACGACCACGAAAAGACGAAACCGCCCACCCTCTCCCCGAGCACGCATACCAGACACCGAAGTCCCCCCTCTCTCTCCGACCATGCCCCTCGACGACGACGACAACCCGTTCCTCACGCCGTCGCCGGCGCCGGCGCCGTTCGCAGACAAGGGCAATGCCAACGCCAAAGCCCACGCCAACAATGGCGACCCCGACGCCCACGACCACGAAGACGACCCCGCCGACGCCCCCTTCGACATGGCCCTCTTCGCCTCCATGTTCTCCAAAAAGGGCGTGTCTTCGCAGACGATCCGCAAGGGGCAGAAGGACTTTGAGGCGCACGGCACGCGCGCCCAGGACGCCGCCCTCGAGACGTCGCGCCGCGTCATCGAGGACGTCCTTGCCTACACGCGCCTGCACACGGGCGACTGGAACCGCGGCTGGCTGTTTGCCGACTACTGGCCCGCCGCCCTCGCCGCCCTCGCCGCCGCGCCGCCCGCCTTCGCCGCCGCCCTCGACCCGGCCCTGCACGCCGCCGACAGGGTCGTCGTGCTGGAGGAGCTCAAGGGCCCGCAGAACAGGTCCGTCGGACGCACCGTGCGCGGCATGAAGCCGCCGAGCCCCGCCGTCGGCAAGGTCTGGCTGCTGCCCGAGGAGGCGCTGTTCATGCTCGAGCGCGGGTCCATGGACCTGTGGTGGCCCGACAGGACGCTGCAGGAGCTGATGCCGGGGCAGGAGATCAAGAGGACCCAGGGCGCGAGGAAGGGCAGCAAGACGACGGCACAGCGGGGCGACGACAAGCACAGCGGCGCGCCGGCTGACGGAGAGCCAGAGGCGGACAGAGAAGAAGAGGACGATGACGACGAGTTCGCCGATGGCGTTCCCCTCAGCCTGCAAGCCGCCTATGCGCTACTCATCGGCGTCGAGGGCGAGCGCGGAAAGATCACGTTGCCGAAATACCAGGTCTACGCACACCTCAAGAGAGGCGGTTACCACGTCCAGCGGGCGCCCGCGGGCGAGACGGCGACCCATGCTGCACCATCACCGGCATCAGCCCAACCAAAGTCTGTCTGGCAATGGCTCTTCTCTCTCCTGAGCCGACCAGAGCGTGGCGGCCAAGCGCCTCCCTTCGGGCCCCTCGTCCGACCCGGTCTCTACCGCAAATACGCCCCGATATACAAACAGCTCGAACTGATCCCTCGCTTCGACCCCCGCGAGAAGGCGGCCGATACAGCCGCGCCCGAGGACCCTTTCAAGGTCTTCTTCCATGTCTGGCGCCCGTCCAAGCACCCAGTCTTTTCCAAAAGCGATCCGCCACCGCCCGACCTGCGCATCGCCGTCGTCGACGCCAGGGACACGTTCGTTCCAGAGCTGGAGCAGCTCGAAGCTCTCTTCGACTCGACGCCCTATGACCCCGCAGACGCATCCCTCTCGGCGCCGGGGCGCTTCTACCCGCGCCTCAAGCACGGCCATCGCAACGTGCTCATCTCCGTCGTCGACCGCGGCCTCGTCAATTTTATGCGATTCGGCCAGGCGGCCTTCGCCGACGAGAAGCTGTACGAGCGCTTCGACCTGCCGAACCGCGGCCGAGGTGGGAAGAGGGGCGGAGGCCGCGGCGGAAAAGGAGGCAGGGGCCGTGGTGGACGTGGTCGGAGATGAGGCGAGAGAGAGAGACAGAACATCCGTACAAGCTGAGGTTGCAACCAGACCGAGCTGCAGCAGTTTGCCGATGCTTCTGGCGGCATGCCGCGTGAGACACACAATCTGCGCTGTCTGATGACGCCTTATGTGCTTGTGGCCTTGACTCTTCCTTCACTCACTCGCCCTCTCTCATCAGGAGGTCCGAGGCCACGCTCGCTATTTTGCGCCCGAACCTGAGCATCACGAGAAGCAAGCAAAAAGCGCCACTGGGGATCGACACTCCCAGCTTGCGATACGCGCATCAGTGTTCATCGCGATCCGGGCTCCGCCCTGGTGGCCTTCGTCACAAGCAAAGAGTTGTATTGACCTCAGCCAGAGTGAGTCATGCCTTTGAGCGCAAGTGGCAAAGGTAGAAGAGCGAACTGCGACGTCCTCTTTACCAAGTAGTAAGAAGTCACATGCAGCCTATAGCCCTTCTTACCCTGGTGGCCTGCATGCGCACTCCTGAGAAGTCGGCCGCAGGTAAACAGGACTGGATGTGCATGGCGCACAACTGATATGGCCAGATTGGTGGCACTACCCCTATTAATTGGCAAGACGACCCGACAGCCCTTAACCCTGCGTCGCAAGATGGGGCTCCGTTCGCGATCCTTCGCGTCCCACATCCCAGCGGTCCGCCTGGTCGGGTGTGAGGAGATGCCTGTAGAGAGGCACGCCAAGCTGTACGCCTGGGGCGAAGAGCGCAAATTCGTGGCTTGTGAGCCGGGCCATTGAAGCTAGATTGACGTCTAGTGCTTCTGCTGTGGGGCTAGAGCGTGTTTGTAGGTGAGAGGGTAGACAGAACAGAATCGAGTCAACTGGCTGGTGTCATACTCAACCGCCATGTGGCCAGGGTCTTATCACCACTTTCCGCTCCAAACGCGGGAAATAACACACAAGTAACCCATCGTCTCCTCTGTTCATCGTCTGGTTGACCGCCAGCCTGTCGTATGCTGCTGAAACTGGAAGAGCATGCGTGTCGATCGATACTGGGACGTGCGCGCGCTCTATTAGTCCATACGTCGCGAGGCGCATGTCGCCAACATGATGACTGGCCCACGCTGTGCATTGCTTGCAGGGGCTTGAATCACATGAGAACCTACGTACAGCGAGAAATGTAAATGGCTGGGATGTCGAGCGTGCCAAATTACCTACTTACCTACCAACCAACCAACCAACCTACCAACTGGTTCGGCCGGCCAGTTGATAGGTTGACAAAGGAAGAAGCATGCGTTGTCTCGTGGCGCTGTTGTGCGCAACACCTTGCAAAGGCACCCCAAGTTGCTCGTGCTTCGTCATGGGCCAGAGCGGGGCGAGTGCGATAGAGGTGGCCGAGGAAGAATCGATAGATCGAGAGTAGTAGACACCCAGCTAAGCCATCCTGGAGTAGGTACTTGTACGTAAGACATTATGGAGGGCACCCAAGGAGACAAACTGTAGAATGATGTTGTCTCGGTAGACTTGGCAATTCGCTGACTGGTGGAACCTCACTTTGCACTTTGGGATACCTTGCACTAGTGATGTGATGATTGGGCAGCTTCATAAACTCCGTTTCATCAGAAGGGGTTCCGCTCAGCTGCGGGCTGTGATCTGTTGTGTAGTTTGCCCAGGACGAAGGCTGGTCAAGGCTGGTCGAGTGCGAAGACAATGGTGTGTGTGTGTGTGTATTGCCACCAGAGTCGCAT
This sequence comes from Verticillium dahliae VdLs.17, assembly GCF_000150675.1. Classification (NCBI taxonomy): domain Eukaryota; kingdom Fungi; phylum Ascomycota; class Sordariomycetes; order Glomerellales; family Plectosphaerellaceae; genus Verticillium; species Verticillium dahliae. Next base: position 439,688 of record NW_009276934.1, read on the forward strand.
CAAATACAGTGTGGTATCGGCACCTGTTTAGCCGGCAAAGTTGTTTCGGCTACGTTCGCTGTTGCCGCTTTTGGCCATGTCCGAACATTGCTTCGTCGGAGACCAAAAGGTTTGCGGCCCACGCACGCCATCCACATGCGTCAGGTCGTGATTGTGGCTCGTTCGACGTGTGACAATGCGTATGCTTATCATGAGGGAAACGGGCACTTTTGTGGGTGATGTGCCCGCATGTTGCTCTGGCGCACGGTTGCGCACTGGGCAGCTCGCGCAAATCCCTGAACCAAGTGTCAGCGCGGCGCGCGCCTTTGGGGGGCTTAGATATCATGTCAGACGTGCAGCCACGTTACGGCGCGGATGGTCCTATTGACACAGTCGAAAGAGCGGAATTGGTTCCAGAAGGGGCCAGGGCGGGGCCGAGGAGGATTTAGTTGGTTAGATTATCGCTTCTGCATGATCCGGGTCCAGGGTCTGTCTGTCTTGTCTCTCTTGACTGTCTTGCAGGCTGGCTGGCTTACACGGTATTCTGTACTCAGTTGTCTCCTTGATCGGTGAGTCGCGCCCGAAAAGGAAGAAAAAGACTGACGTGGGAAGGGGCCAAGAGCCAGGGTCAATTGCCGCGCCGCAACGAATGGATGATGCCATCAAACGTTGGACTTGCATGGCAAGGCCGGCGATCATGCCACCCATCCTTCGACCAACACACACACTCAAGAACGCGCCTCCAATTTCGGAAGTTGGGCGAGTTGTACTTGTAGCAGCTACAAGTACCACCGCAGGAAACCTCCTGATGACGGGACGGTGGCAATTCTGTGAGGCCAGCGTGAGCTGTCACATATTGCCATGGCCGAATTCTCCAACACTGGTGGATGGGAACCTTTGTTCGGCAGGGGTAGCAATTGCATCAGACTTTGCTCTGGCGTCCCGCTCTCTCTGGCCAAGTGTTCTGCCCAGTTCAATGTGGGGCTAGTTCAAAACTTCAAGGCTCTGGGTCGGTAGGGGGGGCGGGTGCCAGAGGCATCTTTGGTTTCGAGTTGTACAGGCGACAGAGCCGAGGTGGAGTGACCTGTGAGGAGACTGAACATTGTCGAACCCACGTGATTTGGTTTTCCAGGAAACGAGGCAGAGGTGGGTATGCCGCACAGCCATCGGCAAGTGTTTTGGGTTTGTTGGAGATTGGATGCTTCTATCTGGATTTTACCAGTGCTCCCTCGGGCTCGGATTCGGCATGGCACTCTCTCTGTCCCCCCCATGGTCAGTAGGCGGAGTCTAGAAATGTGCGATCCATTACGGTTGGCGTGTGCACTTTGATCAACACTGACAAGGGCTGGTATTGGCAAGGATTGGTGTGACGAAAAGGAGGTGTGGACATGTCAGCCGTAAAAGTCCGATAGTCGATCCCACTCCAACTTGGCGTGCTCCAACAGTCAAAGGTAGCGCTAGAGTCTTTCGCACCTGTAACTTTGGCAGCAAAGGCAGACTTGGACCTCGCCTGCAGGTTTGGATTAGCAGATTGAACCAATGATGCCGGCGGGCCTCATAACCCGACAGCTCTGGGCCGAGGGATGCTTGCGAGCTATGGACACTCGCAAGGTATGCGCGTGTTGGTTGATTTAGTGTTGGCGCCATTGGCCTTCTTCAGTTCTTGCTAGTTACTTCAGAAAGCTCTTTATTTTCTTTTCATGTTGTTTTTATTGACGAGTCATGGAACCAGAGGACATGCGCGTTTGCGACGTTGAGTCGGGTATTGGAGTCGGGATCTGGGGTAAAGTCGCCAGTTAGTCAGTCGCCCTACCACTCAAGCCCTGAGACTAGCACGTTCGGAAGGGGGATTACAGGGCGCCCAGCATGCTGTCTGGGAATGCGCACGCAGGTGAATCTGCGGGTATCTGCGCCGAAGGAGCCAATGTGAACCTGAAGTCTTGACGCACTGTGCGTGCATTGGCTTTTCCCTCCAGCTTGAGTGATGTGGTCGTCTGTGTCTTAGCATGGCATACCGTCAGTTGGCAATTGTCCTATTCATCCAATCTCGAGGCCGGTTTCCAACGTGGCTCTCAACAGGCCGGGGATGGTGAGGCCAGACGAGGTTATGTCCGGATCGAGTCAGCAGGTCGCAGCAGACTGCTGGCCTCCAAACTCAAGAAGCGATGAGTTCACTGCTGCAGCGGCGAAATATCGGCCAGTGTAACATAGGCACCCACTACCTATCTGCCTGGCGAAAGTACCGATAACAGACTGGAGGATCTTTCTTGGTGGGCTGGTGGTGGTGGTGGTGGGTGGTCCAAGGTGGGACCGCCTATATAGCCAGAAAGGGCCTGGGCTGGCTTGGGGCCATGTCGGGGAACGTCGACCGGAACCAATTGGTCGGTAATGCGCTACTTGGTGTCGAGTTGTGTTGGGGCATGATGTGTACCATGTGTGCGCGTTTGCGTTTGCGTTTGTGTGTGTGTGTGTGTATGTGTCTGCTGTTGGGCAGAGGTGAGCCACGACTCGCTTGAGTGGTCGCTATGGATGGTGAGTGGTGGGCTGTGTGGCTGGCTGGCATGCCCCCGCTATAATTCCGGAACACTTTAATTGCTCTCGTCTCGACTCGACTCTACTTACCTGATGTGCCTTGCATTGCCATGAGAGTAAGTTCTTGCAAACTCTGACAAACCCAGTCGGCTGCAACTGCCTCACCCTCGTACCCTCCTTCCATCGTTGACAAGAAAAAAAGTGCTCATGCTGAACCCACCTCACCCAGAGAGTCCCAGAGAGTTCCTGTCGCTGCTGTCTGTCCTCTTCCTCGGGCCCCCCCTCCCCCCTTCCCATTCTACCCCCCCAGTTGAACAACAGTCCATCAGCCTCGCACTAACCAAACACATGCATTTCATCAACCTTGTTCATAAGTTATCCCCCAAACACACTCGATGGTCAAAGCCAGGGCTCCACTCCAATTGTCCCAGGTTATCGGTTGGGACACACTATCTAGGTAGATTTCGCTTGGTCTTCGTGGCTTCAGGACATTCTAGGGGTCTGCCGAGTGCCTAGGTTCTCCAAGTGAAAGTTCCGCGCCGGGTTTGGTCAATGACCACATTATCATTACCTACCTACCTAGGTACCTAGACCGACTGATGATGACTGAGTCCGCAAGCTTCGTCTCACTCCTTGTCACACACTAATACCAAAAGCCCCCCCACCCATTCTCCCTTTCTTTCCCCTTGACTTGCCTTTTCCCTCTCTTTTCCCTCCATACGACAGATGCACACATACGCGCTCTCTCACTCACACCCATATCCACATCCACACAAGCAGACCGGCTGGTCCACTGGAACTCAAGGGAACAAACATACACACACACACACACACACACACAGACCCGCCCCCTCGCCCCATCTCTCTTTCCTCGATCGGAACCTTCCCGCCCAAGCCACGACGTGCCTGCTACGACTCAAAAGTCCCACCTCAACTGGGAAACAACATTCAGCTCTAAAGGAAAGGCATTATCCACGCTAACCCTCATTCGACGACATAAGCCGACCACATCTGCCCCCCCCCCCCTCTTCCCATCCACGTAATTTGGAACACCACAACATAATAAGACACCTCGAGACCATAATCTCTCT
>NW_009276934.1:444720-450018 GCF_000150675.1 Verticillium dahliae VdLs.17
GTGACCCTAATCTTATTTAACATTCTCAGAAAAGAAAACGTGAGGGCACCACTCCCCTTCAATGCTTACCATCATCATCGACGCCCTACAATCCACACAATACCCTTCACACTTGCAACCATCTACCACCCGCCACCCCCCAACGCAACAGCCGCGTCACATCCACCTACCACCATCACCAGAACGTTGTCTCTGTGTGAACACTCTGTCCATCTGAGTACGCCAGCCTCTCCATCGAGACGCAACTCTTAGCACCTTACCTTTCACTCTTCGCCATTCGGCTGTTTCTGTCTTTTTTTTTTCGTGACCCCCATCACACACTACGGGTCGTACAGACAACATCTCCCTTCCCGTCCTATCACCGACTACGAACTGGGGTGTCTTGACAGAAGTCACGCCTCGGTTCACCCGGCACCTGGGCCTCTTCTCTTCTTCTTTCGCTTTGCAGGGTCGCACGCTGAACTCTATTGAGTCGTAGCTCTTGTCATCTTATTCGTCTGCGATACTATACGTCGTTCTACGAAACTCACTCTCCGCTGCTTTTGGTGACTGGTGACTGCGCCGCCGCCACCCTGTGCTGGTAAGTTACCTTTTTACTTTTCTCTCGTCTTATCATGTCATGGTTCACTCATAATGCAATTGTTACTGCCCCTCGCTTCTGTTCTTTGGCCCCTGATGGATACTTTCCCTCCAAATCTTGAACGGCGTCGGCCCTCACGCTCGTATTGCTTTCATCGCCGACCTCGCCGACCTATATGGTCCCTCCTCTATAGCATGCCACCCTTTCCCATGCCACCATGCGTCTGTTCAATCTGTTCTCATCATGACCCTCATCGCCCAGTTTTCTTGGGGGAGGTTTTTTTTACCCTTTCTTTTTTTCTAAGCAAACACAATGCTAACGCTTTCGTCAGTCATCTGGCCGCAATTCAATCTGAAAACCTCTGAAATGGAGTCCTCCACCTCTGAGGTCAAGAACGAGGCTTCTGCCCCTTCATTAGACAGCCCAGTTCCCGATGATACGAAGCCTGCCGAGTCAGTCAAGACAGGCCTTCCCCAGACCGCTCTGAAAGCCTTGCTCATCGAGTCTGCTTCCAGAACCCCTGTCAACAATGCCCAACTGGAAGACGATGACGACCTCACTCCGCCGCCTGACCACATTCCCAGCCCAACTCATGACGACCCGGCCTCGGGCGACGAAATCGTGGTGAGCTCTAATCGTAATGGTGCCGACAAGTCTTCGCCTTTTCGTGTGGTGTCCGACCAAGAGGACGAAACCATGGGCGACGCCGATGAGGATCTGCCCTATCGACCGCAAACGTCCCCTTATCCCACGCGCAAGAGACAGCTGACCTTGTCAAACGTTCCTGCGGATGACGAAGAGGAAGGAAGCCCAGCCACAGACGACACGCCCATCTCCCGCGCAAAGCCGATCCGTCGCCCTGCGGGTGCTGATTCCAAGACTGTCATTCTTGGATACTGGCGCGACTCTCAGCATCCTGACGAGGCTGAGAAGCACGCTGTCGTCGGCTTCATTGACGTGCGAGAAAGGTTGCGAACACGAATTGCCGACGTCAACCGCGAGCGTCAGCCTGTTGACACAAAGAAGTATCCAGTGCCTCCTGGACCCGGTGGTAGCTGGGTGACATTTGAGCGCGTCGTTTTCGAGCCTCAACTTGTCGGGCTCAATCATCACCACATTAAAGAATTCGTTAAGCAAAGGGCCGGTGTAGAGGGAGAATCGCCCGAGACGAAGCGGCAAAACGACATGCTCGCTGTTGCCGAGGCGCGACGTCGCCTCGAGAGAAACCCGGCCTCCGAGACGGCGCCTACCCCGGCTGTGGCCTACGGTCTCACGATCCCCGAGGACGCTGTCATCTGCAGTCGTTCTGAGATCGCTAAGCGGCGAAAGCTTGGCCCAACCCCTCAGAGCGGCGTCGGCACTATCAGCGGTGGAGGCCCGATACTGAGTTCCCAAGCACAGGGCCAGCACCAACCACCAATGAGGCACACTCTGGCGCAGGAGCTTCCTCCGATGCACTCCCAGGTAGGTCCTCGGCGCAGTCTGCCCGACCATCCTGAAAGCAGTGAGAGAATTTCTCCTGTGCCGGTTTTTGAGGCCCTTTGGGGAACCCGCCCAACTAGGATCGTCGTCGGGTATTGGAAGCCCAGCAACGCGGCCCAACGAACGCGATCGCCATGCGGTTCTCGGCATTCTCGGTACAAACGACATGTTCCGGGTCAAGGTCGTTCGTGAGACTCGAGACGGGCGCTATGTTGATGGAAACTTCCCTGTTGGCGCAGGCGCTTTGTGGATCCAATGGCCTGAGATGGAGCCGGAGCCGCATCTCAAGGATCTTAGCCGAACAGAGGTCAAAGAGTACGTCCGGGTTCGCCAATACCAGATTGACCGAGGTGAGACGGAAGCGCAAAAAGTTCGCAACGAGACCCATGCCGTCTACATTGCGCAACAGCGTGTCATGCACGGCGTCAAGATCGTCCCCCCGCCGGGCGCCGCCGCCAACGGGAATGGTGTCCATAGCCGACATGACGATGATGTGCCCGGGCCGGAGGACGCAGATATGAACGATGCCTATGTCGATTCCAAGCAGGACATGAAGACTGTGTTCAATGGTCAAGAGCTTAGGAGCAACGGCCGCCGTCCAGACGCCCCTCACGGACGACACTCGCTGCCAAACCTCGAGAGTCGCCAGTCCTCAAAGACTCCTATTGCTGCACGCAGGGATATGGATACCCACGCTCGTCGAGAGATAGGCCGGCTTGAGCAGGCCGAAGTTCGCAGGGCTCAGTTTGCTCTGGAACGGGAGGCCGCTGCTGCCAACGCCAGTCTCGGCATGCCGATGCAGCACGGCAGCCAATTGCCCCCCATGCAAATGGTGAACAATAACCATAGTCGTACGAGCCTTGGACACTCATTCCACGCGCACGATGACCTGCAACGTCTTGAGAGCGTATGGCAGATGCAGGAGGAGCAACGCAATAAGGTCCAACAGCTGCCGCCTCCCCCGGCTCCCGTTCAGGCCCCACCTCCTGTCCATACGCCAGTGGCTAACGGCAACGAAGTCAAGTACCATGAAGGTATTCGGTACGAGCGCAAGCCTACCGGTAATTTCGCTGGCAAACTCGTGTCGACGGGCTCCCTCATCAGCATTGATGGCGAGGATTACATCGAGTACCGCCTTCTTACGAAGCCGTCGTTCTGATGCACGCCTTCTGCGATGTTGTCCTGCGGCTGTTGTTCTTACTATCACACTTATTTTCTCTTCGCGTTTGCGACACTTCACTTTCCGACTGTTCAATTGTGGGGCGGAGCCTACATGATTCTTTTGGCGCGGACGGTATTCAAAAAGCCCTTTGGCGCCATCATTCGGACTATACCCCCTTTACACTTATCTTCACTTCGGTCCCGGCCTCGTGACATCGTGGATGTACGACACCGATTTCCTCTCTGTTTCTCATCTCCTTAGACTGGCGTTCAACTCGGTTCCTTACAAACCGGACGGACCAGAGTCTGTCATGGGTTCATTACAAAATGCGAATGATGGGTCCGGAAGATTTGGCTTGTTTTCCTTACTTTTGTTTACGTGGCGAGGAATGACGTTGTACGATTACTCGGAATGCAAAAGCCGAAGAGATTGCACGGGAAGAGATGATTGAACTCGTATCAGGATGAGTTTTCTTCAACCTGGATGATGGGCTATTAAGTTTATGGTGAAAGGCGTGACTCGGCGTCTTTATGAGAACTCGGACGCCTTCTCGGGCGAACGGCGTGGTCAGCTTTTGCGCTCAGCCGTAAGGGGTAATTCTTAAGGTCAACAATTCACACATGCCTGTGGTCTTTGAAAATGATGCATGTCGCTCGAGTGACTATGTGGTGGCTGTCAGGTTACGGAGAAGATGGTTTGAGAAGTGTGTGGCACGACTCGGAAGCATGTCAAGAGGCCAGAATTGTCTTTTTCCAAACAAGGCAGCACCATGCAGGAAGTCACAATGTGTAGCCTTACCCTATTCGTCAAGGTGGACAAAATTTGCTACGGATAGAGAGAAAGCAGGACAAGTCGAGCCGAGCCATCCTGCCGCCCAGGGCGCCCAAATGCCATGACCATCATTTTCCAGCGAGACACGCCATAGTTTTTCTTCTTTGCCGTCAACTCACCCGTCCATCCATCCAGACCCAACAGCCCGCCTGCCTCTTTCCTCTGTCCCATTCCTACCACAAAGGAAGAACAGAAAGCCTTTACGGGAAAAAAAAAACACCACCAGGGGATATCTTGTCTCAACCGAGTCCGCAACCCAGCGAAAAATGGGAAAAAGAAGAAAAACACATTGGAAAGGAGAACCAGGAAACACCATGTCGCCGCCCATCACCTCTAGCTTCTCTGTCTGTCGCCTTTTTGTTCCCATGCTTAGCTGCCACCGTCCGCAAAAAAATAAAAAAGAGCCTGCCGCCATTGATGCACCTCAATCCACGCGCCGTCGCTTCAGGTCCCGCGGGCTGCCGTCGTATCCAGCCAGCTCGTCCCGCGGAATCTCCTCCGTGCCCGACGGGCTGGGCGTGTTGTGGCCCGTGCTGCCCACGTCATGGACGCGGCCCGCGGGGCCGGGCGTGAGGCCTGCGCCGGTGCCGGGAGCGCTGTTGCCGGCGGCCGCGGCGTTGTTGGCGTCGAGCAGGCTAAAGTCAAATTCGGGGGCGTTGGCGGCGTTGAAGTCGAGGCCGGAGAAGGGTCCCGTGTCATTGAAGGCGTCCGAGTCGAGGTACTGGTCCAGGTCGAGGCCGGCGTCGATGGCACCGTTGTCGAAATAGTTGTTCGTGTTGTCCGACTCGTCGAGACCCGGTATGCGGCCCGAGGGGCTCAGGGGGCCGAGCATGCTCTGCAGGTGGTGGATCTTGTCCGTGTTGTCTTGTGACATGCGGCGCAAGGCGTCCAGTTCTTCGCTGTTGTAGTTGATGCTGCTGAGGCTCGGCGGTTGCGGGTTGGACCCCATGACAGGAGACAGGGAGAAATCGGGCGCGGGGGCTTTGGAGGCCGAGTCGGATATGTTGGCACTGGGGAAGGAGGGGGTGGATGTGTTGGGACCGGCGGCGGCGGGGATGCCGCTTGACGGTTGCTCGGAAGTTTGCGCCATCATGTTGTTGAGCATTTGCTGGCGTTGGTCGTTGGTCATTGTCGTGGGCGTATTGGCGACAACGTCAGGAAGGTCAACTCCTGTCGTGTTGTTGTTGGCGTTGGTGTCTTGAAAGTGATCTTCATCATGCTTTCGTGTGGGTTTGACTTAAGT
>NW_009276934.1:450202-462523 GCF_000150675.1 Verticillium dahliae VdLs.17
TGGGGATTGGTGGCAGGAGACCCCTCGCCGCTTCGGGGCGGCCATGCCGCTCGGGCCGTTGGTCTGCGCCTGCACGAAATCCCCCAAGTCACGACGCTGCCCTGAGGCATCGTGCCGTTCATAGACCCAGGGATGATGCTCGCAAGCAGCTCGTTGACGTTCTGCGAGCCGTTCTGGTCTTCCAGCGTCTTCCTAAAGACATTGGCAAGGAAGTTGAGGATGGCGTTGATCGAGTTCTGATGGCGGTCGTGCTGCTCCTGAAAGACGGCTGCCTGCTGGTATAGGTTTCCATTTTCTCGCTGTATGCGGTTGATGGCACCGAGGATGATCTTTTGCTGATCGCGAACCTTGGCCAGTTCTTCCCTGATCATGGCCATTTCCTTTTTCTCCAGTGGCATGTTGCTCTGCGGCAGGGCTCGCGTGGTTTGCGCGGCAGCCGGGATGTTCAGGCCCTGGGGCAAGTTCTCGTCAAAGCCCACCTCTTCCTCGCTCTCTACTTCGCCTTCTGGTGCCTTGGCCTTCTTGTTGCCGCCCTTGCCTCCGCCATTCTTGGGCTTGTTGATCAGCCACAGCAGATTAGGGTGGCCTCGTCGAAAGTATGGGTTTGAGTACTCGCTCGGACTCTTGTTTTTGCGCTCACTTGCGCGCATCGAGTTGTCCGACAGACCGACTCGTTTGTGAAAACCGTACATGTTGAGCTGCCGCACAAAAGATGCATAATTGTTGTGTTTGAAAAGCTCGGGTATCAGCGTCTTGGCGAATTCGTCCTCATCGAGAACGATGAACGAATCGCCCTTGTCAGACCATCTGATCAGATCGACGTTCTTCTCCTCGTCGAGAAAACTGCTTCAAGTCAGCGACACGGTTCAGAGAAACGGGCGGGGAGACAAAATCTCACCTGCTGAGCTTCTGGACAAAGGGAGGAATTTGTTTCCTCTTGGATTGCGACTCGCGCTTTGCCTTTTGGGCAGCCTCCTCAAGCGCCTCAATACTATCCTGCTCGTTCATGGCACCATTGCCCGGTTGCTGGATAAGCGAAGAGGAGTCGTCAGTCGCATAGGCCCACGGGTCGGCGTTGGGGTCAAAGTTGCCGCGCTGGGCGGTGGGAACCAGCGCCCGGTTCATCTGCCGCCGTGCGAGAGCATTGTTGGGACTAGGGGTCGGATGCTGGCCGTAGGGTTGTTGTGATTGCTGCGACGACGCCTGCTGCGACTGCGGGGGCATCATGCCATACGGGTTCACGCCCTGCGCCGTGCCGTCGACAAAGCCGCCGGCATCTGCGCTGTTATGCCACCTCATCAAATCGTTGGGCGTCGGACTCGGGAATTGGTTCGCCATCGGAGGGACGGGGATGGACGGAGCGGTACCAGGTGCAGGGCGTTTTCGAGGGTTCGATGGAGACATGGATTTGTACATAAAGCTGTCTATGTACGTTTCGGAAAGCGATATGAGGTTGACCAGAAACGTCGCGATTTCGTATGTACTGGTGCGCAGCCGGGTTGAAGCCTGTAGCCTCACTGGCAGACGCGCAGGCGGTACGCGGAGTGCCTCAGAGCCTCGTCGGTGTCTTGCGGGGTTGCGGGCGGAGGATGATCGACCTGCCGAAAGCACAACCTTCTCTTCGTTGCTAGTCTTGTCGCGTGGTCGTGGGAAGAAAAAAATGCGTTGCGCGCGGGGCAGGATGTGTCGCCGAAGTTCTGGAGAAAGTCGTGGGGGAGATTCCGGTCGATCCAGCACTTGGTCGATGGACGTCCTTCCGTCTAAATAATCCGTCTATGTGCTTCCCTGGCGTCACGTTTGTAGAAAGAGCAGATGTGACGTGCCTGCCTGTAGTCTTTTGTGAAATTGAAATACTGCGTCAATTGCAGAAGAGTCTTCGGGTTGTTTCGCTTTGGATGGAGATGTCTGCTGTATCAAAAAGCAATCCGCGACAGTGGTGTCGCGTAATGCTTATCGAGCAAAGAGATGCCCTTGTCGCAAGCGATGGTAGCTAAGGGCCAGGAGGGGTCGGCGCCAGAATAAGGACCGGTGTCTCGGCGAGAAGGTGAAAGGCCTGCGTGATGGCTGGATCTGGAGTCTGGCTGGGTTGAAGGGTCTCGACACGATGTCGGTCAGCCCGTTCTGCGGTCAATGGCTGCTCAGCAAGTGAGTGGGTGTGGGTGGGCTGCAGTGAGGTGCTGCGGTGCAGCTTTCTGGTGTCGCGCCTGTCAGGGTGCCAATAAAGGCCTGTGCCGTACAGGAAAGTGCTGTCAAGGCAGCGGTCAGATGACGGCCAACCAACTGCTGAAGAATCTGTGCCAAAGAAACAGAGTGTCAACTACTCAAGGCTGTCGAAGATGGTTTCGGTCGTGACGTGGCATGAGCACCAGGAACTGGAGCTGTGCTGGTCCGCCGGAAGAAACACAGGCTGGCGAAGTGATGAGATGGGGTGAAGGCACGCCCGCTAGGTTAAGGCAGGCAAAGGCACCGGGACTGTCAGTTTAGGTGCTCCATGCGCTGGTGGCCGCCCGTGGCCTCCGCTGCGGGACATTGAAAAAGCGTCCGGAGGCCAGACAGAGTCAGTCCCTCCCACTAGGCCTTGGCGACCATGGTGAATTTCATCCAATGACATGCAATGGAGAGCCATGTCATCATCCCTACCTTCGCCGTGGGTGCCGCGGAGATTTGCATTGGGAGAGACGTTACCCCACCGTGGGCGCTGAGGCTAGGGACTTTACGCAAGCAGCAGTCTCGATATCTGCATAATTTATTGTCCTAAACAAAAGACAGAAACAATCGCCAGCAACTCATTGACGAGGGCCTGCAGCTTTGGCAGCAAGTACATGGCTTTCTCAGCCGATCAACAATAGACATCTGAGCTTCTCTCGAACCCGCCAGCGTGGCAGTCCTACCAAATACGCAGGGGGGAAAAATCTCTTGGGAAGGCCCACAGCGTCATAACATCATCATCAGTACCCCCGTCCTCACGACGTCATCCGTGCTTTAAGAAATGCCCTTCAGGGTGGAGTCTCTTGGTTCAAAGTTGGGTGGGGCCTCAGATGAAGTTGGCACTCTCAAGCCCTCAACTCCACGGGTATCATCATTGTGTTGGTGACGAACACTATCACTACAGCGGCCATCCATCCTATCGGGCCCCTCGGCCCGCCAGTGCAGACGCCTTGGCCATTTTGGCATTTCTTGCCTGATCCCATTCCCTGCCAGTCTTGCCCGACCGAGCTTCCCTTTCGGCCTTCTTCTCCTCCTGAAGGGTCCGCGCCTTGGCCCGCGGATCGATCACCACGAGCTCCTCCTCGGCCTTTTTGCGGTAGCTCAGGTCCTTGCCCAACTTGTCCGCCTTGAAACTGAGGGCCTGTGACATCCAACCCTCGTCGTCGCTCTCCTCGTCCTGGCCGGCCTTGTCCCAGGCTTTGCAGCTCTGGCAATTGACAATAAAGTGAAGATCGCATAGTTCAGTGTCCTCGTCATCGCCGCCCTTTGCAACCTTGTCGTCAATGGCTTCGTCCGCTTTTGGCCTATGCGTCGTCTCCTTCCCTGCCGGGACCTGGTCGAGTTTTGATTTGAAGGCATTCAGCAGGTCCAAGGCTGCCTGATCCTCCCGCGTAACCGTGGTGCCCCCCGTCCTTCGTTTCCTGCCCCTGACGGAGGTTTCTGGGATCATGTTTTCGAGTGCTGACTTCTTTTTCGCCTGTGGCGCCTGCTCCGTCTGGAAATTCCGTTTCATAGATGCCTTGAGCGCGGCGATCTCTTCGTTGGCTTTCTCCAATGCTGTCTTCTGTGGCTTCTCCTCGGGCTCTGGAGAAGATTCAATCTCCATCTTGACAGGGAGCCTTTTTTGTGGTGGTGCAGCCTTCTTGGCTTGTGGTTTGTCCTCCTCGTCTGACGTGTGTAATTCGGTAGTCGGTACGGGTTTAGGGTCCGCGGCAGCCTCCTGAGGTTGTGACTCGGCCGTCTTCTTGCCCTTCTTCTCCATCTTCTTAGGTTCCTCCTCCTCCAGGTCCATCACTATCCTCGTGTCGAATTTGGGCTTCTTAAAGGCGGGAGTGACCTCGCCTTCGCCTTCCTCGTCACCGAAGCTGAGGAGCTGCTTTCCGCCTTTCCTCTTCTTCTTGCGCTCTACCACGACAGTCTTTGGAGCTTGAGCTGCCACGCGCGACCGCTTGACCATGTCTTCAAAGGGGTTGACCAGGATCTCCACACTTGTAATCTTGACTGGGTAGGTCGGCCGATCTGTGCCGGGCGTGACCTCGCCTTCGCCCATCTTGGCCAGGTTGTAAATCGTGTCACCCATGATGCGCCCAAACAGCGTGTTCTTGTTCGTCAGTTCGTCCGTCTGGTCGAGCGTGAAGAAGAACTGGCTGCCATTGGTGTCCGGTTTGCTCTCGTTGGCCATGCCTAAGAGGCCTCGACGGTTGAATTTTAGCCTCGAATGGAACTCGTCCTTGAAGCACACGCCGGTAGGGCCGGCGTTCTGGCCTCGTCGCTCGTCCATCGGCCAAGGGTCCAGCTCATCGCTGAACGCCCCGCCGTCGTAGATCGACTCGCCGCCATTGCCAGTCCCTGTCGGGTCGCCGCCCTGGAGAATGAAGCCCGGAATGAGCCGATGGAAGATTGTATTGTCGTAGTAGCCGTCGAGGGCGAGCTGCAGAAAGTTGCGACATGTGAGGGGGGCCTGCTTCGCCCAGAGCTCGACGGAGAGGTCGCCCTGGGTCGTGTGCAGGATCGCGGATGCTGTGGGCTGTGGCTCGAGGTTGTATATGGCCGACATGGTGTCGAGCTGCGGGCGCGCGCAGTTGTAGGCTTGGGAGCGTGGTCCTGGGCAATCGTTCGTATGCGCAACGAGGGTCGAGTTCGTCAGTAATGCGGTCACTGTTTGGGAGCTTGCCTGTGCCTAGGCAGCTACGGGTGGCCCAAGCGTCAAACGCCGCTTTGAGATTGTATCGATACAGTCACGTGGGCATGATGGTCTCAAAATCATCAACGTTGTCACTGAAGCTTCCAGATAGACAAACTACCTAGACTTAGAGGCACTGTACTCATGACACTGGTGTTTGGCCCCATGCTTTACCTCGTGTTTCTATCTATGAGGTGGAAAACCCTGCTTTACCTCGCTCTCGTTGATCCTGACACTACACACTTGATTGCGAACGTCACACTCGACGACGCACTCGCTTATGGGAAAAATATAGAATGCGGTCCGCAAAATTCCAGTTTCTTACCTAAAGCTAATCACAGATTTTTCGCTGATAGCTGGTACTGATTGCCTAGAGCAGGGTTCCGAAGGCTGTCCAAGGTCTGGCAGATGTGGAAAGAGGCTTCGACATGTCGTGAAAGCCAAAGGAAGGTGCCTAACCTTGGTTGCCTCGTGCTATCTCCGCAAGAACTGCTAGAAACCATATATATCTTTGAACATTGTTTCACAGACTTGAAATAGTTATTGAATATGGCATTCGATTGATTCCAACACCTTGTTAGGCTGTCATTGACTTATTCGAGATACCTCTTGGTCCATGCTTGACCGATCCCGAGGCTTCATCCGATCTCTGCGGTACAATGCCGACTTCACCATCTGCGACGGAGACGCAAGATTCTGGCGCCGAAACAGTCACCCCGATAGCAGAGAGTCCAGAAGCTGCAGTCATTGAGGCAGCCGAAATATTGATGAGCATGTCGACGGGCACCCAGCCTGCGACATCGCCTTACAGCAACCCCTGCATCTTCTACAAACGTCAAGATGATGGACTATACCGGCTCTCGACCACGAAGGCGCTTCAGTGCATAGGGCGCAAAAGTGCCAGGACCTACAATATCGATACCCTTGTCGGACGAGACGGCCAGGTGTTTGGCATCAACGCCGCTTGCAGAAGCTGCTGTGAAGTTCTTCACAACGGTGCATTCTATCTGATTGATGATGAATCTGCCATCGAAACAACAGCGTTGTTCCTGCTTGAAGAGTTTCGGCACATGGGACCGCTTTCGGACCGAGAATGGGATAGACTCGGATCACTGGCGGCGTGCGACGAGGGGGTTGAATATGAGACCAAAGGGAACAGTGGGCGTCAATCACTAAGGGCGTTGTTGGGACTGCCATCAAACGACAGCCCTTTCATCCTGTCTCTTGACGCGGATGGCAAGTGCGTTATCGTCCAGTCGCTGACCTAGTGCTTTCCCGCCCTGCCGTCTTCTCCGTCGTCCCTCTCGATAACTCTTCTTCCACAAAGCCCATTCCATCCCAACCAACAATGCCCAATCTCAGCCTTCAGACGAATACTATTTGAAGCTAAGCACATACAAGCGAAATAAACGAACCGAGCTGAAGTTAGGATGGCCGGGTACCACGGACAACTGCGCCGTTTGAGCTGCATCAGCAAATGCACAGTATTCTTCTTCTAACCTGACCAGCCTGCTCCAACATGAGCAGGGAATACCACACCTACCTTCACTCCCACCATCGCTACATGGGGCACCGGACGCCACGCCGGAGACGCCTAGAGGAATCAGTTCTTGGAGTCGCACGACGTCGAGATGGCCTTCATGTACGTGGGCACAGCAGCGCAAGAAGTCGACGGCAATACCATGGCCGTCGAGGACGTCGTCCGCCTGGGCGGCGGCAAACCAGACGACTGGGGCGTGCCCAACAGCGAGAGTTACAAGGCCGCCAACACCGTCCAGCATGACGAACCCGTCTAAAGGCCGACGGATGGGCTCCCCGCGGCAGTGGCAGTGAGACTAAAGGCAGGTAGCGATCCTTAGGGGCAGCCGAGCGAACTGTAAACCCAAAATAACAGAGGAGCTCCGCGAAGAGGCCTTCATGAGGCCCAACAGCCCGGTTACATCATACATTGTCAGGAAGCCGACGCGCTCGACTCGCTCTTTTCAACCTGGGCTCTGATCCGTACGATCAGCCTCTTAACGGCGAAGATGAGACCAAGCCGGTTCGCGGTCGCCCCGACATTCCCGTCAATTCCAAACTCGCCGATCTTGTGGTGGACGCCCTCGCCGGTGACAAACCCGTCCGCCCGCGCCTCCAAGGCGCACGCTACCCGGGCCGCGCCCCCGCCGGCCGGTCGTCGTCTCACATTTCCAAGAACACCGAGGTCACCGTGACCTCCGTCGTGGGTGCCAAAGAGAGCGCCGCTGCCAAGAAGGAGGCCGCGGCTGCCAAGAAGCGTGAGGCGGAGGAGAGGAAGGCGGCGGAGAAGGCCGCCAAGATTCTAGCTGCCAAAGAGAAAAGGGTTGCCGATGCTGAGGCCCGATTTCGCAAGGCCCAGCAGGAACTTCGCCGCGTTATCGGCAGTCCTGAACCTGAGGTTGAACTGGAGGTCAGGACTCCTGCTCCAAAAGCTCCTGCCGGTCCGAAGGGTTCGGCCAAGCGCTCCACTCCGGCTCCGGCCTCTGGCCGCCCGGAAAAGAGAACTCGGTCGACTCCCTAGAGGACCGTGCAAATTGTTAGCGATGACGAGGAGAGTGGTGACGAGAGTGGTGACGAGAGTGTGGACGAGTTGACCGCCGAGGGTTCGCTTATGTAGCACTTTATCAATGGTTGGTTTGGGAATTCGGTCACTCGTCCTATCGCTTGTGCCTGTGCCTCTGATGTTTCTGGTACCTTTTTAAGGTTTGCGCTGCATTTTCGAGGTGGCCTTCGGGTTCCCAGGTATTATATTCCACTAGCCACCTAGCCCATTTCACTAAATAGAACCTTTACCCTTGGTCCTCTTTGTGGGATACGATGTCTTCGACTTCCCACTCGTCCTATTCGTCCTCTAACGTAGGGAGGTAAGCCGATTGTTCGGCGTCGATTCGGCGATCGTGCTATGGCTCTAGGGAAGAGACGGGGAAGACATCGTGCATTCTGGAGTAGGTCTCGGGGAGTGTTACGCGGTAAGCTTGTTCGCTTACCCGTTCTAGAATCCGGACCCGGATATACCGTGGTGCCAGCTTTCGGTCTGCTTTGAACCGGAAGTTCTTAGTAGAAAGTCCTATAACGTCCCCGACGCTGAAGGTTTTTGGTGTATGCCTCTTGTCGTAATGGAAGGCTTGAGTGCGTACTGCGCGCTGCCAGTTTTCGTTGACGATTCGGCGAGGCACCATCACCAACGACAACGACCTGCCGCTGGTCATGAGTGCCTGCCTCATCCGCCGCGATAATGCGAATAAGACCTAGACGCAGCTGGCGTCCCAACATGCACAAGAAGTAGTCGTCTTGGGGGTAAGAAGACCCAAGGGGGCTCACTTCGAGTTGATCCGTCGCAAGACGTTCAACGCAGTGATGGCCGACTGCAGCCGGGCGGCGAAGCAGGTTTTCCGTAAGCTACGCTTCGGCCCCCTGGGCAGCATATGATCGGATAGCGGTCGGCGAGGCCCGACCTGTCAGATTCCTGCAGGAGGTGAGAGCGTTCGGACCGAAATGAGAGCCGGAGCCGGGGCTGTGTAGGAACCGGACGACGACGAAGCCAGAAACGATTGCTGAGTTGGGAATGACATCGAGGATGTGGAAAGATAGGAGATATGAGATGGTGAATCAGTCAGATAAGAAGGAATACTATAAAAACAAGAAACACGACGAGGAGACACGGACAATCGTCAATAAGGATGCGCAATGCTTCATAACTCGTGATGCTTTATCGTCTTTTGATTTCCCCGCTCTAGTTTTTTTTTGTCTCATCTGTTGCCTTTCTATCTTTGGCAAATGTGTTCGCCACAATAAATGGGAACACGAGAGTGGCATCTGCATAAACCTGATAGTTTTGTCAGTTGACTTCCACGGCACGTCAAAAAATCTTCGTACCTTGACAGCATCTGCGCCGACCTTGATCTTGCCCCAGGAAACAGCCTCGTCGGGCCTGGCACCGGCATCGCTGCCGTCAAACTCCTGGCCGGTATTGATGTATACGGCAGACTCGGCACCATTGCGCATCAGGCAGGCATTGGCAATGTGATGCTTGATGACGCCGCCGCCGAGGATAATCATGCCAGCGCGCTTGGCGCGGACCGAAATGGTGTTGATCTTGCGAATGTCCTCCACAATATCGCATTTCAACTGCTGGGGGGATGTCTTGAAAGTGTGAAAGTAAAGCATGTCGCCCAGGCTGCCGTCTGTCAGCGCAGGGCAGAAGACGGGAATGTCGTTCTTCCAGGCCCAGTAGTAGACGGATCGCTCATCGTTGATCTCCTTGCCGAGGCGGTTGATCATCTTGGACGGGGTCCAGTTGATTTCTTCCTCGGACCCTTTGCTGGCTTCCTGTTCCTCGAGCATCTTGTCGAAAATGGGCACAACCCAGTCCTCAAACTCGCGGTAGTTGGAGTTGGGCACGACGAGGTTTCCAATACGATTCAGCCCCTTTTTCCGCAGTCCCGCGCCTGATTCAGAAAAGGAAGACATGTATGTGTCGCCCAAACACTTGATGAAATCCTCCTCAACGCCACCTGCCGTCGTCACAACAGCGGAGACATGCTTGTGCTTGACGAGCCAACGGAAGACGCCTCTCATGCCAGACGAGATGAGGTTCGAGGTGTAGCCCAGAAAGATGGTGGTTTTGTCGCCCGTCTCCGGGTCTCTCCAGGCCCTCTGTCGCCACGTCAGCGACCGAGAATGAACTCAAAGGCAGAGAGCAAGAAAAAAAAATGAGATAATCCTACCATGCCATTGATGATCCTAATGGCGTCTGCGAGAGATGTGGCCTGGAAACCCATGTATCGCATGCCGCGCAACAAATCGTCGGCTGTGATATCGCCATCTAGATCATCGAAATCCAATTCTTGAACCTTTTGCGCCCCCTCAGGCATTTCCTCGGAAACCACCAGCACTGCATCTGTGGCTGCCGCCGGAGGGGCGTTGCTCTCGGTCGAGTTCATGATGAAGGACAGCCGGACCAGGGTACGATGTCTGTCCCAGGGTCTGTCTGTCTGTCTGACGGGTAATGGTGACTTGATTTTGCTGGTGCAATACGCACAATGTTCAAGTAACAGAAGTTGAAAATTCCAGGGAATCTGTGTAAGAGAAAACCAAATCTGGATCTACTGTATTGAGAGCCCTTCTGGTGTCTTTTACTTGAGTTGTCGCGTCATGTGAAGAGTCGTCGACGTTGAGAAAGACTCACTGCACAGACTTTGAAGAGGTACGTACCGATCGCACGATGCAGAATGCAGAACCGAAAACCCTACCACTAGAAGGTACCTAGATTGCCAGGCACGGATCCGCGACTCGTGCAAGACTCGGGGAACAAGTGGAGACGCACAAGCCACCTGGATGTACTGAAGTACCATCGAATCTCGAATTGCGGCCCCCCCCCCCCCCCTCTTACCTGGAGGCTGAAATGCCCTGAACTGCCGGGATAACCGCCTGACTGGCCGAACCTAACAAGCCTGGGATGCGACCAGGTGAGGCTCCGCTGAGCTCGTTTCGGGGACCGATTAGGCGCCCCTGGTTAGCGTCCTTCACCCTTTGCCCTTCCCTTCGCTCTTTGCCCTTTTTGCACTGAGGGCCTGAGGACGGAAGACTGAGGACTGAGGACTGAGGACCGAGGACTAAGGACCGAGGACTGAGGACTGAAGAAGGGGGAAGGAGGGAGTCTTGTGGTGGCTGCCCCAACTGCTGGTGTCTCCACTCTCTGATCGTGTGGCCAGGTGCGATCCATTGGTCCTTGGTCCATGGTCCCTGCCTGGATCAATCTGAAAGCACACACGAGCCCAGGTAGGCCTAGTCTCTCGCTGCGGCGCCCGTGCCACTGCCAGCACCGGCCAGACAGTCCACTGAGTGTCTTCAATCCTTCAATCCTTCAACATCCAAATCTCCATACACGCCAATGCACAACACCCCTCCCGGCGAGCACAGTCAACTTAGCACGCCGTGAAGCACGACTTGACTCCCATCGTGAAGACGATCTGTGATTCAGGCACGAGAACGACGTATCGTACACGTGCATCCCATCACGGACGGCGCGACCCTTGCGCAGGTGGAGATTCGACGTCTGTTGCTGTTCCTCGACAAACGTACCGGTG
Organism: Verticillium dahliae VdLs.17; assembly: GCF_000150675.1. Classification (NCBI taxonomy): domain Eukaryota; kingdom Fungi; phylum Ascomycota; class Sordariomycetes; order Glomerellales; family Plectosphaerellaceae; genus Verticillium; species Verticillium dahliae. Next base: position 461,201 of record NW_009276934.1, read on the forward strand.
GTCGACACCCAAAACCTAAACCCAGACTGCGCCGGATTTCAACCACATTCACTTCCGCGACTGCATCCACGGCCATCACGGATGGTGTTGAAGTTTATAGCAAGGGCGTCTCGAGGGCAGTAGCCCGCCCGGAGCCATGTGAGCATTCCCTCCACCCGTACCTTGGCAAACCATGATGAAGATTCCCGTCGCGACATGCGATACCCAGCGCCGGTGCTGTTCATGTTCTCTTTACGCGCCTCAGTCTCTCTGCAAAGACCCGTGGCCTATGCCACGTGTATCAATGTAGTACCGTGTGCCATGTTTCCCCCCAAATGCTTACACGTCTTCTAGGAATCCAACAAGATACAATTCACGATACGACGGCGATCGCCGGTCTCGATCACCTGGCGAGCGTTCGGAGCGCTACGAGCGAGGTTCCCAGTACAGCGATGGTGATAGGAGGCGATCATCAGCCGAGACGCGCTCTGCTTCAGCTTTCCAGAACAACCGCGAGCCGTTCCGGGATAACATAGCCCGCGAACCACCTCGCGGCCCGAAAGCCCTGCTTGACCCACCAGCTGGTCCTCGAGGTGGTGGACACGCTGGCGACTTCGTCGGTAGGGGACGAGGTCGAGGACGCGGCCGAGGATGGGGCCGTGACGGCAGCAGAGACCGAGGTCGTGATCGCGACGGAGACTTTAGAGACCGCGGATGGGATCGCGACGAGTTCCGTGACCGCAGAGACAACAACTACCGAGACGACCGGAGTCGAGAGAGAGAGCGAGATCGCGATTGGCGCGACGGCCGAGAAAACTTTCGCGCAAGGAGACCCTCGCCAGGCAGAGGCCGATCGCCGCCCCCGCCACTACGCGAGTTCCGAGACCGCGAGCCTGGTCTTGTGGTAGAACCAGAACGCTCCAGACGTGGATCAAGGGATGGAGGACCTCCTTCGGCTGGCTCCTCCAATTCCGACCAAGCATTCGGCTTTGGAGGGCCTTTCCCCCGTGGTGGAGGCTTCCGAGGGCGCGATCGAGGACGAGGCTGGGATCGCGGAAGAGGTGGCAGAGGAGGAGGAGGAGGAGGAGGCGGCGGCTATTACGATGAGCGCGATAGGTTTGGGCCTCGCAGTCGCTCTCAGGAAGGGCGCTGGGGTCGCGAACGAGACGAACGCGACCGCGTCGAACGCAACGACCGATGGGCCGATCCTGATGCCCGCCGAGACCCCCGAGACGAGCGAGAGCCTCCCCGTGAGCTCTTCCGAGCAAAGCTCGAGCGGGGCCAATCATCGCAGGCGCCATCTCCGATCAACAACAAGGATGTCTCTCCGCCTCCTGTCGCTCC
>NW_009276934.1:462808-466366 GCF_000150675.1 Verticillium dahliae VdLs.17
CAATGGATCACCCCGCATTGCGGGAAAAAGGTTCCGGAGTCCTGAAGATCATGCGGTCCCAAAGTTTGCTCAGCAACAAAGACCTTTCCCCTCCCGCCCAGACAACGGCAGCACAGAGCAGAGCGACTACGAACGACGTCCTCGAAGCAGTGACGCAAAGGCAGACCAGGTGACAAGCTCGCCTGACTCCCAAGCACGTTCCTATCAAGGTCCCGAACCAGGCGAAATTGTAACGACGAAATCGGAACGCGATCACAGATCCCCCAGAGCCTCCATGGAAAGGAACTTGAGATACGGTGATGACTATAGAGATGCTGCTCCATTTGTGTCAAACGCTCAGAGGCTGGGCGATGCGAAGCCTGCAATGAAGCACCGTGAGCCAGCGGTACCCTCTCATGCCCCGGAGGTTGGGCTAGCGTCGACAAAGGGGCCAACACCACCTCCGCCCACGCCCCCCCGCAAGGAAACTAAGCTCCGCATCCCAGTTGTGCACTTTGCACTGCCGCCACGGGAGGCGCAGGCAACATCGTCAGACGAACCGTCAGAGTCGGATGACGATGAAGATTTTGGAGAGTACTTTGCAACGGAAATTGCCAAAGAAGAGGCTGAATTACGACGCCTAGAAGGACTTGCAGACGATGTACCAGACCACATTGTTGCTCGCTATGCCAGAGCCTCCCACGAAGCGATGATGAAGCTTGTGGCTGAGCCAGAAGGTCTCGTTGAGATGCTAGGTCAGCCTCCACAAGAGGCTTTGACTCCGCCCAAAGAGGAGAAAGCCCAGGCCGCTGCCACGACAGAAGAGACGGACCCACGACCGGTCCTTCACAGCGTTTTGCCTCGCAGAGCATCCCTTGTTGATGATGCCATGTCGGGAAAACGCGTCGAGACAGCAGCATCGTCTGAGACTGCAGTGGAGCCACAGCCCAAGACGGAGGAAATGGACATTGATGAAGCAGGGCCTACCGTCTTGGCGCCACCAAAAGTCTTGGAACCGTCTTCGGAACCAGATGCTACATTGAAGGATGCTGTTCAAGAAATCGTAGAAACGACGGAAGCCAGCTCCGAACCACCCCAGAAGCAGCCCGGGCAGCCCAAGGCGGTTCCTCTTCCCAACGTGCCCATCGAAACGATCGAACGAGAGAAGGGCGTGCCAAGCACGCCTTCTCAAGTAGATGATGAGGACGATGACAATTCCACCGAGTCGGACGAGCTGGATCCGATGGATCTCGACGCTCAACGCCGCCTCGAGACCCCACCCATTGAAAGTCTTCCCAACTTCGAATGTCTGGCTTGGAACCGAGACAAGGACTTCCTCCAGTCTTTGCAGTCCGATTCAACAGTCGACGCCTTCATTGCCGAGGAGCTTGACAAGGTATCGCTACTGAAGCTATCAGAACAAGATGCTGCACGGAAAGCGTATGGTGAAAGGTATATGGACTACCTCAACTACACGTTGTCTGACGACCTGGTTGCCACGAAGAGCAGAGAAAAATTCGTCAGCAATATCCCGCCGCCAGAGACGACCAGCAACGTCCCTATCGTGCCAGAACCAACGAAGCCTGAAGGTCGGGCATCCGGAAGGCGTTTCGCTACGGAGCTCGACGTTGAAAGGGCAATCCAGGAATCAGTCAAGGCAGAGGAAGAGCGCAAGGAACGCGAGGCCATTGCCCAAAAACAACGTTTCCGTAACGAGAAGGAGGCGATACCTCCTGATATGTACTGGACGGACGAGGACCGGAACAATGAGGACTTTGTGGACAGCTCTGGCCTCATGACGATTGACCAGCTCGTGCCGACTTGGAACATTCTTCCCCCCATCAACAACTTCACCGCAGAGGAGAACGAGCAATTCGAACGGGGCTACCTCGATAAGCCTAAGCAGTGGGGCGTTATTGCGGATGGCGTCGAGGGGCGTGACTTCAAGACCTGTATCCTGTACTACTACTTGATGAAGAAGCACCTGAACCTGAAGGAGAGATACAAGAAGCAACCGAAGAAGAGGAAGAAGGCTGGAGGCAGAGCCAAGACTCGTTCGAGCGCCCTTGTCTCAGAATTCGGCAACAAAGATGCTGAGACCGAAGACAATCAAGAAGGCGGCGAGAACGGTGAGCGTGCAAGACGACCCAGGCGTGCAGCTGCCCCGACCTTCGACTTTGAGCGACCGCCGACCGACTCTGATAACGCAACACCTGCCGGCACCCCTGGGCGTCGGTCAGGGAAGAATAGTGATGGGACGGAGAAGGTCGATGGCAGGAAAAATAGGCGTCGTGCCAAAGACAAGGAACCCAAGGCACCCAAGGCGGCCCAGGCCCTCGCCGCAGCTCCTGCTGCTGCTGCTGCTGCTACTGCTGCTGCTGGACCAAACCGAGGAAGATCGCGGTCGGACTCGCGCGCACAGAATCCCGAAATCCAGCAGCCTGTCCCGAACCCTCCAGAGTCCCGACTGCCCGCCCAGCTCGAAGCCCCATCGACTGGGATGCAGGCACCATTCATGCCCGTACCTTTGCAACCGCAGCAGCCACCCGTTCCCCATGAAAGGCCTGCCCCGACTGTTCCATCCACTATATCCGAGGTCATGGCACCGCCATCCCTTCGACCTGAGCCTCCCCCACCTCCTCAGCCAACGATGCCGACTTTTGATCTTGGGCAGCCCCAGCCTCAGCAGCCACCCCAGTCCCAATCCCTCCCAACGTCCCAGCCACAGCCAGCAACCGAGCGTCGTACCCACGTGCAACCTTCGAGCTACTGGAGTGTGTCCGAGGGAGAGGTGTTCCCTGGCCTATTGAAAGCCTTTGGCTCAGACTGGCACGCCATGGCGGCACACATGGGTTCGAAAACGGCCGTCATGGTCAAGAACTATTACGTCCGGCAGCGAGACTCTGGTAAAGTGGAATGGGAGCGATTCCTTCAAGAGGCCGACAAGAAGAAGAATCGAGGCGAAAAGCGGCCCGAGCCTCCCCCACCTCCAACACAGACGGGGCGAAAGAAGTACGATCCGGCATCAGCGACCCAGAACAGGCCCCTCGCATCATCTGCAAACCGGGAACAGGGTCTAGAGATTGCCCAAGGAAAGCTTGTCGAGAACCCACCTGTTCAGCCGCCTCAGTCACAGCCGTACGGCCGGTTTGCCGTGCCCATCGCGCAGGCGCCACCTGCAGCGCCACAACCTTTTTGCACAGGGTGTCCAGCAGCCTCCGCTGCAGATACAGCAGCACAATGTGGCCCCATCAGGCGTCAGCCAGTCCATGTCGCCCAACAACCGACCGCTGAGAGCACCAATGCAACAAGTCTTTGGATACCCAGACCGAGAGCAGGAGCTCCTGCAAGCCCAGGGCCCAAGTCAGCTACAGCAACCGCTTCGTGGCCCACAGAAGCCCACAGCTGGGCCACCTGCACCTGAACACGTGCAGCCCCGGCCTCTCGCGGCAGCGCAGCCCATCCAGCCGACACCGCCTGCTCAAGCCGAGCCTCCAATGGACAGACAACAAAAGACAGAGATTCAGCAGCCAAAGAAGCCCCCTCGCGGCCCAGAGCGTGTCGCTTTCCAGACTGGAC
>NW_009276934.1:466738-471320 GCF_000150675.1 Verticillium dahliae VdLs.17
CACAGCACGGACCCCGCGGTTGCTCGGTGTCCCTTTTCAGCCGCCAGTCTCGACGCCTCCAGCTCAAAGACCGATCAGCACGGCACAGCGACAAATGTCAGGACGCATGTCTGAGCCGTATCCTCCACAGCCGAAGCACCAGTCCCAGCCCACCACGCCTGTTGCGGCTGCCACGCCTCCACCGCGTCCAGCGCAAGAACGTAAGACGTCCAGCCTTATGCAGCTTTTGAACGATGATCCGCCTGCGCAACCTAAACGTGCCAGCACGCCCGTTAAGACCCCGGCGCAACCATCCCCTTCGCCGCACCCCGGATCCATGCTTAGAAACTCGTCTGGACCGCCGCCGCCGACGGGTATGGAACTGCGTCCCGACCCCAGCCCACGTAATTACCACTATGGAGAGTCTGCACCACCTGCCACCTCCGGCATGCCACAGCTGAAGCCGAGTTATACAGCTTCGCCGCAGGCTCAGCACCTCAACCCTCCAAGGTCCACCATTGTCTCACCGCACGAGGCAGCTGTGGCATCCGAGCGTGAGTCCTACTATCGGCACCCGTATCAACAACACGCCCAGCCTTCAGTTGCGAGCCCGCCTGCAGGATCTCTTCACTATGCCAACCCACCTCAGGCGCCACGGGACTCCTACACAAGCCAGGCTGCCTATCCCCCATATGGTGGGGGCCCGACATCACACGCTGGCTCCCCCCCTCCTTCGTACGCATCCCAGCACCCGGGATCGAGACCAAGGGACCCGCCACCGCCCAGTCGGGAGACGGCTTGGCCATCGGGACCACAAGGCCATAGCATGAACCAAGGGCCGCCGGCACCGCAACAGCAAGCGGGATGGCCAACGTCACATGGCGCGGTTGCGAAGCAGGGACAGCAGGCACCGCCCCAACAGCCATCGTGGGCATCACCTCACGGCGGAGTGCAGAAGCCACCGACGCCGTCATCCATGTCGCAGCAGCCGTCATGGGCAGCACCGCCTCCCCCTCAACAGCAGCAGCAGCAGCAGCAGCAGCAAGCACCGCCTCAGCAAGCGCAACATCACCTGTCACTGCGAGACGACCGGGGCCCGCCGTCGATGTATGGAGGACCAAGCGGGCACCAACACTCGCACTCTATGTCCGGCAGGTTCCCACCAACGTCTCGAGCACCAGAGCCCATGGCTCCGCAGGCTCAGCAGGCGTATCCGCCGCGCTACGCCACGCCAGGACCGCGCGACCAGGCGCCGCCCCGAAGCTACACACCCGTCTCAGCTTACGATGGCCGGGGTCCGCCTCAAGCTCAATATGCGCCTGACCCGCGTGACCTGCAGATGCGACCAAACGACATGGTGCGGGATCACAGGGACCTTAGAGGTGATCCCAGGGATCCCCGCGAGGCGCAACAACAGCAGCAGCAACAACAACAACAACAACAACAGCAGCAGCAGCAGCAGCAGCAGCAGCAGCAGATGATGGGTCGTCAGCTGCGGCCCCATGATGGCTACGAGAGGCAGCCAGACCGTTTTGGCCGGTAACGCATGTTAGGGACGAGGGCAGGAGTAGAAACGTCACGCTGTTGGTTAGATGACGTTGGAATAGTTGGCGTTGAAGATGCGCTATGATTTGATTTCTTTTCGTTTGCGGGGGAGGGGAAGGGGAGGCCTGTCGTTCCTGTTTTTTTTTGCTCACCGTGTACACAAGTAGTTATGCCTAGAGGACACTGGCAGGCGCTCAATAATGGAGTTTTTTCTTTCACCAAATGCTGTTCACGAGTCACTTGTGCTTACCCACCTGCCTACAAGACAGTCGTGGTGGGGCTGTCTGGCAATACAATCCCTACTGGCGTGTACGAATAGGGAAGGCAGCATGGCATGAACTCTTCAGGACGATGTGGAATTATGATAGCGACTATGGCATCAAAAGTGTGTAGAGGGCGGCGACACGTGATGCAGTGTGTACATGTAAATGAGCTCCAGCCCACAGTTCATGCTGCTGCTGGCTTTGCGTTGGTGGAGAGAAGAGGTGCACTGCAGAATCGGTGAGCTTGGGCCACTTCACATGTCCCCTCAAGTCCTTTCCCCAGGCTCGCAAGGCCCCAGAGCTGGCGGTACCTAGTACCTAGGAGCAAGCCTAGCAAGCCTGGCAAGCCTAGGCATCTAGGTAGGGGCAGGTGGGTGCCCCGCTTCTCCCACTGCGGTCGCCGCATCTGCATGAATGACATAACCGGGCATCGGGTGTCGCAGGACGTTCCTCTTTGGTGGGCAAGCAAGGCAGGGTACCTCCTACCTAGCAAGCCTAGGCAAGGTGGGCAGGGTGGGCAGGTGGCATGCCGAACGCCTCCTGCCCTGCATCTGCCGTCGGCACGACTAGAGTTGACCTCGGCTCGCAAGACTAGGGATATCATTTCACTCTCTTGCATCACCTTGGGCTTGCAGTATCAATAAAGCATCATCCCAAGCGTCCTCGGCCTCGAGTCCTATTCCTCTACGATCTCCCCGTTGACGCCCCGTCCCAGTTGCCTGTCTTTCACACCTGTGCTCACCACGCCATCAACGCGCTATCCACGAGACTGACGTCGTCATCGCCCCAAACTGTTGCCATCGCCGTCACTTCCACCAATACCATCACCATGTCGAAGCCCGTCCTCCCCCAGAATGACAACGTCGCCCACGCCCTCGCCGGCGCTGGCGGCGGTCTCCTGTCCATGGCTCTGACGTGCGTCTGCCCTTGACCCTCACCTGCGAACAAGTGCGCCCGCCCGCTGACACGTGCCCACCAGCTACCCCCTCATCACTCTTTCGACCCGCGCCCAGGTCGAGTCCAAACGCGCCGAGTCTCGCTTCATCGACGCCGTGCAGAACATCATCGCGCGCGAGGGTGTCTCGGGCCTCTACTCGGGCCTCAACTCGGGCCCTCTTCGGCATCAGCGTCACCAACTTTGTCTACTACTACTGGTACGAATGGAACCCGCGCCTTCTTCGAGAAGGCCACCGCCTCCCGCCCCGGCCGCGTCGCCGGCAAGCTCACGACCGTCGAGTCCATGCTCGCCGGCGCCCTCGCCGGTAGCGCCACCGTCATCATCACGAACCCCATCTGGGTCGTCAACACGCGCGTCACCACCCGCGGTCGCGCTCAGGAGGAGAAGGTCAAGGAGGGCGACGAGGAGGCCCAGGTGGAGAAGAAGAAGAAGGCCAAGGCCCCCAGCACCCTCGGCGTGCTCCTGGCCCTCCTCAAGTACGAGGGACCCCAGGCCCTGTTCGCGGGCGTCATCCCCGCCCTGGTCCTCGTCATCAACCCTATCCTTCAGTACACGCTCTTTGAGCAGATGAAGAACTCGGTCGAGAAGAAGAGGCGCGTGACGCCCACTATTGCCTTCTTCCTCGGCGCCCTGGGCAAGCTCTTTGCCACATCCGTGACGTACCCCTACATCACGGTCAAGAGCCAGATGCACGTTGCCGCCCACGGCGAGAAGAAGGAGGGCGTCTTCCAGGCGATCAACCGCGTCGTCAAGGAGGAGGGATACAAGGGTCTCTACAAGGGTGCGTTATACCATTGTCAAGCCGCATCGAACCCCTCACTAAACAGTACCAGGCATCGGCCCCAAGGTGACCCAGAGCGTCCTGACGGCTGCTCTTCTCTTCGCCTTCAAGGATGTGCTCTACGAGCAGACTGTCAAGCTTCGCCTTGCCGCTGCCAAGAAGCGTGCTTGAGCGCCCTCATTCGGACAGCGGCATGTTTCTCCGCGTCATTACTGACATGGAACGTAGACAGAACATCAAACGCGTGTAAAAATTGTATATTGCGACGGATATCAGATGAGATGTCTCGCACTGGGAGGACGGTTGGAAGCTCGCTTGAGACGGAGTTTGTGATGCCCATGCTCACAGGGGCCGGAACTGGAAGGATGGAATACCACGAGTTTAGTATGCCAGGCTGTAACGAGAATTATTCTTTTATGATATTGAAAAAAAAAGAAGTAAAAAAATGATTCTTCTTCAAGACGACCTGCTGTCAATAAACCCCTCGAAAAAAACCGCACAGGCATATTCACCCCCTGGTGGCGGTTCACAGGGGTCGCAGGAGGATGAGAGGGGGGAAATGGGAAGATGGGGAGAAAACCCAGGAGCCTCGGCGCCTGCGGCGCCCTGCCCTCCCCCTCAAGCATGAAGAGGAGCAGCTACCGCACTGGCAGGATCCTCGGCACGAGCCACCATTCGTGATAGGCCTTGTCAGGGGTGGGCACCTCGGCCCTGAGCTTGAGGTCGCCGCCCTCGCCGGCCCTGTCGAGTGCCTTTTGCAGGACCGACACGGCGAGCCCCGTTGCGATGCACGACTTGAGCGCGCCCTTGACGCCGGGCAGCCAGCGCGCGTGCGACCCGACGGAGAAGGCCTCGGCCTCGGACAGCCGGCCCACGGCCTCGAGCGCCTTCTTGGACCCGGCGAGCCCGCGCTCGGCCAGCCGCAGCAGGTCCGCCGTCGACGTCTCGGGCTGGCGCGTGCCGACTGTGAACTCGGCAAACGTCAGCAGCGCCGGGTGGCTGATGACGGCAAAGGGCTTCATGCGCGTCCTCGTACTGCAGCTCGTCCGTGCTGTA